>NC_135536.1:163272099-163606474 GCF_045843805.1 Urocitellus parryii | reverse complement strand
ATGCAACACACTGTTATTTACTATTGTCACTATGGTGTACAATAAATGTCTTGAATTCATTGCTAAAATTTTTCCAAATATCTAAGAGAGTATATTTTAGGTATTCTCACCACAGAAAATGACAAATGTATGAGGTAATGCATATATTAATAAACTCAATGTAGCCATTCTATAATGTACACATATTTTTAAAACATCATGTTGTACACGATAACAATACCCAATAAATAACATTTTAAACACATAAAATTTAAAAAATCATACATACATACAGATTTTTAAATTATTTTTACTTTATAGTAATGAAAATTCTTATGAGTCAAATATATTTTAAAAAAAAAAACAACCACATTGAGTTGACCCACAGTTTCACAGCACAACTATGTGGAATCAGGATAGTCCTGTTCCTGAAAGTTTGATTACCTTCAATGAAGGTCTTACCTACAGGATCCCTTTTCTTCTTGATTCTCATGGCCATGGAACTTTTTGCTTTAGGGGTGCTCTGAGAAGCTACATAGCTTTTCTCAGCAACTCTTCCCTTCTTTCTTATTGAAATTGCCTCATATTCTCCCCCCCTTTTATTTTCCTAATTTCATTAAATGATTCTGTAGAGTTGGATTTAAAAGTACTGGATCTGCCTTTTTTTCATGACATTACACAGTATAAAAGAGATTCCTTAATTTATGCTTCAGTTTGCCACTAAACAGATGATTATTTTAAATTAACAATGTCTATTTCTTAACTTTTCCTTAAGGAAAATGCCCAGAGGACTGTTTAAGACTGGTGGACCTGGCATACAAATCCTGTACCTGGGGTTAATGACCAGTTTCCTCAAGCTACAAATCCTTACCATTTAACTTCTGCATCATGGAGTGCATGGACTTTATATAGAGGCAGACAAGAGCTTTCACGTTCCCAGAATGAAGTTTTTTGTACCATTTATTATACTATTTATATTTGTTGCACCTCCTTCCACCCAGGGGGAGAGACCCTTTTAAGAGCCCTGTCCAAACTGCAGGTGTGCTAAAGGCTCCTGCAAACAGCAGGAGCAGGCTTTATAGCATTTCCTCAAGACTGCTTCGGATCACTTTTCAGTGTGTAAAACCGGATTTTCATTAATGGCACTAATGACACGCTAATGGGGACAGAAAGCACACCCAATGCCAGAGGCAGCGCAAGGGAGGCTGCAAAGAGGCCAGCCCGAGCTGCTGCAAGATGAAATACTGCAGAGTGTTGATACACCGCATTTCTTCTCAAATACCTGGCAGGCCCAGGACCTTCTTGTTAAATGGGTTGCTTTTGAGGCTGAGCAGGAGCGGATCCGGTTACAGTTTTTCACGTAAGGACAAAACAAGGAGAGGGAATAAGCCCAGGGTTCAGACATTGGCAAGCTGCAGCTGTTTTCCATGGCTGGAGGTTCTGAAGACTTATGAGCTGACACATTACCCTGGACATTACGACGCATTGACCTCTCTGCTCTTTTCCCTCCCTGGAGTGGTGTTCAAGGCTACTGTTTGACACAGGAGCCACTGAGGACTGCATCAGAGCAGTGGCCCCATCACGACTCATCACTCCTAAAACACACACAATCTGCTCTAGCTGAAAATGTGGAGGAATGATTTGAGAATTCTGGCCTTTCCTCCAGGGAGGAAGTTCAGGTGGTTAGTAGCTCCTGATTCTTCAAGCAGCTCTTTGTGGTAGGTGAACTTAGTTTTCAAACAAATGGTATAAGAGCAGAGGAAGCAGGAGAAGACTGATGGAGATGGATTAGTTGGACTTTCTTCTCGTTGTGTAATCTATCAGCACAGGAAAAAGCACACATCACATTATTCTCAACTTCTTTGATCTTCTTAAGGAATGTTGGGAGAAATTCTGGCCTTGACAGTTTGCTTGAATGTTTATAATATTATCAACACTTAACAGGCTACTTTTCAGAGTGGGTGGCTAATCACAGAACTGGGGCTCTGTCTTTAAAATCAGTTCTATAGGCATAGCAAAGGCAAGGCGATACACTGTCACTTTCCCTGCCTCTGATAAAGCAAAAGACGTCTGCACTTACCCTAGGAAGAGTTCATTATCATTCCTGGTCTTAGTCAAAGTCCTCCTTTTACAACCAAAGAAAATGATGCATAGGAAAGTTGAATAACTTGTCTAGAATCATATAGGCATTCACTACAGAGCCCAAACTACAAACCTGGTCTCTTAACTTTCCATCCAATACCTTTCTGTGTCATTGCCTCTATAGAAAATTCTTTTGAGCTATTTTTGCTGTACAAGTTGTCTGACCAGCAGAGCCTCTTTGGTAGTTACAGGACCAGCCTCCTAGTCAGTAGATGATGGTCCTACCTCTATTGCATGTGACATAGGTAGTTCTCCTGATGTCACATCTGTCCCTTACACAAGCCTCAAATCAAAGACTAGGACCATTGATCATTCTCTTGGTCACTTTTCAATGAAACCCACAGAATATCTAACATACTGTTCCTTCTCATATGCAGTTGTAGCAAACGAAACCTTTGTTCCCTCTCATTGCCATAGCTGGAGGACCCCTCCAAGTTTTGTACCGTGAATCTTTTATCAAAGAAATTTTCTCATCTCCATATTTATATCACCATACGATCAAGGATTCTTTGTCCTTCATTTGTACACAATGGCAACTTTAATGTGAGTGCAAAAAAAATTGTGAACTGGCCATGCTGAAATAATATACATAATCAAGCAACTAGAGTTATCCATTTCAGCAGACTTCTTTTTTCTTTTCTTTCCTTTCTTTCTTTCTTTTTCTTTTCTTTCTTTCTTTCTTTTGTTATTATTGTTATTCTATTATCTAGATTTTCACTTGGCTGCAACAGAAGTGCGGCCACAGAATGGCTCCTAACATATGCACATTCTTAAGATTTACCCTTGTGGTAGGTGAATAGTTGTCTCTGTAGCAATGTGCTGATATAAAGCTATCTTGAGTATGCCTGTTAGGGATGATGGGAATTAGGTGGTAATATTGAAGAAATTAATGTATCTTGAAGAGCCAGAATAAAATGATTGAAGAATCAAAGGCATGAGTCAAGGGGAGGGGAGGGGATGGAGGGCTTATAGACCACTTTTCTTGCTGCTTGGAGTTGAGAGGATCAAATGAGATAATAAGAATGGAAATAGATTGCAGAATATGATAGGTTTTATATAAATGTATATATCATCAAATTAGATTTTTAAATAAATATGAATATTAGAAACTGCTTCGTCTTTGTATAAAATGCCTAGCCTTTTTCCATAACTGATAGCCTGAATTAGAAATCAATGAAAGTAGCCAGGTCTGGAGGTGAACACCTGTAATCCCAGTGGCTTGGGCGGCTGAGGCAGGAGGTCAAAGCCAGCCTCAGCAACAGTGAGGCACTAAACATCTTAGTGAGACCTTGTCTTTAAATAAAATACAAAAAAAAAAGGGCTGGGGATGTGTCTCAGTAGTTGGGTGCCCCTGAGTTTAATCCCCAGTATCAAAAAAATACAAAAATAAATAAAATCAATTAGAGTACCGCTTCTCATAGTACATTGTATCAGTTAGTATTACAACACTAATTGTATATGCAAACACAAAATTTCAGCAGCATATATTTTTTTCTCATGAATCTGTGGGACACCATTGATCTAGGCTGGGCTTGCTCAGATATCTATAACCCAAATCTCTCTCACACACACATCCAGCCTGGCTCTGCTCCATGTATCTCTCATCTTCTTCTTGGGACCAGTAAGTTCAGTTAAACATGGCTTTTCATCATAATGTCAGAGATAGAAGAATGAGTAGAGGTATACAAATGCTTTCCTCAAGTTTTATTTATATCAAGTCAGCAAATATAACAAGGAAAATCACATGGCCAAGACAAGCGTCAAAAAGTAGAGCATGCCACCATATCCATGTGAGAGAGCCTTGCAGGTTGACATAGTAAAAAGCAAAAAACAGAGAAGGATAAAAATCTAGGTCAACTGTTTGCAATTTACCATATGTACATACAATGCAAATCATTAGCAAAAGGAATGGATTAACTGAAAATAAGGCAATATAAATGAATTTTAATATTATTAATGTAACTTAATTATATGTAAAACAGTACTAGTATAAATTATACCATTATATAAATACAAACAATACCAGTTACAAAATTTTAAAATGCACATATTCAAACAGTAACACATTCGAATTCAAACATCCTCACTAAACATACTAAAATTATTGTCTGTGGGGAAAGGGGAATGAAAGAGGTTGTGGCAAGGATACAGGAAATTTGCCTTTTAAAAAATCTTTGGCATATACCCTGAAACTAGAGATATTTGCAATTTTAAATCAGAGATCTTTTATTAATTCCAATTTTAGGCCAACAAAAGAAATAGACTTGGTTCAAAATAAACTATGTTTATGGTTGATATTTTTATTTTACTAATGGGAACCAAGAACAAACTAGTTATTTAGGGGTTCTAAACAGTGTTGTCGTGTTACTTACAAAATAATTATAATTAGGTAAAGTTTTTTCTATTATTTTACCTTACATTAAATACTACTTCAAAAGTTGCAAATTATTTTCATACTTCTTAACTCTTTTATTCTTTATAACAATATTCTATGGTTAACAAAGTTGGTTATAAACTCAAAAACAAGATTATGATAGGCTGGCCTTAGATTATGCCATCTCCTCCTCATGTTTCTTATTAAAAGTCTAGGCAAAATCACTGGACCCTAAGAAATACACATACTTGTGCTCCACTATCAAATTCTAAAAGGAAAGAACTGGATGTTGTAAATAATTTTCTGTGGCAATTTGACAGGTCAAGGGATGCCCAGATTCAACATTATTTCTAGGTGTGTCTGCAAGGTGTTTCTGAATGAGGTTGGCACTTGACTCAGTAGACTCAATGAAGTAGATTGCTCTCCCTACGTGGATAAGCATCATCTTAGTCCTTTGATGATCTGAATAGACACAAGATTGAAGAAGGAGGAATTCACTCCTTTTTTCCTTTCTCACTACTAAATTGATACTTCCGTCTCCTCATCCTCTTGCCTTAAGTTTGTTATTTACAACATCCACTCTCCTAGTTCACAGGCCTTCAGACTAAGGTAGAATAGCACCAACCACTTTTCTGGGTCTATGCCTTGCAGACAGTAGATTATGGGAAGTAAGAGCCTCTCTAATCACAAGAGACAATGAACTATAATAATAAATTTATTTATCTACCTATCTGTCTATCTATCATAGATCTATCTATTCATCTATCCATGTATCCATCTATTGTGAGATGTTCTATTGTTTGATTGTAGAAGACCTTAACTAATATACTGTGTAGTCCCAAGACATATGTATTTTTACACAATTTTCATTTTAGGAATTTTGATGTACTCCAAGAATCAAGAAATCTAAACCCAAACATACCTCATCACAAAGGTGCAAGTCATTTGTAAGAGGTCCAACACGTTTTGTCAGTTTTTCCCATTTTTCCATTTTATCTCTCTTTAATACCCTTCCAATGGGGTAGTTGCTTCTAACCCTACGACTTATCTTCTCCCTTTGATAGTTGGCCTGTTTAATTCTTGACATGAAATTTAGTGAATTTATGTCTGCATACTTGCTTCCTAGAGGATTAGGCAAAGTTATTTAAGAGGAACAGGCAGAGACATTGCTGCCTTGTCTTTAAGAACAAAGTAAAACACTGAACTTTCAGATTACATCATGGTGAGCACTTTGTACATTTAAAAGCATGCCCATTTTCTGCACTTTATCCTTTGAATAAAAAATCAGATATAATCTTATCGTGACCTGGTAAAATATTTCAATTTTTAGTCTAGAAATCTTGGTGACAGTCCTGGCTTTGCCAATTATCATTTGGATGACTTGGAATATATTAGCTCATGACTTGGTCTGTCCATAAATAGTTAATAATAGATATACAGTCAGTCCTTTACTAGACTTGTTTCAGAAACAAATTTATGTCAATGCAATTGGTATATTATGGAAGAATTTGAGCACAACAAAATTCTGTGCTTGGTATGCAGGATTTCATCTTTGGAAAACATATACACCTAGAAAAAACCATACCCAGCTGAACTGACCTGTGTTGGAATAGACTTAATGCATGCAAGCATACACCTCAAATATCTATTGGTAACCTCAGCTCATGGAGAGTTAAGAGCCACAACAATCCACATCTAGTGTTACTACTTTCTGATTTGAAACAGCCCTCTTAGCTCACAAGAGGTACCTTTTGATGTCCCCATCCACAAACAATCTAGGTCTTTTCTAAAGTATCATGTTTGTAATGTTTAAGTAACAAGAAGTCTAAATTTCAGACGTAATTGACATACACCATCCTGCAAAGGCAGCCAAAATAGCCAAATTCTGGGAGTGTCCCTATGACTTATAAGGGGAACAAGTGCTTGGCTCACCTTCCTGCATCCTTGTCTCATATCTCCTTCACTTACTCAAACCTTAGAAATAAACCAATGTGAAATAGACACTGAACTTATAAGTCTACAATCTCACACAGTTTTGAAACAGGAACTGTCTCAAAGTATAACCTAGCATCACTTTCATAATTTTTTGGACCTTATTCTTTTTAAAATGAAAGAAGTGGGATGAATTATCTCCAAACCTTTCAATTGGAAATCACATTTGATGATTTCACTATAGTCACTGGCGTTTTGGTATTAATATTAAAAATACTGAAAAGTAAAAATGCTGAAGTAGCACTTCAGCATTTACTCAGCATTTACTCTCTTCAGCACTTACTCTCCACTCTCTACTCTCCAGTAGCACTGGAGTTAAACTTCAATGTATCCTGTAAAGTAACAAAAATAATAAATAAGAAAGTGTTGGCGGCAGGGGTGGAGTGGGGGTGTCTTTCTCCTGTGTTACTATTTAGTGACTAAGTCACAGCAAAAGCAGTTAATCTCCATAGTGAAAGGGAGTTTACTGGTTGAAACATCCTCAGGGGATATGGGAAGAAGCAAAAGAATAATTGTGAAGAATGACACAGGATGACTGATACGATTAACTTGTAATTTCTAAAGATTGCTTTATAAGATTTAAAATTAAATTACTGTATTAATCTCACTAGAAGCTCCAAGAAGGAGAGTACTCTGCTTTAATGCAGACTCACAGCATGATTCAAAAGTTATTTCTGTCTGTGTTGTCTTTTACTTTTCTGGAAAATGATCCATCTAAAAATGTCCTATGTTTGTGAGGTGGTAAAATGACTATCCACGAAGGAGCTGCAAAGCCCTTGAGATATATGAATCATAGTATGACTGTATGACAGTTAGATGGAGACACCAAGAAATTAGGAGCTGGCAGATGTGCTGGTGAGAGAGGACAATTGCCAAAGAGTATCATGATCTGTGGATTCTGTGGTCCCGAGTAATCATGGTGGGGTCCATGATCTGTACAAAGAAGCAGGGAGGAGAAGGTGCTTCCTCCTCATACTCACAGTGGAAAACAGACTTCACTTCTTCACCTCACTCTCCTATATCCCTCAAGTTATAAAATCATAAATGAAATGACATTATGATTTTCTCAGCAGTTTATACATTTTAACTGTTTTTCATAAAAAATCAAATGAATCAAAAGTTGCAAAAAATAAGCTCCAGAACACTCATCATTCATATTCCTCAATGATTGATGTTCTGCTATTTGCTTCCTTCCTCTCTATTTATACACACATATATGTATATGTATGCATATATGTACAAATATGTATTATATATTGATGCATATAATATATATATGATGTATATCAATCTCTAATAGTATGTGTATATAGATATATTTATCTATTTATATTTGATTTTTTTGAGAGAGAGAGAGAGAGAGAGAGAGAGAATTTTTTAATATTTATTTTTTAGTTATCGGTGGACACAACATCTTTGTTTGTATGTGGTGCTGAGGATCGAACCCCGGCCGCACGCATGTCAGGTGAGTGCGCTACCCCTTGAGCCATATCCCCAGCCCCAATATATTTGATATTTTTAGTGCTGCTGATACTTTTGAGAATTAACTTTTAAATTTTGTAACTCTTTATAATTGCATCATTGTGGATACTCCTTTAGGAATACATAGATTTTTTTACATAACCACAGAACAAATATCAAATTCAGAAAATTTAAAGTTGAATAAATATTATTATCTAATAATAATTTCAATTTTTAAACAATGTCAATTTTCAAACCATGTCTTCCAAAGCTATTTTTCCCAGACTAGTATTCAGTTCAGGTCTATGTGCAGCATTTAATCTTTATGCTGATAAGTATCCTTTAGTATGGAACACTTCCTCAGCCATCTCTGTCTTTCAGAACATTATTTTTTTAACTTCATCTTTATTTTATTTTCTTTTTTATTTATATATAACAGTGGAATATTTGATGAATATAAGATGATGGATATATATAAGTATCTTGGTTTTTTCCCCCATGTGATTAGATTCTCTTATTTTGAAAAAAATTATACAGAAAATTAAAAGAGCACCAACTTATTTATCACACAATAATAGAGGTTCACAATTTAAACTAGGCTCAGCTGGTCACTTCTGGTTCTGGCTGGCCTCACTCATGTGTCAGCCATCAGTTGCTCAGTTGGGTGGGGGTGACTGGTCCAGGTTGGCTTTAACTGAAGTGGCTTATGTCTTCTCCAAATGGTCACCCACTGTCCATGACCTGGTCTGATCTTGTTCAGATGGCAGCTGGCCAGGATTTTGAGAGAATACATTGGAAGCATGCAACCCTCTGGAGACCCTGGTTTGAAACTTGCGACATCATCATTCTCATCACACTGTCCTACTCATGGTAAGTTATATGACTGCTACATTTAAGGGGTGAGAAACTCCACTCCACTTTCTGATGGAAGGCAGTACAAAGTTTCATGTGACATAGCATGTGGCTATAGGGAGTAGAAGGAGAATTACAGTGTAATTAATCACATAGAGTTATCACTACCTATTGGGTTTTTTTTGGGGGGGAGGATAGTGTACATTATCAAAAGGAAGTCATAGCATATGGCTCACCATCCCTTATCAGCTTTGTCTTTGGATCCACTTTTATAAAATATCAGTTATAAAAAGCCTACTGTTTCAGAAGAATTCAGTATCTACTTATGCTTCTTAAGGGGTCAAAACACCTGAACACATTACTTCCTTTTTAATTCTCCATTAAGCTTAAAATATTGTTACTAAATTAACTGTGATTTCTTCCATCCATGTTGTTACCTATAATTCTGAAATTTAATGATATCTGTTTGTCTCATAGAGGCGAGCTACTGAGAAAGAGATGGGTTCATTTTTTGAAGTGATATGGGTTTCATGTCAGGCCATATCTTGTTATATTATGCAAAAGATTTTGTCTAACTACACCAAAGAGAACTAACAGTGGTGTTTTCATGTTATTTGTATAACAACACATGGTGTCAGGCTTGAGTTCACTGTGGACACAAAGGTACAACGGGTGTGTAGTGGGGGTGGTCTTTGAAAAAAAATCAAGAAGCACTTTCCTGGAGTTCCATATGTCTATGCCATATCATTGATTTGATAGAGACTAGAAAGTGATCACTAAAAAGGAAAGACCTTCCCAGGCTTGTGGCAAAAGAGAAGACCTCAAGCTGATGGGCTGCAGAATAAGCTAGCGGGGCCTTGTTTGGGAAGCTGTATTTGCAAGGTGATGGGCTAAGATGAAAATGTCTATGGGTGTCTCTGCCTTTGGAGCTTTGACATGAAACCTATCAAAAAGTTCCGACAAACAAAGAATATTTCTTCTTCAAGATGTGTTGAAGTTAGGTTTTGTCTGGGAGCTCTAAAAATCAGCACATAGACTAGTACATAAATGGTAACTGCTTCTCTCCTGAGGCAAAATTGATAGAAGAGATAATATTCAGGTATACATAGAGAGAAAGAGAATTTAAATAAAATTTTGCTCATGTTAGAAATATTTTTACATGCTTTGGCATCTGCACACTTTTATTTTAGAAGGTCATGTGGCTTTAATGTCTTACCAGAATCTTGGATAATCTTTAGGCCTGAGAACACAGGAAATAATTTATAATGATATGGCATTTAGAACATGTTCATGCATTTAAGTGTCTTATTTTTATTGGTACAGTCTGTTAGTGAGAGTGATATTTGTTGTATATTTAGAATTTTCTAGAGATTTCCATCTTCTTTACTCTCTAAATCTTTTACTTCGTATAATTTAAAATATTCACAGAGCTACAACAGCCAAGATCTTAGTAGCAGTAATTAAAACATAATATGGCAAAGACAGGTCCCTAAGTAACTTGAGTCCCTAGTTTTCAAAATTGAAACATCTGATGGTACAAATTTTAATGAGTAACTCTTCAAACAAAATAAAACAAAATAACCCACAGCTGAACAACAACATTTCCTTGACTAGTTCCCAACAAATACAGTTACACTGCCATAGTGTCAAAGATATTTCTCACATCTCTTTAACACAATTAATTTATGTTAAATAAGAATGAATGATATTTCAGACATACCAAATTTTTAATGATGTTATTGAACTTGTAATTACTGTGCAGTGATTTTCACAAGACTCTAATCATTGACTCTCAAATTCTCTCAAATTTTTCATTAAGGAAAAATTTCTAGTGACACCCTCTCCATTAATCTGATCTGGACACTTACCTCTCTTCATTTTCTTTATTCATTATGGTAAAGAGCACCTCATTTTTCAAATGAGAACAGTTGATACACTCCATAAAAATTAAAAAGTCAATAGCACAGGGATACGTGGAGCAGAAAGAACATCGTGAGTCCTTTCTCAGGGAATGCAAAAGTTGTTCTTTTTGAAATGAGTGATCTTTCCATACTGGGCTTCAGTCATTGCACCAACCCTCATTTTGGCATTAAATTGAACTCTACAGTAGAGTGCTGAGCCAGCTGTGTTGGCTACACATTATTCTTGACATTAGATAGTACAATGTCGATTATAACAAGTAGACATTGCAACAAGTAGACTTACTCTATGGGATGAAAGAGAAGCAAATGGATCAATCGTATATACTTGGCCTGGCAGTCCTCCATCAACTACTGTTATAGTACTTGACTTGGTTGAATCACTGCAGTTGACTCAGTTATTACACAATTACTTCCTTGTGGAAGGACTCCTTCCATTCAACAAATGAGTCTCCTTAATAATCTAAATGTTGTTATAGACATTGGAATTAGAAAGATGAATAAGGTTAAATCCCTCCTTCAAAACATTCAATTCAAGAAGAAATGTAAGGACCGAATTGCACTGCCTCGTGGTAGGTAAATTAAAGGAAGCAGACAGCAGGTGTTATGGGAGACCACAAGAAAAGGGTTTATCTTGTTTGGTCTGGGAGGTCAGGCAGGGCTTCCTTGAAAAACAGAGCTTGAGTTGATTCTCAAAGAATATGTGGGATTGACTCTGAAGAACAAAGGGAGGAGAGCAGAGCAGGTAACCTGAGAAAGGTAGGTATGATCTGGGAGTGGGAAGAAAGGGTGTAATTATAGTAGGTCATTTAAACAGTAAATCCAGAGCTCAGGGTAGTACCACTGAAGTTGTAGTAATTCTATTTTTTGTCTTCTCAGTCTATCCTGCCTAGGATGCCCCTAATTCTTTCACATTCTTTTCTAATTTCTTTACCTAATTATAAGGTCATCAGTGTCCCAGCACTCTCATTATAGCATGTTTCCAGATGTTTCCATCTTTTTCACAGTGGTCATTTTTCTCCAGAGGAGTTTGGTCTTCCCAGCCCACACAGCCTAGTAGCATGGCTCTATTCAGAAAAAAAAAATGAAATTCTATTACTTAAACCTAATCAAATTGTTCTCGTAATCAACTGTTCTTGCAGTAATCCAATCACTCTGAGCACCCATTTAAAGGAAATTAATTCAAAAACCCAGTTGTGAAAAAACATTAAAGTATACACATAAATATTTACACTCATATCCCCTCACCTTCTCTACACTTCTCTTTCCTCCATATGGACTATCTACAAACATTGCAATGCAAAGTCATTAGAGTATTAATAATTATTGTGGAAGATTAAAAACAGAAAAATTGAATATAATACAGTCAAGCTTGTGAACTTATAAATGCAAATATTCAATCCATAAAACAAGTTTTATAATATTGTACAAAGACAAGAAAAATTTCCATGATATGCATTTAATTGAAAAATTTATGCCACAAGAAATTTCAAAATTTCTCCTCTCTCTCTCTCTCTCACACACACACATGCACGTGAAGCAAAAGATTAGAAGGTAGAGGGTATTTCCCAATTTATCTGTGGATTCTCTGAATGGTTATATTGATGGTATTTTTGCTTTCTCTTTGAACATTTTCATATTTTACAACTTTCTTCTATGAACATTACATTTATTTTTCATAATATCTAAAAAGTATTACAGAACTGCAGAAAGTTACTGGATATAATCTAATTAACGGCCAAAGAACTGAAGCATGTGACCAGTGCCAAGTCAGTGACTTGGCCATGCACTTCAGAAACACTTCCTTTTAGAATCCAGGAGTCCCCACTTCAAACCCAGTTTCCTTCTGCACTCTGTTCCTTCCCTTTTCATTATAAACATCTTATTCTTTAATTAGAATGTGTCTTCCCTTTTCTTCTCTTAAGGTAGCTGTTGGTGGAAGAGGAAGTTGCTTCAAACTCGTAGAAGAAAAATCTTTATATATGGCAGGACAATGGTTTCATTTATTTCTGTTCGTAAGCCACAGTTCTAATGTGTTTCAGAGATTTACCCAGAATATAAATTTTAGTATAAATTAGGTGAATATGTAAGTATATTAATATATAAAAAAAATTATTATAGATTTTTGTGAAATGTTACTGTGTCAATAACAATGTGGGATAATCCAAATACAGTGAAAATTAGGAACAGTGTGATTCACATTCCCCCCTTCAAGAGACATGAGTGTATAAGTGTAATTAATTAAAATACCAAATTTAATAGCCACCTGGCTTTTTATTTTATTTTATTTTATTTTATTTTATTTTATTTTATTTTTTGCCATTTAACATTGAAGTCAATGACAAATGAGTTTGACTTTCTACTGGAGACCAACACATTCTTGGACCATTTTCCTAAGAATATGCTCCTTCAGGTTATAAGCTTTGGAATTTAGCAAGTGACATTTAGTCCTGGAAATATACTGGTGGACAAGAGTAAACCTGCCATGGAAAGTAACTGGAGTTGGGATCTTGATTTTCTTTGAACTGAGGTGGATGGAAGCATCCAGTCTCAGGGTCCTTTGTTTGAAGGCCTTGTTTCTGCTTGCCAGTGTTCTATCTTGACTCCATCTCAGGCCACTTTTAGCTGGAGGCCAGCCCTTTCCTTCCTCAGTACTTTCCCTGTTCTAGCATTGTTTCCTTGAGTGACCTTGTCTTTCGCCATTCACTGACTCTCTGAACTTTAGGACTGGTAGGAATGGTGATTATCTAACCAGAGCCTTCCACTGTATTTCAATTTGAGTTCTCTTTAATGAACATGCATTTCTCATTTTCCATTTCTGTTTTCCATTTTCCTATGTTGAAATTCTGTCAGGATTCCCTATATCCCCAACAAAAAGATCTTTTCTTTTTTTTTTTAACTAGTAGAATCTAGGATTTTTTTTTTCTACCAACATGTTTCTTGTTGTTTTCCTTCTAAGTTATCTCAGAATTTCTCCTATACTCCTTCCTCCCAAATGGCAGGCTGTTATTGCTGGCAGATAATAATCATTTGGCCTAAACTAATTCTCTAATCTTACAAAATAATTGGCCCAAAGTTTGTAACTATTCCAAGAGGAAACCACTACTTATGAAAGGTATAGAACTGAAACCAAAGTTTTCTTATTCACAAACTGGACTCTGTCATAAAGTGGATTAAGAACTCTTGACATCATTGCTTCCTGGACAGTTTCTCCATGGTGTGTTGCCATCCACCCTCAAGACCCCACAATAATGACCACAGAATTCAGTCAAGTCCCTGGAATGAATTTCCAGAATGGAGTGACAGTCACCGACTATGAAATTCACCAGCAATTAGTTGTCATTAACTCAAGTACCTGTTTATGAAGACCTTTTTTGTTTGGAGTTAGTTCATGAGAATGTAACTATAACCCCTACAGGAATTTTCAGCTTAAAAATATTATTTGAAAAATATTCCCTAGCCTCCACCATTTTCTTTTCCACATGACTACACAGCAAATAGGGCCATTTTTGGTCTCTCTCTCTCTCTCTCTCTCTTTTTTTTTTTTTTTGTCTTCCTAATTTCATTAATGCTAGTAGAAGCAGGAATCTACAGTAGGTTAACCAGTGAATTCATTGTTCTGGTTTATTCTCAGCTCTGGCCTCTTGCCTAACCCATAAAATGAGGAAGTTGAGGTAACGGATTGCAAATGTCCTTGTCAACTCTAATATCTTGTTGTATTCTTCAATATGAATTTTTGTTGATCTGAGGAAAATTCTTGCCATTTTTCTATAATAAGGCCCTATTAACCAAGACTATAAAATGGCCATGAAACTAGAGACTTGTTCACATTGAGTCGAGTTATAATGACTAGATATGTAGTAAATTTCTCACTATTGTATGAAAAACATGTAGCAGAGATATGATATTAGCAAGCTCTTATTAGAGGCAACTATATTCTATTCCTGACAGCTTTTGAGCCATGTGTTTCTTCGTTATTTAACCAAAGATTAGTTTCTCATGGCCAAGTCCATTCCTTAGATGAAGTAGGTGCAAGATCTCTGTGTGACTAGTCTCCTTGGAACCCCAAAGAGAGAGATTCTATATATCTGTGCCTAATAACATATCCTCTCATGGCCTCCACAATCACCAGTTCATTATTACTAACCAGGATGCTGTGCAGAGTGAAGACTATGATCCATTGAGTCAACCAGAGCTGCTTTTCAAAACAACGGTTTCATTTCCTATAAATAGACTTAGTACTACTACTGGGTGAGAAAGATAACCTTGCCATCCATTTAAAATGGAAAATATGGTCACCATCTCTGGTAGGCAACTACCATAATATTCATCAATGATCTCCTACCTCCTGGTACCTGTGTCCTTGTATAATCCCCTCCCCTTGAGTGTGTGCTGGACTTCTTTAGTTATTGTAGTCATTTCTTTTCTTTTTTTTCACACTGACTTAATTTAACTTCATTAAGCCATATTAATTTTTAAAAACAAAACAAATTTGAATTAGTAATATAAAAATATTGCCATGTTATCAAAATCAATTACACATACATTAGGGAAAAGCAGTTTTATATATCTAGGGGGGTTTTGTTGTTTTTTTTAAAGAATTTTTTTTTACTTTTTTATTATTAGTTGTTCAAAATATTACAAAGCTCTTGACATATCATATTTCATACATTTGATTCAAGCAGATTATGAACTCCCATTTTTACCCCGTATACATATTGCAGATTCAAATCGGTTCGACATCCACTTTTTTACATACTGCCCTACTAGTGTCTGTTGTATTCTGCTGCCCTTCCTATCCTCTACTATCCCCCCTCCCCTCCCCTCTCCTCCCATCTTCTCTCTCTACCCCATCTACTGTAGTTCATTTCTCTCTCTTGTTTTTTTCCCCTTTCCCCTCACTTCCTCTTATATGTAATTTTGTATAACAATGAGGGTCTCCTTCCTTTACCATGCAATTTCCCTTCTCTCTCTCTTTCCATCCCCCCTCTCGACCCTGTTTAATGGTGATCTTCTTCTCATGCTCTTCCTCCCTATTCTGTTCTTAGTTGCTCTCCCTATATCAAAGATGACATTTGACATTTGTTTTTTAGGGATTGGCTAGCTTCACTTAGCATAATCTGCTCTAGTGCCATCCATTTCCCTGCAAATTCCATGATTTTGTCATTTTTAGTGCAGAGTAATACTCCATTGTGTATAAATGCCACATTTTTTTATCCATTCATCTATTGAAGGGCATCAGGTTGGTTCCACAGTCTAGCTATTGTGAATTGTGCTATGAACATCGATGTAGCAGTATCCCTATAGTACGCTCTTTTAAGGTCTTCAGGGAATAGTCCGAGAAGGGCAATAGCTGGGTCAAATGGTGGTTCCATTCCCAGCTTTTCCAGAAATCTCCATACTGCTTTCCAAAATTGGCCACACCAATTTGCAGTCCCACTAGCAATGTACAAGTGTACCCTTTTCCCCACATCCTCGCCAGCACTTGTTGTTGTTTGACTTTATAATGGCTGCCAATCTTACTGGAGTGAGATGTCATTTGTAATGAAGGGAATACAGAAATCATGGGATTTCATTTCCAAGCTTAGGTTTCCTAAAGTCCATAGCTCAGGCCTGAGTTTTCAGTCTGTGTGTATGAGGGGATGAGGTCTTGGAGCCCTTTCCTCTGGAACAAGCAAGCTGTCATGTTTTGAGTATCTTTATGATGAGGTCATGTTGTTAAGGAGCTGAAACTGCAGCAACAGCTATCAAGGATCTTTGGCCTGTCAATAATCATGTGAGCGATCTTGGAAGCAGATCTTTCCCCACTTGAATCTTCAGGTGACTATAGACCCAGAGAGAATTTTGATGCAGTATGCAAAGAATTCCAAGCCAGGGGAGTCCTTCTAAGCTATACCTGGATTCCGGACCGACAGAAAATTTGAGATACTAAAACTTACTTTAAGCTTCTAAATGGGAAGTAAGTTGTTACACAGTGATAGATAACTAAATTCCATGAAGTAATGGATTTGATCCTCCACAGTCATCTGAGGTGACTTAGCCTTCTAATCTAAAAGGAACTCTTAGTTCATGCTCTCCAGCGTGCTATCTTCTTTTTGGCAATAAGGGAGCTTCATGAGTGGTTCACAGCTGTTCCAGTGTACTTCTTCAAGAGGAGCACCCTGGCACCATCTGCAAGCAGGGAGTCAGCCAGCCCATTGTCAGCAACATTAGCAGAAATTCCATCTGAAATATTTTCACTCCCTCTAACTCATGTTCCAGCAGAGCTTCTGAAGTTCCTTTTTGGCAAACATTTCTCCTACTGCTTCTTTAGTCAAACAATTCACTTTTGAACTCTTTGCCTTCGGGTATGTGGTGTGGTGCCAGCTCCTCTGTCTTCTTTCCTGAAGCCAGTGCCCATGAAGGGAGAAATACCACTCTTCTGCATTTCCAATCTGCAAGGTTGCCTGTTTGAGAGCATCCCTGTGCTTTAAACTTTCATCAAACGGAAGGAACCCACATTTTAAAAAATATTCTTTTTAAGAGGAGAATAGTTTGAGATATCAGGGTCCCCATTCTTTAGTGCATTCCTAGCTTCTAAAACAGGACAACATAAGTAATAATACAGCTTATTTCACCACTTGTCAGCATTTTAAAAACAGAGAGCTACTGCTCTTCCTGTTAAAAAATGATGATACAAAGAACAGAAAAATAATAAATGTGATTTTTCAGGAATGCAAAGCTAGGGTACAGAAGAGGCAAAGTCCACTTTTTCTAAACATGCTCATAAAAGGACAGAGAGTTAGGGCTCTGAAGAGTTTTTTTTTTTAATTTTAAATGATCATTTTATCAGGATGAGAAGTGGGGCTTTATCCAAACAGTTTATTGAACACAAAAATGTGTTTCCAATAATCCATTACACTCAAGAGATGAGCACTTTATGCTAAACTATGATGGCCGTGTAGATAAGTACCACATGGTGAAAGCTTTCAAGAGTTTGTGTGCAACAATAAGAATGATGAGGGTTTGGATAATTAGAGAACACAACCTGTTTACACAGAGAATATGAATTTTACAGTGGAGAATGCAAGAGAGGGAGGGCAGACTGCTTTGCTTCTTCATCTAGCTTTACTTAACCCAGGATGATGCTATCCCAAACATTTTTTATGTTATATTTCATATTGTTTTAGTAAAAATGCCATGTTTCCCATTTTCTTCAATGGAGTGGTCCATCCAAAATCAAAAGTACTCTAAAGATATGGCAACATTAAACTCTGGGAGCAGTATGGTGCCATTTCTACTCGTGTAGCAATCTGAACTTTACTTATATAATTACTCTTGTAGTTATAGCCAAGTAAATGTTATAAGGAAAAACTAAGGCCCACCTCATAGACACTGATGGGTCAAGATAGTTTTCCTCATGTGTATGGGTCTACTTGTTGTCTTGAGAAAGAACCAGAAAAATAGGTTATATTTGACAATCTCAACCACTCTAAAATTCAAATAAACTTATTGAAATCCTCAAGGCCTTCTTTGGAATCCTGATGATGGACCGTAAGAAATCAGAACACTTGTTCTTACTCACTGTGTCTTCATCTGTCAGAATGGGGAACAATGGCAGGAAAAAGTAAGTGACAGAAGAAAGGACCACATGGCCATACAAACCCAGGCAGGCCCTCAGTGAACTGAAAAGGAAAAGACTGAAGGCTTAGACAGACTCTAGATCCAGTTTTTCCTATTGTCAATGCTACTTGTTAGGTATTATTCTTGGTTTCTTGTTCTTTATATTCCTTCCTTAAATACAATTTGGTTGTAAATAATTAGCTTGAATAGAGTCAGCCATATATAACAGAGACAGCAATGCTCATTATGAAGCAGAAGAATTAAGGTTTGTCTCAGGTCAGATTCTTGCAGCTTGGGTTTCTGAATACCAATAGTATGATACAACAGGTAAAAAATCTTTAGTATCTGTTCTTGTTTCTCAAAGAGCTGACATGAAGATTAACATTAAAAAATGCTTGGAGAGCCAGGAAACTATTAATTTACATGATTGTGGTATTGTTGCTGTTGCTGCTGCTAATTTGAAAATAGTAGTTTTCCATGGTGTATCATTATACAATCTCATTATACACATTTAGATGGAAACTGAATGACTAATGCAGGGATTAGGGTGGGTTGATGCTTCTAACTCTTGCCTATTTCAAAGACTCCCTGTTTACCCAATTAATTTTCATCTATTCAGACATGCCTTTTTCACTTCAGAAGGCTTGGAAAGGCTCTTTGCAACACCCCAATTTCATATGTAGTCTCTATCTCAATACCAAATAAAAATCCCCCAAGATGTATTTCATTCCACAGTAAGCACTGAATTTAAAATCTGTTGACCACAGGTGAGAGAATGTCATGTCTTAAGTCCATAGAACTTGAGAGTAACTGATTGCTGCTGCTTTCCCGAGAGCATGCTTTGGTGGGGGGTGAGAACAGAACAGGAGACCAGGGGCATGGGGGGAATCTCATGTGAAAAGTGATAATTTTATAGTGTCAATCAGAAACTTGTGGCTATTTTACCCAACAATGTCCCCTTTAGTTAAACTACAATTGGTACCATATTTTCTTTTAGAGATGCTAATATGTTTCCATTTCAAGGTCCAGGAGAGCAAAAGGACAAATTCCAAGTATGTTATGCTGAGGGTTTTTGGCTATAAAGCCAGGTTGATCCAGAAGATTCAAAATTAGGATTACAGTTATATAGAACTTCAGAAAATGCTAAAGGACCATAAAAGCAAAGTAAACACTAATTCAGGGAGCTAAAATCAGGCCAGTAAAAATATGTATCTGTGTGTGTATGTTTAAACTGGGTTAGCTGTGTGGAGTACAGATTCCAGAGATTAGGTATTCATTCTGCCCCAGCAAATAGCAACCAATCAGATGCTAGTGTGGAAGATCAACCACCTGGATTGCTCTGCACAGGGCCTCAGCAGTTTATTGTGGGAAGGTCTTTGGGGGCTTGATATTAATGCTTCTCCTAACAGAAGCAGAAATTCAGAGTCAGAATTGTGACCAACTCTCAGTCCAGTCTTGCATGGTGGAAAATTTAGAGTGGAGACATGAACAAAAGAAGGGGGATTGAACTAATCACTTTGTGCCTATGAAATCACATTCATACCTGTTAATTTGGGGTAGTTGCCCAGGAGGCAATTGTGGGGAAACTGCAAGGGGAGGATGAGATCTAAATGGTCATTCAGGCCAGACTATCCCCCCTTCAACAGCTGGAGGCTCAGAAGTCCCATTTCCTCTTGAACAAAATGCTGTCTGGTGAGTAACCAAACCTGTGTTTTCCCAGGCTTATTGGCTTCTCCCTTCACCAGCCACGGCCTTGAACACTATAGGCTTTTGTTGTTTGGGGTGAGATTTGGACTGTGAGTATGTCCAACAAACTCCCAGCATAGCCAGGACAAGAGGAAGAGGCTCATCTTTCAGGTTCTTCTGTCACTCCCTATGAAACCCACTTGTTTTAAAGGGACTTAAGATTTACTCTATTTAAATACCAGAGGGGAAAAATAAGGTAAAGAGAGGAGAAGAGGAGAGAAAGAAGTGTAGAGAATGTTGGATACAGGCCCTTAAATACCCAAAGACTATTTTATTATTTCCAAATCTTTCCCATCAATACAGATCATATTTTTTTTACTTATACCCGTCAAATTTTCATTTTTTCTTGTTTTTGAAAAAAAATATAGATTTTATTCACAGTTTATAACCAAAATAAGATGAGGTGACAAAAAATTCCAGGCAACATCAAAGAGATTTGCTTAAAATCTCTTAAGCACATCATAGACAAATCTTTCTCTTACTTAAAAGAAAACAAAATTCAAAAGCTAAGGAAAAAGAACCTGTGTCTTGAGAATCCCTCAATAGCCAAATTAAGGGTCTGTGAGGAAGAAAGAGTATGAAGAAACAAGGGAAAAAGATGTTTATGTCCTGACCTTGTGCCCATTTGGGTTGACTTCATATAGCTATGATGCAGAATGGCAAAATAAATGGTTGGAATATCGGAGTCCGGAAGGAGGGCAAATAAGACAAATGGAATAAAGAGCAAGAGAAGGGTCATGGAGAAGATATCTAACTTTTGTAGATATTACTAGAACCATCAGTGGCCCTAGCTTCACAGCCACCTACCTTCAATTATAGTAATTCTATCCTATAGGTATAAGTATGTTATTATTATGAACAAATTGCTTCAGACAATTTTTATAAGGACTTCCTGCCAGTAGTGCATTGTTTAGACTTACTCAGATTTCAAACAGAAGGCCCCAAACATAAATGGTTGATAAGAACAAATCTGTGAAACGCATCTAATACTCATACCTACTACTACTTTCCAAAGATATTGAATTGTGTTTTGTGTCTAAAACAGTGTCTTAAAAAAAATAGCATGTTATGGTTATCTCTTTTACTCAAAATATACTCATCTCTCTGAAACAGCATGATCTCTCAAGATGTTTTGATATAATTGAATGAGAAAACCAAGAGGAATCCCTTAGTTCTGAACTTTTGAGAAACAGTTAAACATGTATCACCTACTACTGTGAATGCCCAAGAGTGATATGTAGCATGACTATTTCCCCAATCCCTTTGCACAGAGAACTGTTTGTTACTGGACCCTCCTTCCACAGACCAGCCTTTAGGAAACAGAGTCCCAGAAAAAGTTTGAATGAAACTTTAAACAGTAGGCATGCTTCTCTGATCACATAAATATATGCTTTTCTCTTTGGATTGAGACTCCTCTACTCAAATTTTTATAGAAGTTACTGTACCTTTTTGGATGTGTCAAATACTAAATCTCACTGGAATTGGAAATACATTTATCTCAATGTCTCAACTACATTTACCCATCGAGCAATACAATATACATGGACTCAAATCATAGGGAAATGTTGTTTAGTAATAGCTGGTGCCATGGAGCTACATCTTCTAAGCACTTCTCAGCTAAATAAATTTTTCTTGCCCTCAAGAACAATGAACAAGCCAGGAAGTTTTCTTTCATCTTTAAATTAACTTACATTTCAAAGAGTTCAAGAGCATCTCCCAAACCCACATCTCTTAGAATCAGGATTCTATCTAGGACCAGTGACTCCCTGAAGGCACTCTCTAACCCAGGAGTTCTGTTTCCTTTAGATACTGGAGTCCAATAAAGTCACTTTATAGCCATGGAGGAAATGAACAGGCTGTTGTTCTCAAAGAATGTGAAGGCCTTACCTGTACCCTGGAGATAGAAATTTTATGAGTTCTTGGAGACAGGGACAGGCCCCAGATGTGAGCTGTCTCTTGAGAAACATGTTGATCTGAAGTTTTTCCTGATGAGTTGGAAACTTCGTCACATGTCACCCGGTCCTTATTTCTGTGGTAGGTTTTACACTCTTACGTCATTCAGTCATTTCATGAGAATAAGACAATGGATTGAGAAACAATAAACAAAATTCTTCTAGTTCTTTAAGATATGCGTCATCTTTACCTTTGAAATCTTTATCTGTCTGAATAGAACAAGCAACATATACTTAGTGACGTGCTTCTGTTCAGGAAAGAAAGCTGAGGTTTGTTTTCATGTTGTTCCTTTGAGTCTCAATGTGTGATCCTAGAATAATCCCTGGGTTTGTAATAACTACCAATATCAGTGTCTAAGAGCAAGGACCATGATGGAATTAATTGATATTTCTAATATTTATTGGATCCATTTTACAAACAATTATAATAGTTCCTATTTATTGAATACATATTCAGCATTAGAAACTGTTCCAAATATGTCATATGTATCTATTCCTTCATTTATTTCATTACTTCATTTTGGAGGGGTAGGTACTGGGGATTGAACCCGGGGTGCTTAACCACTGAGCTATATCCCCCAGCCCTTTTATTTTTTATTTTTTACTTTGAAGTAGGGTCTTGCTAAGTTGTTCAGGACCTCACTAAGTTGCTGAGGCTGGCTTTGAACTTAAAATCCTCCTGCTTCAGCATTCTGAACTGCTGGCATTACAGGCATGTGCCACTGTGTCCTGCCCATCTATTTCTTTAGTAGCATAGCAGCCCCAATGCCATAGATACGGTAGATTATATAAAAATGGCCTCAATTCTTCACGCTTTCTATGTCTGTAACCCTTTGCAATGTAACTGCAACTGTTTGTATCTTCTAAATCTGAGATAAATTTCTCATGGCTCTGTGGTTAGAGTTGGCTGGTCTTGGGTGGCCCAAACCAAGATGACTCCTCTTGTCTCTGTGAGGTCTCTCAGTCTTCAGTAACTAGACCAGGCTTGCTCACGTGGCTGGTGGGGAGGTTTTAAGACAAGGAATAAAAGTGCAAGGGACTTTTGCGGTCTGTGCTCACTTGGCACAATCATATTCCTTTCTGCCATTGATCAAAGAAAGTCATAGTAGCCAGGTTATTTAAGGAGTGGACAAAGCTTCTGTCCATCAATGCAAAAGGTACAAAGTCACATTGCAGTGGAGAGTGAATATAGGGAAAGCTGTTTTCCCCCCATAGACTTGAAATGACCTGTGGGTTCATATTCACATAATCTAGAAAAGTAAAATGTGAACTAGTGAGTAATAAATTTACACATTGGCTTTTTTCAATTGCTTTAAATGTCAGTACTGAACAATCTTTTATATGAATATGATCCTTTCATATCAGTCTCCTTAATAGTTCACATCGTCCATTTCCTCCTTTATTCTAACAGTTTTTTTTTACTTTCATGGCAGATATGAATAATTTTTTTTGTCTATCATATGGTAAGCATAATCATTATATGATCCAAACAGGATTGGACAAAATGAGATCTGGGAAAAAGATGCTTCCACTTCAGAAAAGAAAACTCAACACTTTTCAACAAGGAGACACATACTAGAATTATCTGGGGAATGATCTCAAAATAATTTCCCAAAGATCCTAAGATATATTTTAATTTCCAGGAGAAGGAAGATGGAGTCACTTTGTGTGTGTTTCAAACAACCCTTTAAGTGATTCTTTTTTAAAAATTTGTTTTATGTAGTTATACATGACAGTAGAATGCATTTATGCACTTTGATATATAATATATAATATATTTATGGATATAATTTTTTATTTTTCAGGTTCTACATGTTATAGAATTACATTGGTCATGTAGTCACACACACACACACACACACACACATACACACACACAAGGTAATAATGTCTGTTAAGGGGCCATTTTGCTGTTACTGTGCCACTGAAAATGCATTAATCATCACAGAAATTTTTTTTTATTATTTTGCAGGAAAGTATAATAATTACTTGAGGTGACTGTATATATAGGTATGTGTGAGAAAGAGAATTTTAGAATTTTAGGAAAGACAACAATTTGCATGTTGTAGGGAAGGTTGTAGAACTAGAAATGGCTTTGAGAAGCACTTTCCAAAGAGGAGTGGGGTCAGACAGATGGACAAGTTGAAGAGAAAGACAATTGAAGGTTACTGGTTTCTTGAGTTTGTGACACCCCTTCACACATACACCTTAAATTCAATCCAGAAAATAGTACAGTTGGGCCTCCATATCCATTGGTTTATGCATCCTGGATTCAACCAACTTATGATAGAAATTATTTTTAAAAAATATAATATCTGTATTGAACACGTACAGACTTTGTTTCTTGTTATTATTCCTTAAACAATATAATAACTATATCACATTTATATATTATTTGGTTTTAAGACTAATCTAGAGATAATTTAAAGCATGCAGGAGGATGTGCATAGGTTCTAGTACTATGCCATTATATAAAAGATCACCTATGGATTGATTCTGGAAACAATCCCCTGTAAAATACCAAGGGACTACTGTATATTTGTAAAGCAAGATGTGGAACAGTATATATCAGGAGCCTTGGGTAACAGATGTTACCACTTGGGTGAGGGTGAATGAAGAATTTTTGCCTAGTGGTGGGAGAAAGACATCCAAGATGTACAACTCCAGGATAGACATACACACCATAGACTATGAGACAGCCTTCGTTGGGAGAGAGAGAGTGACCTGTGCTTTATTTAAAAACACACACAAAAATGGATGCTTGCCACATTTTAAGTCATCCATTCTATCTGAAGTTCTGGAATGATGAATCTTTTAACTTTTACTTTTACCCCTCTTCCTCATATCAGAGGGAACAACATTGGGAACCTAGAAAGGACAACTCATTCTCTAAAGTCATACAGCAATTGAACACAGGGATAGAGCTTATATTTGAATTGCTCTGAACTTTTGTCCCTATGTCTCAGAAAATCATGGTAGCCACCCAACTGAGCAACTTCCTTAGCCACCTCTGCCAGGAGTGCCCCGGTGTTTGCTCATTAGATCTCTGATGGTTATTTCACTTCTACACTTAAGGGGCTTTGGGGAATTCTGAGGGCAACTTCCCAGAAACCATATTTATGCCCTACCAAGAAGGAAAGGCTCACAGTGACTAAATAGTTATAAAATCGACTGAGGTCTGCTTTTTTCTTTATCCTTTTTTTTCCCCCTCTGTCTTGTTTCATTTTATGATCATGGGTAAAGTGATGCTGGGAGCAGGTTGAAATGCCTTTCAAGTGCTTTGATTACAGTCATGAAAACAAACTGCATCTTGGCCTCGTGTAGACACAATGTCTGAGAATTGTTACAGTCAGCCCTTGCCCATGATTCCTGAAGCTCCCCGGTTTTGTTGCAAGTACCATAGCAGCCTTTCCCAATGCATGGCCCAGCATATACTCAAGATTCCTTGGAGTATCTTTAAGATCCTGATTCATATAAAACAGCTCCTGCTCATAAAAACACACACAAACTTACCATTGTTGAGTGATTTTTAAATAGAATCAGGAACGAATCTGTGACCTTGTGGCCCTGAGGTGGGAACACTATCTATAAACTTGCCCAGACATTCGGCCTGTCAGTAGGACATTTTCATTGAACACAGGTATAAAAAAGGAAGGAGCCAGGATAGGCCAAAATTTTTTACATGCCACAGCTCATTTTATACATTTTAAACCTTGTTAACATTTGCTAACAAGAAAGTTAAGAACTTTCAGCCATAAAAATTGGAATGTCTTGCTAACTAAATAAATATATGTGTGAGCCTTGGGTTCTGTCTGCTCCCTGCTCTGGACCGACTCATGGTCATGCAAAAGGGAAAAGAAAAAATAAAAAGGAGCCTAGCTTTGGCTTGTAAAATCTCTAATAAGTCCTTGGAGTTTTCTTTCCTTGCATGTTTCTCAGAGTTTCTGTTGATTTTATCCTTTGCAGAATTCAAATTCATATGAGTCATTCTACTGTTGACCAACAGTGGGGTGGTGAAGATTCTAAAGCAGTTAGATTTTTTCCCTCTGAATATTAGCAAGATCCCATTAAGAATGTAGGGACAGCAGAGAGAAATAAGTACTGGTCTGACGACATGCTTTCACTTTTGTAACCTGAATCACAGGGGGCTTCCTTTGGCCCTATGGCTTTTCATTAACTTCCCTCTGTGCATATTTTCTGGGGGCTTGTAAATCGTTTCCTCTTTTCGGTTTCCTGTTTCCCATTCTAACTATTGTTACTTCCTTGTAGTAAACAGCTTCCTTACTGGAGTAAACAGCACTATTGCTTTCTTTAGCTTGGATTACTCCTCAGACTTCCCTGAGAAACTAAAGCTTGCTTCAGAAGTTTATTTCTCTCCTCCCTCCCTCCCTCCTTCTCCTCCCTCCCTCTCTCTCTCTCTCTCTCTCTCTCTCTCTCTCTCTCTCTCTCTCTATCTCTCTCTTTCTCTCCCTCCAGCCCTCTGTCACACCACATAACAAGGCTCAAAGAAATATGCATGAACACATTGAAGGCAGTAAAGCTATAGAACAAAGACTACACACAAATTTGTAGTTAAATCAAACACAATTAAAGTGGCTACATCATTGGTAGAAAATGATAGTGATAGACTATGAATCCTTTCACCAATAAAATGTAATTTTATTTGGTACAAAATCTCCAAGATCTTACTATTCTGATCTGAGAAAATAATAAAATAATAATAATAATAAAATAATAATAATAATAATAATAACAGCCTATTCCCTACAGTGTCTGAGTTCTGGGATTGTAAGCAGTGCAAATCTTTTAATCCACAGGTTCTTCTATGTACTTTGTGTAGAAAAAACAGCTGACCCTACCCGGTCTAGAAGATGGTCAGTGTGATATTCATTCTATGGATGAGGAGACAGTCTCTGACATGTCAAAACTGACCTCCCATGGCCACACAGATAGCCAATCTCTCAACACATAAGACATACGCTCCAGGGGCCCTGTTTTAAGGCCCCCTTGGGTGCTCTCGAGAATGTCTTTCAGTGGTCCACATCCAATAGTTTATGATTTAAGTCCCTTCTCTCTCCTGATTCTGTGCTGTACTTGGGGCTCCAGAAGAAGTCCTTTTGGAGGCTACTTAAATTTCCTTCTCTGCAGCTGTTTTTCTTTCTACAGCTTTGCCATTTTTTCACAACTCTATTACATTTGATGTAGGATGGCATCTCTTCCTTGGTCTCTTCCCTGTCAAGCCCCAAAGAAGCCGTTCCCTGCTGGGACCAACCTTCAGCACTTGCTCTCACTATTTTCTCATGAACCCTCTCTCTTCCCTGGCTTTGAAGATAGAATCCAGTCTCCCTCAAAGGCTTTTATCTACTCAGACACTGCTGCCACAGAAAGGTCTTGGGGGAAATGTGAGAATAGAAAGAATAAAACGATCTCAAATTTGGATTCCTGCCTCTAATACTTTCCCCATGAAGACGTCCTGATTTTGTGACCCTGAAATCTATTACCATATACTCCCACCCTCCAGACCACATCTCCAATTTGGTTGAATGGTGGGCCAGAGTTTAATGGAGAATAAAACCAGATACTGTTCAGCGGAAATGCTTTGATTTTCTTCATTTTCAACTCTGGGTCCTTGAGGATGCCATTTAGCAGCAAAATTTAGCTTGTTTAGTTTGTAGTATGAGGTAAGTTTTCACCAAGATCCATAAAATGTTCCTAGGCCACTCTCTTCTTCCTGAAGCAGGAGGTGACTGATTCCTGAGTGGGTAGAGGCTTAGTTAGTTAATGAGTCTTTTAAAACCTGGGATTAGTCTCAGGAAGCAATGCCTAGATTGAGCTATGTGGCTCTAGAATCTGAGGCCACATTCCCTAGAAGCAGAATCTGAGAAGGAGCTATGGGTTTATGTGATCCACTGAGAGAGGCCCCAGGAGAAAGAGATGGAGAGAAGCAAGAGGTACAGAATAAGAAGCCAGACAAGAAAAGGGCTCATTAGAAGTCTAGTCTCAGCTTGATCCATAGGACATCCTGGAGCACGGATTACATAAAGTTTGTCTCACCTTGAGACAATGTTCTGTCCTTTAGTTGCTTCTACCATTTAGATGTTAGCTGTAAGATGCTCCAACTTGAGGGAATAAATTTTCAGAAAAGTTGGCACTCTTGTTTAAGAGCAATCAGAGATGGGGTAGGAGGCAGTTATGAACAATTCAATACTTAACAGCAACAGGGAGAGGTAAAGAACATTTAGTGGCATACCAAGACAGTTAAAAGAAAAAAAAATGCTTTTTCCCAGAGATGAGGCTTTGTTTAGTTTACCTTGTTTCTATGAACTCCCAAATCTAGCTCTGGAGAACATGAATAAGATGATTTTTGGTCCTGGAGAGCTTAGAGAAAGTTATGTGATCTTAGTATCTTCTAGAGGAGACATCTAACAAGTAGATGTTTAATTAAATATAAGCCTGGAGAATTGAAATAAATTAGTATGTTGTAACTCTTTGTGGGGTAGGAAGGGAAGGGAATTTGACATATTTACTGTTATTTATGACTTTTCGTTTTTAATCTTGTTAGGAAGAGAGATCACATATCTTTAGAGCAGGAAGGGACCTTGGCGTCATCTAGTCTGACCCTCTCATTTTACAGATAAGGGAACTGGGACCCAAGGAGGTCAAGGTCTTATGGACTGTGGTTTTGTGTGTCTTCCTTTCTCTGTGATGGTAACAATTCTAATGGCCAGACTAAACAGCTTTGTTTAGTTCCTGTACATGCATTTGAAAGAGACCTTGCATCTGGAAGCCCCATCAGACAGAATCCATCCCCCTGGGGTGGTGATAACTAAATATCTTGCTATGATCAAAGCATCTTTGGAAGCCATTAGCTCTGTGTAGCTACACGGTGTTGAAATCTGCGGAAGAGTTGTACGAAATCTATTGAAGACTTTTTAATGGTTCTGCAAGTCCCTCTATTAGATTTTACTCCAGAAAATCTCACCTTGGCCATTCTTAGGTGTAAAATGAAGTTTCTGAGGACCACCCTTCCAGAATGGCAGGGTGGCTCTGACGTTCACATGAGCAGTTTAAATATGTAGTCTTGTAAACCTAGAGAAGTATTTGTGATTGGCGTATTCAGTATCCTCATTTTGCTTATTGGGTTATAAGATAAGATTAGGTATAATTCCAGGGTTATAATGTGGAATTAGCTCTAACCTCTAATATAAACTAGGCCCCTTTATCTTGGCCTTTTTAATTAAGCAGAATTTTTCAAAAATGTAAGATATAAAAACAATATCATATGTAGTCAAAATTCCTACTAGTTTTAAGTTTATGGGTACCTGACTCTGTGTATCCACTTTGAGAGACTCCATAGGAACTGATTCCAACAATGTTAACCACAAAAGCATTTCCCACTTTGCTTATTTAAGAAAATGAAGAAAAAAAATTTTTTGAATATTTCTACAAGGTGCTAGAATATTATTCCAAGAGTTAAAAGTGTTTTAGAGTTAAATGCTATCTCACTTCAGGACTAATGTTAAGCTCCATGTTCTGGTCCAAGTAACACTTTACCAGGCAAATGAAATTTGCCCAGATTCCCAGCAGGCATTATGAAGTTCCTGCCATGGAATTTATATCCAGTGATCCACAGACCTGTCAGGTTCCTCCCACCCATAAGGTCACATTTATATTTGTTTTTTTACATCAAAGAAAACAAAATTAAGGCTAAAACCCACTCTGCCTTTGCATAAGTCACAATCTCTAATTCATTGTATCATTGATGATATATCATTATATATGAAATGCATTTTAGAAATATTTGTGAGAAGGATGGATGAATAAATGAACATTTACTTTATAGAAGAAACATGGATAGAGTCTGACTGCAGTCCAGGGAATCTGTTAAGCATTAAATCATTGGCCAGTGTAGATCCAAGTTCATGGCAGTGAGGACAGTTTTTTTTTTTTAAATTTTAAAGCAATTATTATTTACATGTTTTCTGTCTCCATGCTTCAACATGGTTAACTTGCTCCTACTAGGAGTAAATAGTAGGTATTTACTTAACATATCTTAACACAAACTAAAATCATTCTATTCCTCCAATCAAATCCTGTTTCAACACATATAGGTCAAGTGTGAGTTTGGAATAGATATGAGATCTTTCTGTTTTCTACTTTTTCTTTAGTTAGTGTTGAATGAAAGACAGGACATAAATTCTGATTTGCCAAATTTTACTGAATCTGATTAAGGTTTTGAGATTATATGTAAACAGAATGTGACTCAGCGAAACTAAATTCTTAATGGTTTGCTTGTTTGTTGTTTTGGTTTCTGTACTCCAGTGATTCTACAACTGGCCTCAGTTCTCTACCCAACCCTTAATCTATCTATGTCTTTGGCAATGACTCTGCAGCAACTCCTGTCCTGGAATCTGGGCTGGACTTGTGACTTGCTTTGACCAATAGCAAATGGTAGAGATGATGTGTGCTGTCTTTTGGCCAAGCCTCTTGAGGAATCCATGTTTATTTATTTACTGATTTTTTAAGGAAGTCTCTCTCTCTATCTCACCAACAAGCCTAAACTAACTATCTGGAGAAAAACCTGTTTTTTTCAATCTTAGGCCATCCTAGGGCTGTCTGCCGGTCAGGGTCAGGCATAATGGCTCTCGCCTATAATCCCAGTGGCTCAGGAGGCTGAGACAAGAGGATGGCAAGTCAAAACCAGCTTCAGCAACTAAGTGAGGCCCTAAGCAACTCAGCAGGACCCTGTCTCTAAATAAAATGTATAAAGAGCTGGGGATGTGGCTCAGCAGTTAAGCACTTCTGGGTTCAATCCCCAATACCCCCCCCCCAAAAAAAAAATCAACCAAGCAACCTTCCTCAATTCCAGCTCATAAATATATGTGAGCTTAGCAAAGACTAGAAGAAGCACCCAACTGACCCTGTAAGCAATATGTACTTATTGATTTTAAGACAATGAGGTAGGGATGTAATACTGGCTTATTGTATAGAGAAGTTCTGGATGAGTTTGGCTGCTGGAGAATTAACCTGGGAAGGTATTTCACTAAAAAGCACTAAGCTTCTCTATGCAACTATAAAACATAAAATTCCTATCAAAACTGAAAATTTTGAGAAGGAAAGATATTAGATAAAATTTAGTAACAGTCTAAGCTATACAGAGATGGGTTAGGCTACCTGGGAAGGTCAGACATTCCTGTTACGGAGGGATGGAGGTGACATCTGAAACTCTCCGTAAAGATGCAATAACTCCAGGAAATATAAAACTCAAACATGCTTAAGCAAAAAAAGATACAAGATAAAACTCTTTCTCTCTTTCCCTCTGTATCTCTCTCTCCTCTCTCTCCCTCTTTTCCTCTCTCCCACCTTCTCTCCTTTATTCTTTTTCTGTAATCTCTCTTTTCTCTGTGTTGGATAATTTATAGGCCAGGTTTCTTCACACATGGTGATCTTCACCTCCCAAATCTTATATTATCAGGTAGATATTCCTGGAGAAATAAACACTTTATTTTCTTAAATATCCTCACCACCTGCCAAAAGGTCCTAGACTTGTGTCTACACTATCCCAAATTGGATTCCATATCCAGTCTTAAATCCAAACTATCCTGGCCCTCTGGTGGAGCATAGGTCTGATACTTGCTTCCAGAGATGACTACAAGGGGAACAGTAAGCCTCCTTCAAATCACGTGGGATAAGAGTAGGATGAGTTGAGGTCCTCTCTCAAAGTAAATGTCAGAGCCGTGACAGAAAACAAAATAAATAAGTTCTTATTCAATGAAAGAAAGGTATTTTTAACTGAACGCAGTTATACTAAGGGACTCTAGAGTCCTCTCTAATATTCTCTAATATTCTGGATATTTTTCATAGGAAAAAATAAGAATAGCCTAAAGAATATGAATTCAAGAATTCAGGGAAATAAACCCATCTTTTCAAAGCAATTCAATTTTATACAGCTGAACTCAACAAATATTCAATGAATCCTTGCTATGTGGCAGGAATTGTTAAACATGCTTTGAATCAATCAACCAATTGGACCCAAATAGTCTTTTGTCTTCTGTCAGACCACTACCAGAAACCATTGTAAGACTTTTATTTTATTTTATTTCTTTACCACTTTTCTGTCTTCCTTCTCTTCTTCCTTCTTCTCTTTTCTGATTTTGATCCCAAATGTGGGTGGGTCGAATCTATAATATCCTTTTTGGGGCAGATCATCTCCATTCTCCATACCCTCTACTATTTTGTTACTTATTCTCTGTTTCCTTTCTCCATCGTCATTTATTTCATCCTCATAGGCAACTTATGATTAATTCATTTTATTTGCTTATATGTATATGTGTCTTTACAAAGGTATATTTTATACATTGCATTTATCAATTCTTATGAATTACACAATGTGTATAAGTAGTTATTTGCAATGTTTATATACTGGTTCATATTTTATATTTCTAAAAATTTTTTATTTGTTCTAATTACTTATACGTGACAGTAGAATGCATTTTGACACAGCATTCATAAATGGAGTACATTTATGAATGGTTGTACATGACATAGAATTACACAGGTCATGTAATCATATATGCACATAGGTAATAATATCCAATTCATACTACTATCATTCCTACCCCAATACTCCCTCCTCTCCCTTCACTCCCCTCTCTCTGATCCAAAGTACCTCTACTCTCCCCCTCCTCTTACAGTGAATTAGCATCTGCATATCAGAGAAAACATCCTGCCTTTAGTTCTTTGGGATTGGCTTATTTACATATTTTAAATTGCATATGTAAATAAGCATATATTTATTCCTATAGCTCACACAGAAATAGTTTGGGTTTTCTACTGCCCCTTCCTGTTCTAGATTTTCAATCTCATATTTCTTTGTTCCCATCCAGTACAGTTACTTCTAACTCTGCAGGTAAAATTTTCCATTTACTTTGAAAGGAGCCTTAAAATGTTAACATCTTTTAAGGCAGTGATCCATGGTTGTATGGAGATGATTAACATAGACCTGAAAGAAGTCTACATCAGACACCATGCATTATAGAATGAGTGATATGTGGTAGGAGGGAAGTTGTAAAGGTGAGGGTCTCAAATCTCTTCTGTCCCTATCATTCATAGGATGGGTTCTCTGAGATTCTAGAAAGACCTGGATCATCTCAGACAGTAGCCTGCTTTTTCAGGAAGAAAAAAAAAATAGACCAGGGTTCTCCAAGCCTCAACATTTACACCAGGGAAGGTCTACTTCAATGAAACTGAAGAAGCCTTGACAAATGGTTCTGCCAGCCTTCATCCACCACCTCTCATTAATACTTGTGAGACTTTCCTTTGAATAGAAGTAATGAAGAAAAAGAAATACATTTGGGGGAAGAAATAATTTTTCAATGCCTATCTCCAAAATCAAATGCACATTTTTTTTAATATCTCCATAACTGGAAGTTATTAAGATGCTTGTGCAGGAGATCCAGCCATGTGCCAACTTCATAAAAAGAAGTCTTACTAGTGCCACCTTATTTAGAAATAATTACATAGAATCCATTGTAATTTAGTCTTACAGAGTTGCCCTCTATTGAAATTAAATTTTGAGGGAAATTGAATTACCAAGAATGCACTTAAATACACAGGTGAATATACTCTACTACTAGGTAGGACTTTCTATGGGCTTACTTATTAGGTTATATACTGTGTTTCATGGAATCATTGGCCCCAATTTTCCATCTCTCCCTCTATCCCCACACATTCAATGGCCTTACCATAAGTGGAGTGTTCTTCCCCAACTTTTGATTTAGGACTCACCATGTGGCTTTTATTGTCCAATGAATCAGGTAGAAGTAGCAGTGTGGCATTTCTGAATGTAGGTCTGAGGAAGTTCTTCTTGCTCTCTAGCACCTCTGGCATCTCCATGAGAAGCTTCCCTGAGTAGCTGCTGTCTCTCAGCTCTGGAAACAGAGCAATCAGGAGTCTAGCCCTGAGTGAGGAGCTGGGTGGAGCCAGAACTGTAGTTCAAAGCAGACCTGCTAACTAAGGCTACTCTGGGTCTACCAATCTCTATACAATCCACAAATTCTAGCAAAAACAAGTGATTATGGCCTGAAATATAATGATTTGTTTTCAAACATGTTAAAAACATCCCATCTGAATACAAGCTGTAATCAGTTTCAGCTAAACCAGTCATGTTGGTGTGCCTTTTCCCCCCAAATCCTCACCAACACTTACTGTTGTTTGTATTCTTGATAATTTCCATTCTGACTAGCTTGAGATGAAATCTTAGAGTAGTTTTACATTTCTCTAATTATTACAGATGTTGAACATTTTTTTCATATATTTGTTGATTGATTGTATATCTTCTTTGAGAAGTGTCTGTTCAGCTTCTTAGCCCATTTATTGATTGAGCTGTTTTTTTTCCCTTTGATCTTTATGTATCCTGGACATTAGTGCTCTATCTGATGTAAGTGTGGCAAAAATTTGCTCCCAACATGTAGGCTGTCTCTTCCCTTCACTGATTGTTTCTTTTGCTGAAAAGAAGTTTTTTAGTTTGAATCCATCCCATTTATTAATTCTTGATTTTTATTTATTGCACTTTAGGAGTCTTGTTAAGAACATCAGGGCCTAACCTGATGTGATGAAGATTTGGGCCTACTTTTCCATAATGAGAGGGGCATGGGAAAAATGGAGGAACTTTGATTGGGCAAAGGGAAGGGAGAGGAAGGGGATATGGGGGCAGGAAAGATGGTGGAATGGGATGGACATTATTACCCTAGGTACATGTATTCCTGCACATATGGTGTGGTATTACATCATGTACAGAGAAATGAAAAGTTATGCTGCAATTGTGTACAATGAATCAAAATGCATTCTGCTGTCATATACCTAATTAAAATAAATAAATAAATTTTAAAAAACAGTCATGTTGGAGCCAGGAATGTATAATTTTAAATATACATTGCTGATCCAAAATATGGCAGAACTACAGTCAAGAGATATTATCAAGCGTATCACTTTCTAAGGCATTTCTTCTTTGATCCTTTTTTTTTTTTTAATTTTTTTTATTTTTATTGGTCGTTCATAACATTACATAGTTCTTTTTTTTTTTTTTTTTTTTAATTTTTTTTTATTGGTCGTTCATAACACTACATAGTTCTTAATACATCATATTACACGGTTTGATTCAAGTGGATTATGAACTCCCGCTTTTACCCCGTATACAAATTGCTGTATCACATCAGTTACCCTTCCATTGATTGACATATTGCCTTTCTAGTGTCTGATGTATTCTGCTGTCTGTCCTATTGTCTACTATCCCCCCTCCCCTCCCCTCCCCTCCCCTCCCCTTTTCTCTCTCTACCCCTTCTACTGTAAATCATGTCTTCCATTTGTATTCTCTTGACTTACCCCTCCTTACCTCTTATATGACATTTTGTATAACCCTGAGGATCGCCTTCCATTTCCATGCAATTTCCCTTCTCACTCCCTTTCCCTCCCACCTCTCATCCCTGTTTACTGTAAATATTCTTCTCAAGCTCTTCGTCCCTACCCTGTCCTTGTTTACACCCCTTATATCAAAGGAGTCATTTGGTATTTGTTTTTTAAAGATTGACTAGCTTCACTTAGCATAATCTGCTCTAATGCCATCCATTTCCCTCCAAATTCTATAATTTTGTCATTTTTTAATGCAGAGTAATACTCCATAGTGTATAAATGCCACATTTTTTTTATCCATTCATCTATTGAAGGGCATCTAGGCTGGTTCCACACAAAACTACAACTATCTTATTTTTGATAAAGGGGCTAAAAGCATGCAATGGAGGAAGGATAGCATCTTCAACAAATGGTGCTGGGAAAACTGGAAATCCATTTGCACCAAAATGAATCTGAATCCCTATCTCTCGCCGTGCACAAAAGTTAACTCAAAATGGATCAAGGAGCTTGATATTAAATCAGAGACACGGCATCTGATAGAAGAAAAAGTTGGTTATGATCTACACGCTGTGGGATCGGGCTCCAAATTCTTTGATCCTTTGACTACAATAATGTAACACAACAGTATATCTACAATAATTCTCTTACAGCCAGTTAGGAAACATAAACTATTTTTCCTCTCTGTCCTTAATATTATTTATTAATATCAGGGTAAGAAATGGAGGAAAACAAAAGGATCCAGTGACTCCTATATTGATTGGGGATGTTTTCAGTTCTGCAAGAGAATCATTGGGATGAAAAAGCAATTGGTTTCAAGCTTTGGGGATTATGTAAGTATTTGCATACCTATAGGAAGATTTTTTTCTGTTGAGAATATGCCCTTCCTCTGATGATATGTGTCTGAGGGTTTCTCGAACTTCTCAAAATTACTTCACACTCCTCACTCTCTAGGGAATGTCTAGGCTGTGAACTAAACTCTGCATCCTATGGCACCTACAATGTGGGAGGCACTCAGAGCTGCTGAGGACACACTGTACAGCTGAGATTAACAGAGAAGCATCTTTGTTCTTACGAAGCTTCATTCTGGTTTAGAATGATGAACTATAAAAAAAACCCTTAAATTCAGTGTGAAAATGCCTGATAATTCTAAGTGAAATAATAGCATAATAATAGAAAGGGATAATGGAATAAATAATTACTGTAGTAAGGTAGGGGGTGGCCAAAGGAGGCATTACGGAGGATGTCCAGACCCAAAAGATTAAAAGAAGCCAGAGGGGTAGATGGGAGGTGTTTTAGTGAGCTTTTCACTGCTGTGATTAAAAGACCTGACAAGAACAATTGTAAAGGAGGAAGGTTGAACATCATAGCAGAAGAGTGTGGTGGAAGCAAGAGGCTCACATGGTGATCATGAAGCAGAAAGAGAGGCTTCACTCGCCAGATACAAAATATATACCCCAAAAGCACGCCCCTAATGCTCACTCCTCCAGCCACACCCTATTCACCTTCAGGCACCCTCAGTTAATCTTGTCAGGGGATTGATTCACTGATTGGGTTAAGGCTCTCAAAATCCAATAATTTCTCCTCTATACCTTCTTGCATTGTCTCACACATGAGCTTTTTGGGGACACCTCATATCCAAACCATAACACGAGGTCAAGTCCAAGCAGTAGAAAAGCAAGTGCCAAAATATCCAAATCACAGAGATTTTGAGGGATATTGAGTTTAGAAAACCAAGGGAAGAGACATGTCAGGTAAAATCAGAGTTAATAGAAATAACATTATTTAAGGCCTTGCAGGCTGGAGTAAGAAATTTGTATTTTATTGTAATGTCAAAGGATGGCATTGGCAGGCTTCAAGCAGTGAAGTGACATGATCTAATTTGCATAGTTATATAAGATACTCTTGCAGCTGCATGGAAAATGGGTTGTAAGGAGCTAATAGAGGAAGTAGGGAGAACAAATATAAAACTATTGCAAATGCATAGGGACAGATGGTGGCAGCTGAGATGAAAGTAATAGCAAGAGAGATGGTGTGAAGAAGTCAGATCAGAAGTTTTGAAGCGGAATCAACAGGATGCTTGTAGATTGAACATAGGTGGCAAAGCAAAGAGGAATCTAGAAGGAATCACTTATGGCCTTAGTCACTATGCATATCATGATGTTGTAATTGATAAAAGAAACATGGGAGAGTGGAGCAATTCTGTGGGCAAATCAGAGTCTGTTCATTCTGTCTGAGTTATTTTTGAGATGGTTTCTTGACATCCAAATGTCAACTATAGCAGTTACAGGAAAAGCTGCATTCAGGAGTTTACTTGCGAAAATGAATCACTTGCATTTCCAGGGCTAAGGGCTTCTCTTAGAAATATAACTACAATTTTAATCATTCTTATCTAAATTCTATTAGGTGAATTATTTGCCACAATCAATAGATTCATTTAATAAGACTGACATGCATATCATAAAATCAACTTGTGAAATGTGTTTTGACCATAAGTTACTTATTTTTAGAACAGGCCTTACTAATTTTGCCCTAAAATAATATTTCTAGTAAAGTTCTAGTAACTTAAACATTTTTGTACCATGAATAATCTCATGAGTCAATGATGAAGCAGATCTGGAGAAACACCAACGAATGCTCTAGCTCTAAATACCCCAGCCTCCCCACCACACACCAGCACACATATACACACTATCCCCACAAACATGGACATAGCACAGACTTCAACCCAAGACTTCCTCCTATGACCATTTTTTTTCAAGTGTCACGAGAGTTCTTAAAAAATTTTGCATCTCCTAGCCCCAAAGTCATGTTTTTTCCTCAAAAAACATTCTTCCACATTTTAGCATCTGCAATATTTAAACTTGAGTAGATTCTATTTATTCCTTTATCTCTTTGGGTATCTTTAGCCAATTCTACATATCAAATCAAGTTTGAGTCCAAAGTTCTCATACCAGCCTGCATCTGGAGGAGAGTTATCAAAACAAGTCTGTCCTTAACTGGAAGTGCTGGAGCAACCATATCTGTCACTTTTGCCTATGCAGAAACCATGAGGACAAGCTCCCATCTCACATGTTTTTTTTTTTTTTTAATTGTTGGTCGTTCAAAACATTACATAGTTCTTAATACATCATATTTCACAATTTGATTCAAGAGGGTTATGAACTCCCAATTATACCCCGTATACAGATTGCTGAATCACATCAGTTACCCTTCCATTGATTGACAAATTGCCTTTCTAGTGTCTGATGTATTCTGCTGTCTGTCCTATTCTCTACTATCCCCCCTCCCCTCCCCTCCCCTCCCCTCCCCTTTTCTCTCTCTACCCCTTCTACTGTAAATCATTTCTTCGATTTGTATTATCTTGTCTTACCCCTCCTTTCCTCTTATATGTCCTTATGTATAACCCTGAGGATCGCCTTCCATTTCCATGCGATTTCCCTTCTCACTCCCTTTCCCTCCCACCTCTCATCCCTGTTTAATGTACATCTTCTTCTCAAGCTCTTCGTCCCTACCCTGTCCTTGTTTACTCCCCTTATATCAAAGGGGTCATTTGGTATTTGTTTTTTAAAGATTGACTAGCTTCACTTAGCATAATCTGCTCTAATGCCATCCATTTCCCTCCAAATTCTATGATTTTGTCATTTTTTAATGCAGAGTAATACTCCATTGTATATAAATGCCACATTTTTTTATCCATTCATCTATTGAAGGGCATCTAGGCTGATTCCACAATCTTGCTATCGTGAATTGTGCTGCTATGAACATCGATGTAGCAGTGTCCCTGTAGCATGCTCTTATTAGGTCTTTAGGGAATAGACCGAGAAGGGGAATAGCTGGGTCAAATGGTGGTTCCATTCCCAGCTTTCCAAGAAATCTCCATACTGCTTTCCAAATTGGCTGCACCAATTTGCAGTCCCACCAGCAATGAACAAGAGTGCCCTTTTCCCCGCATCCTCTCCAGAACTTATTGTTGTTTGACTTCCTAATGGCTGCCAATGGTTCATAAGTGTGATGATTGGGTGTTCACGCTCTTGTGTGAGATGTGCCTCCCTCTAAACCTTGTTACGACATCGGCACATTACCCGTCTGACGTGAAAAAAAAAAAAGAAAAAAAAAAAAGATGAAGGAAGATGGCGGCGAAGGGAGTGCATCACCCCAGGGCGCCGCGTCACTAAGTGGGAGAAAGACGTGCGAAGTTCGGCTCTGAGAGCTCCATTTCCCCGCACGGAGGGTCGCATAGCCTGACAGACAGGGCAGTCACATGTTTTATTATACAGGGTTGAAGATCTCTCTAGCATTTCAAAAGCAAAAATTTTAAAAAAGAACTAATTCACTTCAAAAACACCACAATCCTAAGAAGTATTTTCAAAGGCATGGCCTAAAATCAACAGTTAATTATAAATATCTTGATGAGACCCAGCATTTCATTTGTTCATACATTGCGTTGAGCAAGGGTTTTGACTTCTTTCCAAGGAGATTAGTAAGTTTAATATGTTATCAGATGACAAACAACAAAAAGTGGCCAAAGGCATTTATTTATATGTAGTAGAAATGGGTAATAGATACAAAAATAGAAACAACCCCCCCCCCAAATTATGCTATTATTTTCTTAATATTAAGTTCTACTAAGAAGTGGCTGCTTTAGTAAGTGACTCTATTTCACAGCCCCGACTTGCATTCAGGTTGAGCCATGTAGCTGTGTTCTGGTAATGAAAGGCAGCAGTAGGGGGACACTCATATAAGTCATATAGGAATGAACTATAAGCTAATTGTAGATGTATTTCTCCATGATCCTTTTCCCTTCTGTTCAGCTGAAATGGGGCTATTTTCTAGGACAAACTTAGAAGCCATGTGTGGAAGACAGCAGACCTCTGTTGGCCTAAATCCTTGAATTGAAACAAAAAGAAAAGATTCTAGGTGCCCTATTTTCTAGTCAGTATTCTTGTTGGTACAAGAAAGAAAAAAAAATCCACTGGATCTGAGTTATTCAATATATTATGTTAGATATTACAATCTATTCTATTTAACACAGATTGGCAGTATTCAAAGTTGCTGAAATGAAGACCACTTCTAATATTTCCAAAATCACACTAGACAGAAAATTTTGACTTATTTTTTTTAATCCACATTTAATAGCATCATACTTTTGAAGATATACAATGGCTGTTTTCTAAATTATCAGGCTATTGGTATTGACATTTCTTCTTTCACCTGATAAGCACCCATAATTTTTGGTTTGGAAATAGCATCTTGGTTTTTTATTTGGGGAAAAAAAAATTTTCCAATCGTACACATTCTTTATGGGAATTCTAATCAACACACTCCATTTTCCTCACCAGCCCTGCTTTCTACCTGGAATCTCAAAGGGTGTGTCAGAAAGAATGTGAGAACTGAAATTGTCATTAGTTCATTTTGATAGCTACACTCTGAAATTCATTATGTCCTGCATCCAAAATCCCAAGTTATCTCAAGACACCAAATCTTTCCTTGTAGTTCCTTCAATTCTGAGTCTCTACATTTCCATTCAAAAACTATATTTTGTTGTTTTATGCTAGTGCTGTCTATTTGTTTTCTATTGCTGCAAAAAATATCCTAAAACCTAGTGGTTTAACACAATAATAAATATTTATTATTTCTCAGTTTCCATAGGTGAAGGATTTGGGTGATTTGGGCTCAGAGTCTCTCATGAGATTACAAGCCGGTAAGTGTATTCAACTGAGGATTTGAGAAGAGATGGAAATTTCACTTCCAAAGTGATTGAACAAATACATGATGACTTGGTGCTAGCTGTTGGGAAAAGGCCCTAGTTCAGGTCCTCATGGACTTTCATGAGTATCTTCATGTTATGGTGGTAGGCTTCCCTCAGAAGTAGTATGTACTAGACCCAAGTGAAGTGGAAATACTTTTTAAATATATATAAGTGTATATTATATATAAATTATATATATATATATATATATATATATATATATAGAGAGAGAGAGAGAGAGAGAGAGAGAGAGAGAGAGTGCAAGAGAGAAAGACAGAGAAAGAGAGAGAGCAATTTCTTAATTTTCCAATTAAAAATAAAGGTCAAAAAGCACAGAAAATTTTATTTGTATGTCATTTATATTACATTCGAATCATCACAAAGTGTCAGTGTTAGTTCAGGGATAGAGGAGTCTATGCAAGGGTATAAATATGAAGAGGCAAAGACTATTGGGTAGTTATTTTGGAGCCTGATGACTAAGTGGAGTTAACTTATTTTTCATGCAACCATAGATCCCTAGAAGATGCACCTTGTTAAGTTTGAAAAACCACAAGAGGCTTTCATATGTTCGTATGAATAATTCTAAGAGGTCCTCCAGAGAATTCAGGTTTTAAGAGAGTAGGTCCCAAGAATTAGACAGTATCCCTCAGACAATATGCATTTTTAGATTAACTTCTTAGTTGAGTATTTACAGTAATGCTTTGGATATCAATATACCAATACATGTCATTTTCTCCTACCGCCCCATTAGTCATAGAATCAGATTAAAATTACTCTATTCAATAAATTAGAATTCAAAAGAGTGATTCCTTTAATTAAACTTTCTTGTATTATATTATAGATAAAGATATAGATAAAGATAAATAGAGCGAACACAATGCTTCAAAAGTCACACAGTGGAAGAACCAGAAGTTGAACCCAAGTGGCCCAAACTCCATAATATTTTTCCCATTATTTGAGTTTAAATTGTGCTGATCAACTAGTAGCTTATAAGTCCAGTCCAACTTCTCTATTTGATATTTGATTGACAAGAAAAAACATGCCATACTTCCTTCTGGACTTTATCAAAGGTAACAATATAATAAATACATCAGCCCAAGTCCATCCCACCATTGGCAGACACCCACTGGAGCTCAGACCTGGCACAGATCTGCCTTGTGGACCTCTGTAGGAGCCAGGGCCCAGGGTAAGCTTGGGTCCACCCCTCCCACCACCACAACCTGGGAACCTAGGTCTAACCCATTTTCATCTTGAGACACTGCAGCCATCCCCATACCCTTCACCTTGTAGTAGCCTCTACCTTGGGACAACAGACAAGGCCTAGAAGTAGCTGCATCTTGGAGCAGGCATCCCAAAGCCAGTGTAAGGCCCACCCTTTAAGCCCCATCTCTGAAATATGTTGTATCCATCTTGGGACACCTCCACTGCTATCTTGAGTTACCTCCTGCTATTGCCACCACCATCTATAGTTGCAGTAGCACTCATCCTGGGACACTGGCAGGGTCAGGAAGCCCAATATAAGGTGAGAACAGATAATGTGAACAGACACTACAAGATTATAGGGTAGAAACTGTAATACCTAAGATCCACACAGCAAGAAAGGAAATTACATAGACAACATGAAAGAAAAGGAGGAAAGTGCTCCAAACAAAACAGGGTACTACAATAACAGAACCCATGAACAGCACGGCTGATGAAATGTCAGAGGAGGAGTTCAGAATGTTCATAATTAAAATGATCTATGAATCAAAGAATGACCCAAATGAACAAATACAGTTAAAAATTGATCACTCCAACAAAGAGATAAGGGAGCAAATACAGGCATTCATTGATGACACCAATAAACAGATAAGGGAGCAAAATACAGGCATCCATTGATCACATCAACAAAGAGATAAGGGAGTAAATACAGGTAAAAAAAATATTACTTCAAGAAAGAGAGATTCTGAAAAAAATCAGAAATCCTTGAAATGAATGAAACAGTAAACCAGATTTAAAAACCCAATAGAAAGCATCACCAATAGACTAGATCACTTGGAAGACAGCACATCAGATAATGAAGACAAAGTATACAATCTAGAAAATAAAGATGACCACCCAGTGAAGATGGTAAGGAACCATGAGAAGAACATTCAAGAATTATGAGATAGCATCAAAAGATCAAATCTAGGAGTTATTGGAATAGAGGAAGGCACAAAGTTTCACACCAAAGGAATGCACAATCTCTTTAATGAGGTAATATAAGAAAATTTCTCAAATATGAAGAATGAATTGGAAAATCAAATATAAGAAGCATATAGGACACGAAATGTACAAAATTATAACAGATCTACACCAAGTCACATTATAATGAAAATGCCTAGCATATAGAATAAGGATAGAATCTTAAAGGTATCAACAGAGAGAAATCAGGTCACATATGGGGGAGACCAATTCATATCTCAGCAGATTTTTCAACCCAGATCCTTAAAGTCAGGAGATCATGGAACAATATATACTAAGCTCTGAAAGAAAATGGATGCCAACAAAGAATCTTATATCCAGCAAAATTGAGCTTTAGATTTGATGATGAAATAAAAATCTTCCATGATACACAAAAGTTAAAAGAATTTACAACTAGAAAGCCTCCACTACAGAACATACTTGGCAAAATATTCCATGCAGAGAAATTTAAAAACAACAATAAAAATCAGCAAAGGGAGGTATTACACTAAAGGAAAAACTAATCAAAGGAGAAACCAAGTCAAATTAAATACCAAAGTAAACAAAATGGCTGGGAATACAAATTATGTTTCACTAATAACCCTGAGTGTTAATGGCCTAAACTAAACAATCAAAAGACATAGACTGGAGATCCAACATGGCGGCCGACGAGGAAGCAGCGATTCCAACGTCTCCACTTTAACGGGATAAGAAAGACCCATCTGAACAGCTGCAGCCTACCTACGGAGGAACTTCTAGCATAATTCCCTTAAGAGGAGAGCAGCCGTGAACTGGTAGGTTTATTGGAAGTGACAGTTTGTCCCAGAGAAGTGGATCTTGGACAGCCACTCGGGCACAGAGGTCTAGTCCCGCAGCCATCAGCTGCTCGGCAAGAGGCTCCCCCGGGAGGCCTAACTCTCGCTCTGCGAGCAGCCACCTCACCTGCCCAGTTCCTAACCACGCGGCCGCAGCTACCCGGCTCCACAGGTGGCCCCGTGGCGGGTGCAGAAGTCAAGTCCTGAAACCAGCAGCCACTTTTGCAAACGGCTGACACCCGGAGCGGCTTGGCCCACCCGCCCGAACTGGCAGTCGGCCTCAGCCATCAGGGCTCCCCCGGGAGGCCTAGAGCTCGCTCTGGGAGCAGCCGCCTCACCCGCCCGGTTCCTAACCACGTGGCCGCAGCTACCCGGCTCCACAGGTGGCCCTGCGGCGGGTGCAGAAGTCAAGTCCTGAGGACGGAAGATGGCGGCGAAGGGAGTGCATCACCCCAGTGCGCCGCGTCACTGAGCGGGAGAAAGACGATGTGAATCGCCTGAAGTCTATCTTGTTGGGAATTTCCAGTGAAATTGAGGTGCTCCAGAATCTAGTGGACAGATTTCCATCGTGCGTAGTTCGACTGCGGGAGCTCCATTTCTCCGCACGGAGGGTCGCATAGCCTGACAGGCAATCGCCCCGCGGCTGGAGAATGTGGCGCGCGCTGGGGAGCGGCAAGGTGCCAGAGCGGGGGAGCAGCAATACGGATTCCGGGGGGCTCCCGCCAGTGGTACATTGGCAGCACTGAGTGCTGAGTTCCGGCTTTGAGACAGAGGAGAGAAGCAGGCCAGTTTGGTTCCAGACACCGGTCGGACCACGGAGGAGGACAGCAGCTGCCATTTCGGAGAGATGATGTAATCATCCCCATGTTCTACTGATCTCAGCTCATTCAGCTATGGAACAGGTGATTTCAGGCTGGTATTTGCCTGCGTCTAGCAGACAGATTTCTTGCTCAGGCTCAGGACTGGGGATCTTGTGGAGAATACTCCTAGAGGCTCGTGCCTGGCAAGGCGTGCGCCGGGCACTGAGCAGCTGGATTCTGGTTCCTGGGGCTAACCTGGCCCAGGTCTGAGGAAACTGCGGAGACTGCCAGTGGAGGCCAGCTCCAAGTGGAGCGTGTGCTGAGCTTGGGGCAACTGGGTTCTGACTCCCGGAACAGTTTTGGCCTGGGGGCTGGGGAACCTGTGGGGGTCGCTCGCTGGAGCCAGCTCCCAGCGGAGAGTGTATCGGGACCGGAGAGGCGGGGTTCTGGCTACCGAAGCTGCTTCGGCCCAAGGCTAGGGAACCAGCGGTGACTGCTTCTCAGTCAGGCTCCTGCTGGGTGCTGTGGGGCAGAGTGGAGCTTCCACCTGCGCCCAGAGCAGGCCAAGTGACCCGCCTGCATGGTATCATGACACACCAAAAGCAGCTGGGGCTGAAGAGAGTAGCCGCCCACGCCTAGAATAGGACCATCGACCCCGCGGCGCGGGAGCCAAGTAACCTCATTTGGATTAGGGGCTGTGCAGAGCTGCCATCTGAGCAAGCAGGGCAGGCAGACCTGTGGCCCACTGGAAAGACAGGCCAGGTAGCTTGCCAGCGTGGTGGACACGTAACACCGAGGCAGTCGCGTCACACTGGTTGGAGTGGGGGTGGAGCAGGGTCGTCGCCCGGGGCCGGAGGGGGCTCAGCGACCCGTTGGAGAGGTAGTCAGGTACCCCCATTGGGAGTGGGGGCTGTGCAGAACTGCAACCCACCGGCCTAGAGGCCTGCCAGCGTGGTAGACACATCACACCAATTGGAGTGGGGACCCAGCAGAGCCGCCACCCACATCCAGATCAGGACCAACGACCCCAGGGCGTGGTAGTTACGTTACCACAATTGGAGCGGGGGCAGAGCAGAGCCGCCAACCGTGCCCACAGGGGGGGCAGACCTGCGACCGATCAGCGTGGTAGACAGATCACCCTAATTAGAGGAGGAGCACAGCCACTACCAGCCCTGCAAGGGAGACTTCCCAACTATACAAGAGCAATATAAATAAATAGGGGGTAAATTTCAAAAACACAACAGTTGCACCAAGCAGAAAGAAACGCGAGCAGTATGAAAAGACAAGGAAAGAAAGGACCACAAGCAATGCAGGTCAACTCAACTTTAGAAGAGGTAATAGCTGCAACAGATGGAATGTCAGATAAAGAGTTGAGGATATATATGCTTCAGATGATCTGGAGTCTCAAGGAAGACATGAGACAGCAAAATCAGACAATGAAAGATCACATTGACAAACAAATCCAGGAAGTAAAAGATCAATTTCACAGGGAGATAGAGGTAATAAAAAACAAACAAATAGAAATCCTAGAAATGCAGGAAACAATAAACCAACTTAAAAACTCAATTGAGAATACTACCAGCAGAGTAGATCACTTAGAAGAGAGAACATCAGACAATGAAGACAAAGTATTTCAACTGGAAAAGAACATAGACAGCTCAGCAAGTCTGCTAAGAAACCATGAGCAGAACATCCAAGAATTATGGGACAATATCAAAAGACCAAATTTAAGAGTCATTGGGATACAGGAAGGCACAGAGCTCCATACCAAAGGAATAAACAGTCTATTCAGTGAAATAATACAAGAAAACTTCCCAGACTTGAAGAATGAGACAGAATCCAAAATCCTAGAAGCCTACAGGACTCCAAATGTGCAAAATCATAAGAGGTCCACACCTAGACACATTATAATGAAGATGTCCAACATACAGAATAAAGAGAGAATTTTAAAAGCTGCAAGAGAAAGAAAGCAGATTACATTTAGGGGTAAACCAATCAGGATAACAGCTGATCTCTCAACACAGACTCTGAAAGCTAGAAGATCCTGGAATAACATATTTCAAACACTGAAAGAAAATGGGTTCCAACCAAGAATCGTGTATCCGGCGAAATTAAGCTTCAGGATAGAAGATGAAATTAAAACCTTCCACGATAAACAAAGTTAAAATAATTCGCAGCTAGAAAACCATCTCTTCAAAAAATCCTTGGCAAAACATTACAGGAAGAGGAAATGGAAAATAACATTGAAAACCAACAATGGGAGGTAGGACAGTAAAGGGGGGAAAGTAGTCAAAGAGGATAACAAATCAGGTTTAGTAACATCAATAAACAAATATGGCTAGAAGAACAAACCATATCTCAATAATAACCCTAAATGTTAATGGCTTAAACTCACCAATCAAGAGACACAGGCTAGTAGAATGGATCACAAAACAAGACTCAACAATATGCTGCCTACAGGAGACACATCTTATAGGAAAAGATATTCATAGACTGAAGGTGAAAGGTTGGGAAAAATCATACCACTCATATGGACTGTGGAAACAAGCAGGAGTGGCCATACTCATATCTAATAAAATAGATTTCAAGCCAAAGTTAATCAAAAGGGATAAAGAAGGACACTTCATACTGCTCAAGGGAACCATACACCAACAAGACATAACAATCATAAATATATATGCCCCAAATAATGGTGCAGCTGTGTTCATTAAGCAAACTCTTCTCAAGTTCAAGAGTCTAATAGACCACCATACAATAATCATGGGAGACTTCAATACACCTCTCTCACCACTGGACAGATCTTCCAAACAAAAGTTAAATAAGGAAACTATAGAACTCAATAACACAATTAACAACCTAGACTTAATTGACATATATAGACTATACCACCCAACATCAAGTAGTTACACTTTTTTCTCAGCAGCACATGGAACCTTCTCAAAAATAGACCATATATTATGTCACAGGGCAACTCTTAGACAATATAAAGGGATAGAGATAATACCATGCATCTTATCTGATCACAATGGAATGAAACTGAAAATCAATGATAAAAGAAGGAAGGAAAAATCAAGCATCACTTAGAGAATGAACAATAGGTTGCTGAATGATCAATGGGTTTTAGAAGACATCAGGGAGGAAATTGAAAACTTCCTAGAGTTAAATGAAAACACAGACACAACATATCGGAATCTATGGGACACATTGAAAGCAGTTCTAAGAGGAAAATTCATTGCTTGGAGTTCATTCCTCAAAAAAAGAAAAAACCAACAAATAAATGATCTCATAGTTCATCTCAAAATCCTAGAAAAAGAAGAGCAAAACAACAGCAATAGAAGTAGAAGGCAAGAAATAATTAAAATCAGAGCTGAAATTAATGAAATTGAAACAAAAGAAACAATTGAAAAAATTGACAAAACTAAAAGCTGGTTCTTTGAAAAAATAAATAAAATTGACAGACCCTTAGCCATGCTAATGAAGAGGAGAGAGAACCCAAATTACTAGCATACGGGATGAAAAAGGCAATATCACAACAGACACTTCAGAAATACAGAAGATAATCAGAAATTATTTTGAATCCTTATACTCCAATAAAATAGAAGATAGTGAAGGCATCCATAAATTTCTTAAGTCATATAATCTGCCCAGATTGAGGCAGGAGGATATAGACAACCTAAACAGACCAATAACAATAGAGGAAATAGAAGAAACCATCAAAAGTTTACCAACTAAGAAAAGCCCAGGACCGGATGGGTATACAGCAGAGTTTTACAAAACCTTTAAAGAGGAACTAACACCAATACTTTTCAAGCTATTTCAGGAAATAGAAAAAGAGGGAGAACTTCCAAATTCATTCTACGAGGCCAACATCACCCTGATTCCGAAACCAGACAAAGACACTTCAAAGAAAGAAAACTACAGACCAATATCTCTAATGAACCTTGATGCAAAAATCCTCAATAAAATTCTGGCGAATCAGATTCAAATATATATCAAAAAAATTATACATCATGATCAAGTAGGATTCATCCCTGGGATGCAAGGCTGGTTCAATATATGGAAATCAATAAATGTTATTCACCACATCAATAGACTTAAAAATAAGAACCATATGATCATCTCGATAGATGAAGAAAACGCATTTGACAAAGTATAGCATCCCTTTATGTTCAAAACTCTAGAAAAATTAGGGATAACTGGATCATACCTCAACATTGTAAAAGCAATCTATGATAAGCCACAGGCCAGCATCATTCTGAATGGAGAAAAATTGAAGGCATTCCCTCTAAGATCTGGTACAAGACAGGGATGCCCTCTCTCACCACTTCTGTTCAACATAGTCCTCGAAACACTGGCCAGAGCAATTAGGCAGATGAAAGAAATTAAAGGCATAAAAATAGGAAAAGAAGAACTTAAATTATCACTTTTTGCAGATGATATGATTCTATACCTAGCAGACCCAAAAGGGTCTACAAAGAACCTATTAGAGCTAATAAATGAATTCAGCAAAGTGGCAGGATATAAGATCAACACGCATAAATCAAAGGCATTCCTGTATATCAGCGACAAATCCTCTGAAACGGAAATGAGGACAACTACTCCATTCACAATATCCCCCCAAAAAATAAAATACTTGGGAATCAACCTAACAATAGAGGTGAAAGATTTATACAATGAAAATTACAGAACCCTAAAGAAAGTTATAGAAGAAGACCTTAGGAGATGGAAAAATATACCCTGTTCATGGATAGGCAGAACTAACATCATCAAAATGGCGATATTACCAAAAGTTCTCTAGAAGTTCAATGCAATGCCAATCAAAATCCCAACAGCATATCTTGTAGAAATAGATAAAAGAATCATGAAATTCATATGGAATAATAAAAGACCCAGAATAGCAAAAACAATGCTAAGCAGTAAGTGTGAATCAGGCAGTATAGCGATACCAGACTTCAAACTATACTACAGAGCAATAGTAATAAAAACAGCATGGTACTGGTACCAAAACAGGCGGGTGGACCAATGGTACAGAATAGAGGACACAGTAACCAATCCACAAAACTACAACTATCTTATATTTGATAAAGGGGCTAAAAGCATGCAATGGAGGAAGGATAGCATCTTCAACAAATGGTGCTGGGAAAACTGGAAATCCATTTGCATCAAAATGAATCTGAATCCCTATCTCTAGCCATGCACAAAAGTTAACTCAAAATGGATCAAGGAGTTTGATATTAAATCAGAGACACGGCATCTGATAGAAGAAAAAGTTGGTTATGATCTACATCCTGTGGGATCGGGCTCCAAATTCCTCAATAGGACACCCATAGCACATGAGTTAACAACTAGAATCAACAAATGGGACTTACTCAAACTAAAAAGTTTTTTCTCAGTAAAAGAAACAATAAGAGAGATAAACAGGGAGCCTACATCCTGGGAACAAATCTTTACTCCACACAATTCAGATAGAGCCCTAATAACCAGAATATACAAAGAACTCAAAAAATTAGACAATAAGATAACAAATAACCCAATCAATAAATGGGCCAAGGACCTGAACAGACACTTCTCAGAGGAGGACATACAATCCATCAATAAGTATATGAAAAAATGCTCACCATCGCTAACAGAGAAATGCAAATCAAAACTACCCTAAGATACCATCTCACTCCAGTAAGACTGGCAGCCATTAGGAAGTCAAACAACAATAAGTGCTGGAGAGGATGCGGGGAAAAGGGCACTTTTGTTCATTGCTGGTGGGACTGCAAATTGGTGCAGCCAATTTGGAAAGCAGTATGGAGATTTCTTGGAAAGCTGGGAATGGAACCACCATTTGACCCAGCTATTCCCCTTCTCGGTCTATTCCCTAAAGACCTAATAAGAGCATGCTACAGGGACACTGCTACATCGATGTTCATAGCAGCTCAATTCATCATAGCAAGACTGTGGAATCAGCCTAGATGCCCTTCAATAGATGAATGGATAAAAAAATGTGGCATTTATACACTATGGAGTATTACTCTGCATTAAAAAATGACAAAATCATAGAATTTGGAGGGAAATGGATGGCATTAGAGCAGATTATGCTAAGTGAAGCTAGTCAATCTTTAAAAAACAAATACCAAATGACTCCTTTGAAATAAGGGGAGTAAACAAGGACAGGGTAGGGACGAAGAGCTTGAGAAGAAGATGTACATTAAACAGGGATGAGAGGTGGGAGGGAAAGGGGGTGAGAAGGGAAATTGCATGGAAATGGAAGGCGATTCTCAGGGTTATACAAAATGACATATAAGAGGAAAGGAGGGGTAAGACAAGATAATACAAATGGAAGAAATGATTTACAGTAGAAGGGGTAGAGAGAGAGAAGGGGAGGGGAGGGGAGGGGAGGGGGGATAGTAGAGAATAGGACAGACAGCAGAATACATCAGACACTAGAAAGGCAATATGTCAATCAATGGAAGGGTAACTGATGTGATTCAGCAATCTGTATATGGGGTAAAAGTGAGAGTTCATAACCCACTCGAATCAAACCGTGTAATATGATGTATTAAGAACTATGTAATGTTTTGAACGACCAATAATAAAAAAAAAAGACATAGACTGGCAGATTGGATTGAAAAATATAAAAGACCCAACTATATGGTGCCTCCAAGAGTCTAATCTCATAGGAAAAGACATCCACAGACTGAAGGTGAAAGGTTGGGAAAAAGCATAATACTCACATAAACTGCAGAAGCAAGGAGAGGTTTCCATCTTCATATCAAATAAAGTAGAATTCATGCCAAAGTTAATCAAAAGGGATAAAGAAGGCTATTTTATACTGCTTAAGGGAACCATTCATCAACAAGACATAACAATAATAAATTTCTATGCCCCAAACAAAGGAGCATCTATGTTCATCAAACAAACTCTTCTCAAGTCAACAATCAACTAGACAACAACATAATAATTCTGGGGAACATTAACACACCTGTTTCACCACTGGATAGATCTTCCAAACAAAAGCTGAACAAATAAATTATAGAACACAATAACACAATCAATAATTCAGGAGTGAATATAATTTCTTCTCAGCAATATGTGGATCCTTCTCTAAAATAGACTGTATATTATGCCACAAAGCAACTTTTAGCAAATACAAAAAAGTAGAGATACTACCCTGCATTCTATCAGATCATAATAGAATGAAATTAGAAATCAATGATAAAATAAAAAATAAAAGCTACTCCACCACCTGGAGACTAAATAATATGCTACTGAATGAACAATGGGTTGCAAAAGACATCAAGGAGGAAACTAAAAAAATTCTTAGCAGTAAATGAGAACACAGATACAACATATCAAAATCTTTGGGACACAATGAAGAAAATACTAAGATGAAAGTTCATTGTATGGAATTCATTCCTTAAAAGAAGAGAAAGTCACCAAATAAATGACTTGACATTACATCTCAAAGCCCTAGACAAAGAAGAACAAATCAATATCAAAAGCAGTAGAAGATAGGAAAAATTAAAATCAGAGCTGCAATCAATGAAATTGAAACAAAAGAAACAATTTAAAAAATTTACAAGGGCTGGGGATGTGGCTCAAGTGGTAGCACGCTCACCTGGCATGCATGCGGCCGGGGTTCGATCCTCAGCACCACATACAAAGATGTTGTGTCCGCCGAAAACTAAAAACATAAATAAATATTAAAATTCTCTCTCTCTCTCTCGCTCTCTCTTAAAAAAAATTACAAAACAAAAAGTTGGTTCTTTGAAAAAATAAATAAAATTGACAGGCCTTTCACCATGCAAATAAAGAGAAGGATGAAATACTAACATACGGGTTGAAATAGGAAATATAACAACAGACACTACAGAAATACAGAAGATAATTAGAAATTATTTTGAAAACTTGTACTCCAATAAAATAGAAAATATTGAAGGCATCGAAAAATTTCTAGAGTCATATGATTTGCCTAGATTGAATCAGGATGATATACACCATTTAAACAGATCAATTTCAAATGAGGAAGTAGAAGACACCATCAGAACCCTGCCAACCAAGAAAAGCCCAGGATACACAGCTGAGTTTTGCAAGACCTTTAAAGCAGAATTAATACCAATAGTCTTCAATTTATCTTAGGAAATAGAAAAATAGGGAGCACTTTCAAACTCATTTATGAGAACAATATCACACTGATTCCAAAACCAGGCAAAGACACATCAGAGATAGAAAACTTCAGACCAATATCTCTAACGAACATAGATGCAAAAATGCTCAATAAATTTCTGGCAAATTGGATACAAGAACATATCAAAAATATAGACCACCACGGTCAAGTGGGTTTCATCTGAAGGATGCAAGAATGGTCTAATATATGGAAATCAATAAATGTAATTCCTCACATCAATAGATTTAAAAATAAGAACCATATGATCATCTCAATAGATACAGAAAGAGGATTAGAAAAAAAAATACAGCACCCCTTCATGTTCAAAACACTAGAATAACTAGGGATAACCAGAACATATCTCAACATCATAAAATCTATCTACTCTAAGCCCAGGCCAACATCATTCTAAATGGAGAAAAATTGAAAACATTCTCTCTAAAAACTGGTACAAGACAGGAATATGCTCTTTACCACTTCTATATTACATAGTTCTTTAATCTCTAGCCAGGGCAATTAAATGATACAAATTAAAGGAATGTGGATAGAAAAGAAGAATTCAGACTATCACTATTTGCCAATGACATGATTCTATACCAAGAGGATCCAAAAAATTCCACCAGAAAACTTCTGAAACTAATAAATGAATTCAGCAAAGTAGCAGGATACAAAATCAACACCCATAAATCAAAGGAATTTCTGTACATCAGTGACAAGTCCTCAGAAAGAGAAACTAGGAAAACTACCCCATTTACAATAGCCTGAAAAAAAAATATTTGGGAATCAACTTAATGGAAGAGGTGAAAATTCTACAATAAAAACTACAGAACACTAAATAAAGAAATTAAAGAAGACCTTAGAAGAAGGAAAGAGCTCCCTTGCTCTTAGATAGGCAGAATTAATATTGTCAAAATGACCACACTACCAAAAGCACTATACAGATTTAATGCAATCCCAATCAAAATCCCAATGACATTCCACATAGAAATAGAAAAAGCAATCATGAAATTTATTTGGAAAAATAAGAGACCCAGAATAGCCACAGCAATCCTTAGCAACAAGGGAGAAACAGGTAGCATCACTATACCAGACCTTAAACTATACTTACAGAGCAATAGTAACAAAAACAGCATGGTTTTGGCACCAAAACAAACTGGTAGACAAATGGTACAGAATAGAGGACACAGAGAATAACCCACATAATTACAGTTATCTTATATTAGATAAAAGTGCATAAAACTTACATTGGAGAAAAGATAGCCTCTTCAACAAGTGGTGCTGGGAAAACTGGAAATCCATATGCAACAAAATAAAATTAAACCCCTATCTCTCACCATTCACAAATCTCAAATCAAAGTGGATCAAGGACCTAGGAATTAAGCCAGAGACACAGTGTGTATTAGAATAAAAAGTAGGCCCAAATCTCCATCATGTCAGATTAGGTCCTGAGTGCCTCAATAAGACTCCTGTAGCTCAAGAAATAAAATCAATAAATGGGATGGATGCAAACTCAAAAGCTTCTTTTCAGCAAAAGAAATAATCAGTGAGGTAAATAGAGAGCCCACAATATGGGAACACATTTTTAGCACACGCACGTCAGATAGAGCATTAATCTCTAGGATATGTAAAGAACTCAAAAATCTTAACACCAAAAAAACAAATAACCCAATCAATAAATGGGCCAAGGAACTGAGGACACTTCTCAAAAGGTGATATACAATCAATTAAACAAATACATGACAAAATGTTCAACATCTCTAGCAATTAGACAAATGCAAATCAAAACTACTCTAAGATTTCATCTCACTTCAATCAGAATGGCAGCTATTAAGAACACAAACAACAGTAAGTGTTGGCAAGGATATGGGGGAAAAGGCACACTCACACATTGCTGGTGGGACTGCAAACTGGTGTAGCTAATATGGAAAGCAGTATGGAGAATCCTTGGAAATCTGGGAATGGAACAACCATTTTACTCAGGTATCCCACTTCTCGGTCTATACCCAAAGGACTTAAAAACAGCATACTACAGGGACACAGCCACATCAATGTTTATAGCAGCACAATTCACAATAGCTAAACTGTGGAAGCAACCTAAATGCTCTTCAGTAGATGAATGGATAAAGAAAATGTGTATATATATATACATTTTCTAATTATATATATATATATATATATATATATTATTCAGCATTAAAAGAGAATAAAATCTTGGCATTTGCAGGTAAATGGATGAAGTTGGAGAATATAATGTTAAGTGAATTTAGGCAATCCCAAAAAAAACAAATGCTGTTTGTTTTCTCGATATAAGGATGCTGATTCATAATGTGGGGGGAAGCCATGGGAGGATTAGATGAACTCTAGACAGGACAAAGGGGAAAAGAGGAGAGAGGGGAATGGAAGGGGCATGGAGGTAGGAAAGATGGTGGAATGAGATGGACATCATTACCCTAAATACACGTATGAAGATATGAATGGTGTGACTCTACTTTGTGTACAACTGAAGAAGTGAAAGAAAAATTGTGCTCTATATGTGTAATATAAATTGTAATGCATTCTGCTGTCATATAGAACAAATTAAAATTTAAAAAATGGAAAAAAATAAATACCTCAAAAATATAGCCACTTAGTCCCATTTTAAGCAAGAAATAAAGATCTGAGGAGGAATTTTTTGTCCATTAAAAATAAAAGGAAAAAGGATAATGAGATGTTGTATAGATGACTTATAGGATGTACAGACTAATTGTACCCTTCCCTAAGTGAATTATAAAAGCATTTAATTTCTGCTTGTGCTGTGATTTTCATTCCACCCAGGGACTTCTCAATGGATTCTCCTTTTTACAAGCCATGCACTTGGAGAATGCCTTGGGTCTGTGGTTTGTAGTGGTGAAGGATTCTCAAGAAGCAAAGATCCAAGAGAGTAAGTAAAGAATAATTTCTGACTCTCTCTAGAGAGATCAGAACATGATGTTGAGGTTTACATTTTCTCTAAGACTCCTGGGAAAACTTGATGGTAACCGCTTTCACTGAAACTCTTAACAGTAAGATTTAGTAGAACAAGAATTCTTTGCCATATACACTTATTTCTGAAATTCTGGATCCAGAGATTTCTGGTCTTGCTTGAGTTGTGGGGAAACTAAAGGAAGGTTCCTCAACTCAGCACTATTGACATTCAAATGTCCCCTGGGGAGTGAAAATCTACCAAGGTTAAGAATGAGTCTTTTAAGGGAAGTTTTGAGTCACAAGAGACAATCTCTGGATAAAAGCTAAAAGTGAGGATTTATTTTTTCTGAATGCATATTATACTTCAGGAGATTTAATTCACTTTCACCAAGTGGTTATTTTGTGCCTGCTGTGCCCCAGACACTGCATTAGCACAATACCCAATCTCTAAGTTCTTGTCTTTGAGGATTTCATATATTTAATGGATATAGATGGACTAGTCAGATTTATTTATTCATGTTTTAATCAAATTTCCAAACCTCCAAATATGGGTCCAAGTCAAAAAAAAATGAGTCATATTAAGACAGTGTCAACCAATTAATTAATTGACAACACTATCAGAAGATACCAACTAGCAATTTAATTTGGAATCAAAGAGACAGTCTATTTTTTTTATTGATTGTTCAAAACATTACAAAGCTCTTGACATATCATCTTTCATACATTTGATTCAAGTGGGTTATGAACTCCCATTTTTACCCCAAATACAGATTGTAGAATCACATCTGTTACATAATGCCATATTAGTGACTGTTGTATTCTGCTACCTTTCCTATCCCCTACTATCCTAAAATTATATTCTCCAAGATGTTTTGACAGTTTTACGAAATGTAGGAAAGACTTTTGTAAAAATGTAATGATACTTTTTTTTTTCCAGAAAAAGTTATGTTGTTTGCCTTGAGAGCCTGAGTAGCTTTAATGCTGGAGTTGGTGACACATAAAGTTCCATCAAATTGCTTCCAGGGAGATCAGAAGGATAATAAAAACAGGGACACAACCATTCAGTTCCTGAATACTTAAGCCTGAAGTCATGAACTTGCTAACTAGTGAAATGAAGGCATATTTAAAAGTCTCATCTTCTTGAGAATGGTAATTTTAAGACAGATCTCCAATCCAGACCTCATAATGTCAATTTATGGAAATTGAATTGGAGTCCTGAATCACTCCATAAATTTTAACTAAAACAATATACTCTCATTTTGAATTTTTATGGCCTCTGCCATTCACTTCAGATCTTCAGAAGTGAATTTTTGGAGGCATACAGAAACTTGAAGACAAAAAAATGCATGCACTTAAAACTTCTTTTCTAAATCACAGATTCTCCCTCTAGTGAGCAAAGAGAAATCTCAACAAATCAAATTGAAACTCGTCAAGAAAACTTAAGGAGGATTTAGAGAGGAGCGAGAAAACTGAGGTGAAAAATACTTTCTAAGAAAAAGCAAAGTCAGAATAGACTCTTCTGCATAAAGTTAGGGAATTTAGGTGCAACCCAAAACCCCAAAATTTGGAAGTAAATGAGTTCACAAGGAGTGTTTTAGTACAAAGAAAATAGATTTTTGAGTCATAGTAGAGTCAAAATTTCAACTATGCAATTTATTGACTCTGTGACCTTGGTCGAACTACTCAATTGAGTCTTCATGCTTTCAATTATAAAGTGAAGTTCTAATCTCTGACTTAGGATATTTTAAGAAATAAGTATGGCAATGTATTTAAAGTATCTTTTCCATGGTACCTACAAATTTAATTTTCATTTCTCAATGTTTTCACATCTGGATTAAGCATGAGAATAAATTAGAGTAGATGGGAATAGAACTAAAACATATATATATATATATATATATATATATATATATATATTATTTTATATATATATTATTATATATATGTTTTAGTTCTATTTATTATATATATATTTAGTTCTATATATTACATATATAAATATATATATATATATATACATATTAATTACATATGTGAAGCAACAATGCTGTGTAATCTCAAGAACCTGGATACTGGAATTAGGTAATTTCTATATGAATTTTGAATTGACCACTAACTATAATTTGGGGACAAGTTATATTATATCTCTATGTCTCATTTTCCTCACCTATAAAACAGGAAAGTTTTTTTGGGATTGGCTAACTTAGCATTTTCTTCTTTAACACCATCCATTTATCTGCAAATGCCATGATTTTGTTCTTTTTTAGTGCTGAGTAATATATTCCATTGTGTATAAATGCCACATTTTTTTTTATCCATTCATCCACTGAAGGACATCTAGATTGGCTCACAGTTTAGCTATTGTGAATTGTGCTGCTATAAACATTGATGTGGCTGTGTTCCTGTAGTATGCTGTTTTTAGTTTTCTCTGCTATAAGGGGAGGTGACCCAAAGTGGGGTAGGGAGGGAAAACATGGGATGATTAGATTATTTCTAGATAGGGAAAAGGGGTGGGAGGGAAAAGGAGGGGTAAGGGGTTTAGCAAGGATGGAGGAATGTGATGGTTTTCTATACAAAATACATGTATGAAGATTTGAATTTGGTGCCAAACAAACAGAGATATGAAAAAATTGTGGTATATATGTGTATTAAGAATTGCAATGCAAAAAAAGAGTACATGTATAATGGCATAAATTGGCATGAACATAGTTTATATACAGAGATACGAAAAATTGTGCTGTATATGTATAAAAGGATTGTAATGCATTCCACTGTTGTTGTGTAATTAAAAAATAAATAAATTTTTAAAAAAGACTGCATAACCAATGTGTTCTAATCGTGTTAAACCAGAAGAAAAAGAAGTTGTACTCCATTTATGTATGATGTGTCTATGTATGATGTAGTGCATTCTACTGTCATGTATCATTAATTAGAACAAATAAAGAAATTTTAAAATATAAAAAAAGAAATAAAATATAGTAAATTTTGCATTACCAAACAGTTGTCATCTTTGGTTAAATTTCTTTCACAATTTTACTTTTGTGAAACAAAGTGATCATCCTTTTTGTATTATGTAGTCCTGTTATAGAGCTTAGTTTTCTTCACCAATCATTGATTGATCATTTCAATAATTTTTTTTTCATCCTAAAAAAAGGAAAGTTATATTTTCTACCAAATAGAGTCACAGTAAGGGATTCAAAGATAAGAAAAATCAAATAGCACATAAAGACTCTCAGTAAACAATTCACGTTATTAGAGACAGTAATGCTCATAGTTCATAACACAATGTGTGTAACAATTCTATTTTTGTATATGCATACGTGTATATATCAGTTTTTTAAATTATCCTAATAAAGTGCTTCCTATCAAAAAAGTCTTTGTTGTATTAATTTTAATAATGATAAAATTTAATGTGATTATTCCTCATGTGTTATCAAACTCAAAATCTATCTGTATGCTGTGTCGTTCAGACGCCAGCTTTCACAAAAGATATGAAATTGAACCCAAATGTGTGCTCGGTTTCTCTTCTGCAGCATTAGTTCTTTAATGAACCATTTCTGTAGATGGTTGCTGTTTTGTGGTTTTGTGTTAGATATCATCTAGCAAATGACATAGCTTAATTAACACTTATTTTTTCTGTTAGAGTGCTTTGTCATACAAATACATCTACTAAGATTTTTGTCTTCTGTAAGGATGCATAGAGAAGAGCACACAGTTATTGTAGGTTCATCCTTCTACTCTCTCTTTCCCACACAAGCTAAAACATAAACAAGAAAGGAGAAAGACAAGGTGAAAGGCAACTACCACATGCTTTTTATTCAAGCAGAACTGGTTTGTGCCTAACGTGTTGAGTTAAGCAGAGTAATAGAGAGGGACTATGTAATTAGAGATGTGTTTATGGTTTTGGAGATGAGGTGGAGAGAGGTCAAGGGGGTTTGCATTGTCTAGGACTTGAAGAAAGGAATATACTATTATGAGCAATAAAATGAATGGCACTATTTATCAGACCAAACCTTAGACTTTATATGCTTTATCTCACTTAATCTCAAATCAATGCTGTGAGACAGGGATTATTATTATGACCAATTTATAGCTCAGGAAACTAGATCTTGAAAGACTGAAATACTTGGCCAAGGTCACAGAGCTGATTCATTGCAGAACCAGGAAACTGAAACTTACATCCCCTCCTGAGGTTAGACCCTTGGCTACTCTTCTATTTTTCACAATGGCCCTGCAAGGTTAATGCTGTCATCAGCTCCATTTTCCTGATCAGAAAAAAAAAATTTTTTTCAGAGAGCATAAATAACATCCCCCAAACTAACAACTGAAAAAGACCAAAATTCAGAGCCAAATGTGAATCTGAGTACATATTGAATCACAGAAAACATTTAAATTTGCTATTTTTCTATCTATGGTGTGTTCTTAGGGTAAGTTATATTTTCCTTTAAAGGAATGTGATCAATGAATTGTATCAACCTTGTAGAAGCAAGAGAAGAAAAGAGTGACATAAAGAAAGTTTGTGGTAATGTATTTCCCACAGTCTTATTCTTCTCAGTTGATCTATATACATTTGTATCAGTTAGCAATTTGCTGGGTAACAAAACTTCAAAACCCAATAACTTAAAACAATAAAACTTTAGTGTTGCTCAGGAGTTCAGGAGCATCCTGACTGAGCTGATTCATATACCTGAGGTCAGTTTTGAGTTGTGTACAGCTTTGTTCCTCTAGCTGTAACTTCTTCTAAGTTTGGATCAGTATACTAGTAACTGGAACATTGTCTTTCCTCTGTTTGATCTCTGTATTACAGCTAACCTGAACTTGAATATAATGGTGGCAGAATTCCAAGAAATCAAGCAGTTTCACCAGGATTCTTGAGGTCAAATCATAGAATTAGCATACAATCTTTTATCTGCAGTCAGTTGACCAAAGCAAGTCACAAGGACATCCCAGATTTTAAATAGATGACAAATGGAATACACTTCTCATGTTATAAGGAGCTGCTATAGAGCTATAGAGAATTGCAAAGTCGTAGAGAATTTTTCTTTTTCAAAATTATCTACCACACTGCTTTCCTAAAAAATAATCAGATAAAGTTGTTCTTACTAAAGTGTAAATGAATGATGGGGAACCATTGTTGTCAACTTATGAATGTTTGCATTTTAAAATGTAAAAACAGCATAAGAAGCCATCTACTACTACTTGGTAACCTACAGAATCCCCAAGTTAATTTTGAGATTTTTCAAAATGTTTGCCTCAAAAATTTATAGCTATATCTCAAAATCTAAGAGTGAGACACAGTTCCTTCTCTTCCAAAGCCTATAACTGAATAGGAAAAACAAAGCACTTATGAAAGGGTTAAATAAGAAGGTGGGGCCTTCTGTAAATAAAGTAGGTTTCTTTTGCCTTTTGTATTCCTTTCATTGTTCTACCCTTTTAAGAGCAAAACAGAATAAACAACTTTGTGGGATGTCAACAAGAGGCTTGAAGTGGAGGAAACAGAGACAGAGACTTGCAGATGGCTTTCTTTGCTCTGAATACCTTATGTCTTGAAGAATAGAACCCACCTCCCCAGGACTGTCTTCTTGCTAGAAGGAAGCTCCATGTGGTGTCAGAGAATGGGATCTGAACTGTGAGCAGGAACTATATCATTGGTAAGCTGCCTCTTGCCTGAGGTTAGGTCCAGAGAATAAACAAAAACCTGAGATTGTTTTCATTTTATCAAAACAACAACAACAACAACAACAAACCTGTTATGTTGAAAAAGATTGATAATGATGAGAATGGTTGAGGATATAGGGCAATTGCAAATAATAACTTGCTGATGGATATTTAAATTGTTAGAATCACTTTGGAAAACCACTTAAGGATATCTACTAAAACTGACCACATGTCTTCCTTATGATACATGCCTTCCTTAGACTTCACTTCCAGAAACATGACGAATGGCCATGTTGCACATTTGTTCACTAAAAGACATGCAGCAGTAGGTGCATATTAGCACTATTAGTCCTAGTCCAAGATATAAACCAAACCACACCTATGCGGGTAGAAATCTAGACAGTGACAAATTTTGGTAAGGATTGACTACAAGAGAGTGTGGGGGACTCCTGAGTGCTGGTCATGCTCTTTTTCTTGATTTTTTAATAAGGTATACTCAGTTGTGAAATTTTACCCAGCCATTCATATGTGGTATGTGCACTTATCTGTATACATAGTATAATTAAAATGAAAGATTTTTTGTAATAGGCATGTTCTAAAATAAAACTTCAATTCAATCAGAAACTAAAACTCACAAGCTAAGTAAAGCAGATGCTGTCACCTTTTTGAACTCTAGCACCAGAAGCAAGCAGAGGCATGGAAGAGCTGAAATTTCATGGATTATCTGGGACCAAAAGCACCATATAGGTGGCAAAGTACCAAAGATAAGTTCACCAACAGGAATTTATGAAATTGGAGGGTTCCTGGTGGCATTCACTGCTCACGGGGAGGGGCAGAAGCTGAAGTCCTTGCCTGAAATGATGATGTTTAAAGGTGACTGACAGAGGAACAAACAGCAGCCACCGCAGAACATTGGGAAGCCCAGGGTTAGTGATGGAATCATTGTGACCCTCAGCACCACAGAATAGGAGTTCTGAGCCCCAATGTAAATTCTGCTGCTAGACCAAGAATCCAGGTCCTCTCAGGGAGAAAATAAGCAAAAATATTCACAAAAACTTTAAACAATATAGATTGAAAATAAACAGGAAGGGAGCTAAGAATCAAGAACAGAAAAATACAAAGCATGAAGGACAAAGGTTTAGCAAATAATGTAGAACATATATACAAAACTTCATAATATGTAGGAAAAAAAACGAAAGCAAAGCAAATATCATCGGCTGGTGCATATGTAGAACACTCAGACAATTGCCTACTATTCAGCAATAGAAAGAAATAGAGTACCGAGACATACTACAACATAGAGGAATCTCTAAAGTATTTTAGCATAATTTTCAGTTAGCATCTAAAAGAAGCTAGATGTAAAAGTCTACACACCTTACTTCTATTTGCTATGATATAAATTTTTGCCCCCTTAAAATTCATGGATTGAAACCTAATCACTAATGTGATGGGATTGGAAGGTGGGACCTTTGGGAGTGGACAGATCCTGAGGGCAGAGTACTCATGATGGTATCAGTGCCCTTAGAATATGGGCCAGAGTCAGGTATGGTGGTGCCTGCCTATAATTCTAGCAGCTCAGGAGACTGAGGAAGGAGGAACATGAGTTCAAAGATAGTCTCAGAAAGTAGACATGGCCTTAATCAATTTAGCAAGACCCTGTCTCAAAATAAAAATAAAAAAGGGCTGGGAATGTGGTTCTGTGGTTAAGCACCTTTGGGTTCAATCCCTGGTACAAAGAAGAAAAAGAAAGAAAGAAAGAAAGAAAGAAAGAAAGAAAGAAAGAAAGAAAGAAAGAAAGAAAGAAAGGAAGGAAGGAAGGAAGGAAGGAAGGAAGGAAGGAAGGAAGGAAGGAAGGAAGAGGGAGGGAAGGAGGGACACAGAAATAAGGTGCTGTCTGTGAACCAGAAAAGACCTTTACCAGAGCCTGAATCTGCAAGCACTTTCATCTTGGACGTTCTAGTTTCCAGAGCTATAAATAATAAATTTTTATTTTTATAAAATGCCTAGTTTGTGGTATTTTATTAGAACAGCCCAAATGGACTGACACCATTCATATAAAATGTCCAGATAAGAGCAAAATATTAAAGACAGAAACTCTTTTATTTTTCTTCACAGGGATTTCTGGTTTATGTATAATCTTTTTGTAAATACTTTTGAAAGTCTTCCCAAATTCTGCTTGGATCATAGAAATATATAAATAAGGAAGGACAGAAATGGGGGTATACATGATTTGTGAGTGATAGGCAAGTTTACAGGGGAAGAGAAAGAGAAGAAGGAAGGGAGATTATTAGTTTTATTTATCTCTTAAGATCCAATAAGAAAAGGCATTCTCTCTCTGTTGTCCAAAAAAAAAAAAAATCACACTTTGAAATATATGTGAGAAAATGTGTTTTAGTCTAACTTCAATGGACTTACAATCATCACTTGAGCTACTTTACCAATGCCAATAATTGTGCTGGGGAGGAAGGATTATTTTATGTAAAAGATGTCAATAGCTGTCCTGACTACATTTTTCTTCTCTTTTTAAAAATAATGTCTCAAAAAGGCTAGATTTGATTCACGTGGAATGGTTTCATCTGAAGTAAAAGTATATTGGCTCAAAACGTGTGGCATCAAGGGCTGGCCACACCCTTGGATTCGGTCATCAAAACAGCCATGTTCAATCTGAACACTATTCAAGACAATGTGCCTCTGCTTCTCATCTAAGTCCACCAAGGACTGACTTGTAGCATACCTCCTACATGTTTCTTCCAGTGATTCCCACTCTCAGAGGTTAGGAATTGAACCAAATCGATTTCCATGCTGTATCAATAGATGCAGATTTCACTTTTTGTCTAAATCCAATTAAGTTCAGTATGTTGAGCCCAAGGACAGGACCAGCCACACACCCAATAGTGAGAACAGAACTCCTTATTCTAAAATAAAATAGAACAAGGCCAAAAGAAAGACTTTTCTTTGAAGTGTTTTGTAAAATCCTCATGGGGTGGTTATAAGGATTTGTGAAATATTAAAGATCTTTGAATTTGGAGAATTGGCATTGTTATAGTACAAAAGCCTGCTCCTTTTTTTTTTCCTCTTTTACTTAATAACCCTGTTACATGACCTTCTAAAGGCTTTATTCCCTTAGGAAACATTAGATGATTTGCAACAGTCTGGAGTAAAACTTGGAAAAGATTGTCATAGCACTGTTTCAGCTGCATTGCTTTTAGAACATTGCTTTTAGCTTCAATTTGCTAACAAAGCACTCATATAATTAATTGTAAACCCTGGAATAATACTTTGGCTTAGAGAACAAATGTCCTCTCACGTTGTTTGTGGTGTGGGCTCAGCATTCCTCCTCCTTGGATCTCTTTACATCTTGTCACTTGGCACGCATGACCTTAATCTCTAATCCACCCTCATGGACGCAGACACAAGCACCGTGGCCTTATTCCTGGAAGTACAAATTTCTTCCTGGCGGGGGCTTCACCATCAACTCCAAGAATTATGATCCCACCCTCTCCCAACCCACACAAGATCAGTTGATTGAAGTTGCTGGTTGGCTCAGTCAGCATCCCAGCATTCTGTCATAACTGCCGGCCAGCCTGTCTGCGGATGGCAACTTCTCTGTGGGTTCCCCATATTGTTGCCTCCCACTTCCTTGTCTCACATAAATCTCCCCTACAGAGATGCTACTCTCCTCCAAAAGGGACCAAGGCTCCTCATACTCACAGAGGCAGTTTGCTTTCTTGGTTAAGAAGGGGCTACCTGGTTTGATCCTCAGATCTCTGCAAAGGAGATTATTTCTCCCCCTCTTTGTTGATCCAAAGAATGTCGAATTAAGATTTAAGATTTCTTTGGAGATTTAATTGTCCTCTTAGGAATTAGACAGAGCATTGCCTAGCCACTAGATATCATCACAGAGAATAAGTAAAAGTTGATGATTTTATAGAAAATTTTAAAAATCTGAGCTGCTTGAGGGATTTCTAAAGCAAGAACTGCTTTTTTTTTTTTTTTTTTTTTTTTTGAGTCTGGAAAAAGCACAGATAGTTTATAAACCGGGAAAGTAAGAGTCATTCAGCCTGAGGCTACAGATCCCTATAAGGATGCTCATTTTAGAGATATCACACTTAATGTCAATCCCAGGAATACGGAGAAACAGACATGGGAAAGAGTAAGAAAAAGAGAGCAGGAGAGAGAAACAGAGATAGTAATAGAGAAAAGTGGAAGGGAAAAATCAGAATGAGAATAAGAAAGGAGGGATTAAGGAAGATGAAGATTTCTTTTCTCAAATTTGTTTATAATAGTTTCTGGCAACAGTTCAGAGAATCTAAATAGACTCAACAAAAATGGACTAAAATGATAAGTTGCAGTACCTTTGGCATATGGAGGCTCCCTTGTATACATCCAGGCTAAAGCAAATACAGATTGCAAGGACTATATAGGAAACTCTATAAACTCATGAGGGTTTCCACACTAGGTAAGTATCACCCATGTCATTTTTTTTTTTATCAGATTAACGACTCTAATGTTACTTAGCCCTCATCCTGAGGGAAAGCTACAGGACCCTCTTTCTGATGATATCAGCACAATTTCCAAATATTTTTCCAGCCTAACTCTGACATTGTTGTGGATCTTTTTGATCAACTTCTCCATCAAGAAAATGATGAAGGTGTTTTAATGAATCTCTACTTTTTGAATAGGATTGGGTGGCCATTGTGACCCCTCAGCATTTGGTGGCTGCTGGGATGAACAGAAACAAAAGGCTTTCTTCCTAGGCTCTCTTCTAAACGCCTTAATAGGAAACACACTCTGCATTCCCCATGTGCATGTTCTCAGTGCAAATCTTTATTTAATTTTTATACAGAATTCAATCCAAGGGTTCTTTGTAACAAAGAGAATTACTGACGGGAACACAGCCTCGCAGGACCTTTGGATTGTAGATTACTTAGCGGATGTTTGGTGGAAGAGCAGTACTCAGGTCCCCACGTCAAATTGGCCTTTCTGAAGAGTGGTCTGAATCCCTTGGATATGGATATTTCCTTATAACCAAACATGAAGAAAGAAGGAGGGAAGAGAAAGAGGAATAAAAGGGGGAGAGGGAGAAAAAAAATAAAGAACGTGATGAGGGAGAGAGAAAGAGAGAATAGAATTCCTTAAACTAACCCTTATTCTTGAAAACTTCATCTCTCTTCTTACCTTCATTCCCAGACAATAAATTCTATTTTGTTCCAATTGATAATTTCAAGGGAAGATTCTGCCAGCTGAGAAAAAGAGGAAGGTGGGGGAGAAAAACTTCATAAATTCTTTGTTGCAGTCAGAACTTGTACCTTGTGGCTACTAAGGATGCCAGGATCACTCAGTATTATCTTACTTCCTGTTCATTTCTGAGAAACAAAATTCCACTGGATTCTTTCTTTGTCTTTGATTCCATCTAATTATCTTCACCTATTCTCCACAGACCTCACTTCATTTTTCCCCCAGAGTTGCTGCTTCAGCCAGTCCCCTTTATGGCAGAGATTCTGGCATAGCCACTGCAGCCTGCCAGTCATGGGCACTGATAGTATTTGTCCTGGAGTCTTTACCATGCAGAACCGTCTCAACAGGGCTCTCAGTGGGTCCTCTTGGGTGGGTTTATGCACTTTAAATCTGAAATGAGAGGCATATCTTCATTTTGCTGTCCATTCATTCCTATTACACAGATCCACATGAATGTTGGAAGCCAGGAACCACTGAAGGGTTCAGGCAGTGGATGCATCTCAGCCAAGGAGACCTCTAACGCATGACCGCTATCAGGTGTCATTGTGTAGTTAGATTGAAAAGGGATAAGGGAACAAAACCAAAACCGAAGCCCTTTCTTGACTGACTTAGGAATAACAGAGATGCTCTAAAGCATGTTTAGTTTGCCTGGCACAGTCTAAAAAGAGCACACGTGTTGTCATCAATATCCCAAAGCAAAACTTTCTTGGGTAGACAATTGTTTTTAATGTAATCCAGGTCTCCCTTTAGGAAATACCAGGAATTCATATGAGAAACAAGGCAGGCCATGAACACAACAGAAAATGACTGATGTTCTCCTTTGGCTTCTATGCATTTTTCCTTCTAAGCTTTGGCCCCCATCCCTATTGTCAATCAAAATGCCTGGGCTTATAAAGAGCTAGTGTTGAGCTAGGATTAGGTCAGAACAGACAGTTGATTTAGAGGCACACATTGAAGTTGGCTTAGAGGTTTAATTACCTCCACCCAGACCTACATGTATGAAAAGAAGTTTTTCAGGTAGGTGGATCTTTAACAGTAGCATGGCACACTGTGCCACACAAATCTTAAAACATATATAACAATAAATAAATGATATTTCTTCCTTGGCCTCCCTAGAAGGCCAGTCTGCCAAACGAGTTGAAGAATTTGGAATTACAACAAACTTTGAAGGACTATTTCTTCTCCTCTTAAAGCACAGCAGACCTGTAGGACTTGAAGAGCTATCACTCAAGGCCCGGAAATGGGAATATACTCCTTTGCTTACTAACAGTAGTCTGGCTTCTAATATTTGGCTCCATATAGACTGAATAATTCTTTAAATATACTTCTATTTCAAGTTCCCTTCTGATTTCATTGTGAAATCAGAGTCAGAAAGAAGCAGTCTCCCAATACTTCCTAAATAAGGAAGCAAACTCCTCACAAATTCTAACAGTTGGAATAAGTCATATATCCCTCCTATCAATAAGCACATTGTCTAATGATGTTCAAAAGTAAAATGAAATGTACTAAAAAAAAAAGTGAGTGCTGCAACCTCACCTCTAGCACAAACAAAAGGCTAATTAAAATCTCCTGTTGTCTTCACAATAAGAGCTAATGATGTTTATTTCAGGGCATCATAATGTTGGGAGTAGAGAAGAGGCCCGGGCCTTTCTGTATTTGTTTAAGTAACCCTCTCCAATAGAGCTGCTTCTGGAAACAAGTTTACCATTGACCTTTCCATACTATTTTACAGTAATGTAGGGTAAAATTGGCTGTTTGGTGTATTGGGACATTGGGAGGATATTGGAAGAAAAATGCAAAGGTTGCTACAAGCAATATAAGACCACAATTTCTTAGGCTCTGCAGGTAATTATAAGCAGACTGACTTGTTGGGACCAATCAGAAAATACTTGAGTTATATCTTTGCTATATATCAGGAACAGCCTTGGTTGGCATTCCATGTAAAAGGAGAACAGATCATTCTCCAAATGGGAGTGGAGAAACCATGGAGATGTCCTTTAGCCAGGAATCCTTCAGTGGTAGTTTGGAAGGTCAATGAGGCTAAATTTTCCCACTGAAAGGATGGTGCCAGGTTTGGACAGCATGTTCTTTTGTTAATTTTAGCAAGTACACCGCCTTCCATTAATGGGAAAGATTTTAATTCATGTAAGTACATGGTTAAAATTCAGTCCCAATTCTGCCCTGTCCTTTTTTTTTTTTTTTTTTTTGAATGGGTCAATGTGTCAATTATTCCCTCCTAATGCCTTCTGGGTTTGGGAAATGTTCAAACTATCTTTCCTTCCTGCTGCAATTAGATTTTGTAATGAACACATGTAAGGGCCTGCCTAGTGATTTTAAGATATTCTATTTTTTCTTGGCCTCCCCTGACCTGCAAGTCCTAATGAGACCTCTGGTATCTCTTGGATCTTGATTCCCTATATTTCCTTTTTTGGAGGTGAAGAGAAGATTCTTAATTCCTTAATTTGGCTTCCAGACTTTTGGGATAAGAAGTCCCGGAAGGGTCAAATCCCCGAGGAAGACATCCACTCCAAAACACATCAAATCACTTATTTTCCAGATATTTCTAGAATATCTTTAAAACAAAAACAAAACAACTCTGTATCCATGGTCATTAGGAAATCAAGAAAGGAGTTAAAGGAATTTATATACTTACATTCTTGCTACTTTATCACAAAATAACAAACCTTTTTGCATTTAAAGAATTACTTTAACCATCCCTTTTGGTATTATGATAATTAAAAGGTAAAATATTTTATTCTGGTTCTTGACTCTGGGATACAGATCTGTTTTAACAATGGCAGATCTGTCTGTATCGTTTCCCTTATATGCCATTATTAACAAACATACTGTTAATCTTACTTATTTATCTTGTTTCCTTCTTCTTTATCAGATTGTGAACCTGGGAAGATCAGAATTTTTACGTGCTTTGTTCACAGTTCTATATTCAATACTCAGAACAAGAGAGTGACATATGACATGTTGTCAATAAAAATTGGTTGAATGAATGAATTTTAAGATGTTGAACATTAGATATGAAACCAAGTAGTCAGCAATTACCTATGATATTCCAAACCCCAGGTTCAGCACTCCGAAACACAAATAGAATGTGTAATCCCAGTGCCAATCTATGCATCACATTTTAGACCTAGTTAAGAGTGGACTCACCTCCTATCCCTTGGTTAGAAGGCATCCAATCCTCCTTTCTCATAGTTCCTACAGAAGAAAAGAGGCTATACTCTCCTGGCTATCACTTACTCTAAACCACCTTGTTCTTGGGTCACTTTGACATGTACCATTCTGAACCACAAAAGGCCGGACTTTGCATATATTTAGAGTTACCCACAAAATACTAATGAACATCTCAGGATATAATTCATAAAACACAAACAATCTAAGTCAATGTTTAGAGATAACTTCTCTGAATAAATCCATTGTCCAATTTCTCATCTTGCTGGACAATCCTCCTGCTATCGTTTGGATCTTGAATGTTCCTCAAAGTTCCATGTATTACAATTTGGGTTGCCTGTCTGAGGTGCATTTGAGAGGTGGTAGAACTTTTAGGAAGTGGAGTCTACTGGAAAGAAGTTGGGTCATAGCATGTCCTTGAGGAGGATGTTAGAACCTCAACCCCTTCCTCTTTCTCTCTTTACTTCTCAGCTATCATGATGTAAAGAGGTGACCTCTACCATGTGCTTCTGATAGAATATGCTATAGTGCCAAATGACCATGGACAGAAACCTCTGAATCCATGAGCCAAAATAAACTTTTTTCTCTTTTTAAATTGATCTTCTCAAGTATTTTATGATAATGACAGAAAGCTAAAATACTTCCTATTTTCCAGTCTCCTGCTCCCAGACTCGAATTGCAGTTAAATTTTATGTTTAGATTTCACTTATGTATGTTTTGTCCTTGATTGAATACATGGTCTCTATGCATGCATAATCTCTATAAAGAAATATATTAAGATATTTTTGATGAAAAGGAGAGGTATTCCCTGATAAGAATTCTTAGGCCAATGGTTATGACAGTTTTATTCAGCTTACTACAAGGGAATGGTAGAAAGAGCACAGGAAAGAATTTCTGTACCCGATAAGGTAGGGCATGAATGAGGAGAGGAAAAGAAATTAGCTCAAGAGATTAGTGAGCACCACATGAAAGGAAATTATCTGAATTCCTCTATCTGGTGCTTAGTTCCTTAGAGTTTCTTGGGAATCTACACTGTGGTATCTCACCCAAGCCTTGACTTCCTTTTTATTTGCAATACTTCAATTTTATTGTCTCAGTTCCCAATTTAGCATCTGTAAAACAGCATATTTCAGGGGAAATGTATATTGGATATTCCCTTGTCCAAAAGGTGATTTATCAAAGAGTGGTTTTAGGTGTCTGTTAAAACAAAACACATAGAGGTGGATTGAATCATTTAAGAAAATTCCCTTCCAGAGAAAAGCTTAATGCCTAGGTTGGTGGCTAGGGTTTGACACTCCTGGAACCATCTGAGGAAGTTGTACCATGCACCTGAGAATTGTTCATCTGAGGAACAGTTCAACTGGCCTCCACTCTCCCCATAGGTCAGGTATTAATCATTTCATGAAGTGTTAAATTCCTTAATTCTAGGCTTTCATGTGCAGAGCAGATTCCTACTGGCATCCCACGCATCGAAGAAATGACAGAAAAGAATGCAAGAGAGGTTGACCGCATAGCTACATTTCTGCCAAGTTATACCTATTTGAAGTGTAAAGCCAAATAGCCCCTCCTTGAGGAAAGACCCCTGAGCTCCATTCCCTTAGATGGATCATAGTAATGTATCATAGTAATTATGCATCATAGTAATTATGCTCCTCCCTAGAGTACTTCCTTTCATCTGGTGACCCACAGCACCTGAGGCCTTCACCTTGAATTAAGGTTGCAACCTCCAGGACCTCCAGGATCCCTCCTTTGCTTCCTTCTCTCCTTCCTTTCTTTCTCCCTCCCGTCCTTTCTTCCAGGGAGAAATTCTCATTATTCTAGGCCTCCAAATATTCCTGAAAATAATATGGTAAATTAATGTCCATTATTCAAAAATGAACTAGTCAGAAAAAGAAAGGAAACAAGCAGAAAGAATATGTAACATAAACAGACCCACAGTGAGTTTGTTCATGGAGAACATCATAAACAGGGACAGAGTAGGAACTGGTGACCCATCAATCACACACACAGCACTCAAGGAAGTTAGCAACGCACTGGAAACCCTGAGTAGAAATGTTGGAGTGATATAAAGAGATTGATAGATTCTAAATATTTTTAAATTTCTGTTGGGATTCTTTCCTTATCCCAGAAGTTCCTTAAAAGTGTGTTTTAAAAAAGATTTTTAAATATATGAGAATTTGGGGTTTCTATTTTTATTGTAGATTTCTACTTTAACTTCATCATAGTCAAATGTGAGAATTTCAATAATGCCAAACCTTTGTTGATATTGGCTTCATGGCTTATCAAATGGGCAGTTTTAAAAAATGTCTCATGTACTCTGGAGGCACAGGTTTTTTCCAAATTGTATGTGTGTATGTATGTATATGTATGTATATACATACATACACACATACACACACACACACATATAATGAACTTATATACGTATATATAATGTGAAATACATATATATAAGAAACCTCAAGATTACTAATATCTGTCCTTAAGTAGACATTATTAATTTTATTTGCTCATTATATAAATCTATTTATTGTAAATTCTCTTTTTGTCTCTATCTCAATGTGAAATGTTCTTATACTTGTAATTTACAGATTATTTTGCTAAATTGAAGTTATTTTCTGTGAGCATTTTGAAGATATTCCTAGACTATCTTTCGGCTTCTGGAACTGGTAATGAGCATCAGTATCTGTCTTAATTTTCATTCTTTTGTGACTTTTAGTTCTGTCCTTTATGGGCTTTAAAAAGATCCTTTTTACAGTTTCAATATTTGTGTAAATTTAGTTTTGTCAATCCTACTGGTATAAACTCTGAGTTCTCTTTTTCATTGATTTTGAAATTTTTCCACACAGCTTTTTCAAACAAGACACAGCCCATGCCTGACTGTTTATATTTGTCCTTGTAACACAAATAACAGGTTAGACACATCCATTAGATATATTTATTCTATCATTGATACCTTGAACTTCCTCTTTGATTTTTCTTCTTTTTTTTTTTCTGGGTTATAGTTTGATTTTATCATACCTAGTTTTCCCCCACATTAATTTATATGTCCTTTCCTGTGTAAACAAGTGTTTATGTCATATGCTTGGGCTTCAAAATTAGCAATCATTTATTTTGTTTCTAAACATTTTGTGTAGTCCATTTTTAAATCTCCCTGGTTTCTATTGATAATATGCAAGATACTCCTTTTCTTTTAATTGTTCCAACCTTTATATATTTATTATCATATAATTCAGGATTGTTTCCCCCTATATTCTCCAATTGATAGTTTCAACATCTCAGTTCTTTAGATGTTTACATTTCTATTTGATTGTTTCTGTTGACTCTCCCAGATAGGTTAGTTCATTGTTTCATCTCTTATTTATTTATTTATTTATTTTACTTTTCTTCTGCAAGAAACTAGGGGATTTAAATGAAGGATGCCTTCCTTCAAAATAAATTTGCATTTACTCCTTTTGGTAGTCATTCCTAACCCCCTTCCAGGTGCACAAGTTTAATTCCTGGTTCTTAGTTTGGTGTTCTTACCATTGATTCAGGTCTAAGTTCTAAACCTGACTGTAGTGCTGATAGTGACATCTGCCTTCAGGAGATTATATCCTTTACCTTTGTGTAAGCACTACAAAAGTTGCACCTGGGACAAATTATATGGAAGTACTCTAAGAAACTCTATTTGAGGTCATGTTTCTTTAATGAAGTCAGAGAAGTTTCCTTGAGGAAGGAAGCTTTGAGTTGATCTCAGATGGAAAATTAAGAGTTATCTAAGTTAATAAAACAGTGAAGAGACAGAGTTCTGATTAGCAAAAATCATGTGCATAAGTGCTCTGAGGCTAGAAATGAAAAGTATGGGGAATTCATTTATTTTTCCACTTTGTTTGAGCGTTTGTAAGATATATGCAAAAACTGTGGGAGATGCTTCCAGGATTGGGACTACCAGAAATTTGGAAAAAAAAAAAAAAGGAGTTGGAATTATTTTAAAAGTTCCTAGAGCAGAGGGTCTGGTAAACTATCTTTGGAATTTAAAAAATATATATATTTCTAGAAGAGAATAACCAATAATTAAGTGTCAAATTGGAAATGGGCACAAAAGGTACAGAAAGTGAATCCAGGTAGTTTTGTCTTTCAAGGCTATACCACTTGAACTCTGGTGTACAAGTCAGCTGGGATATGTAAATGTAAATTCTAACTTAGTCTGTGTGTCTCTTGGAGTTCTGCATTTCTTTTTTTTACCATCTTCCAGATGATAAAGATCCTGATGGTCTGGGGACACACTTTAAAAGACAAAAGTACAAGAAAGCTCAGCATGGTGGTGCATTCCTGTAATCCCAGTTCGGGAGGCTGAAGCAGGAAGATTTCAAGTTCAAAGCCAGCCTCAGCAACTTAAAAAGGCCCTACCAACTTAGGGAGACCCAGTCTCTAAGTAAAAAATATAAAAAGGGCCTGGAGATGGGGCACCCCTGGATTTAATCCCTGGTACCAAAAAAGAAGAAAAAACAAGAGTGCAAGGAAATCATCAAACAGAAGTAAGAACACACCTGAGTAAAGCAAAATCAGACCCCGAATACCCATAATATTGGAATAGGAAAGCTGGATCTATTGACTCTAATAAAACTTTAAATCACTTGGGAAATTCATTAGCCTTCAGATGCCAGGCCCCACCCACCTGTCTATTCAGAGCTTTCAGGAGGTGAGGATCTGGCCACCAGAGGGTAAACAATGCTCCAAGTGACTTTAATGCACAACAAAGTTTCAGAACCTTTGTAACTAGGCAACTAGGAATCAAGATAAGATCGTACCTTGTATGGAAAGGATGAAAAGAAAACAGCTTCTGCAAATAGGTCAGAGTGGCACAGGCAGAGAAAAAAGAATGTTAAAGCATGGATTGCTTTTGATATCTTTGTAAGATCAGAGCCAACACTCCCCCCATTTAATCCTAATCCACGTAACTTTGACACATAGTTATTGCTCTAAGTTTTCATGTTTAGGTGACTTTGCTCAGACATTGATTTGGAAGAAAATCATGCATGAGCTCCCGCCCATGAAGTATGTATTATGCTTAATATATGAATATAGTTGAATTCCCAAATCATAAAGAATTCCACAAAAATGTAAGAAGCTATTATTGTGGTCAGAGCACAACTCTATAAGTGCACTTATAGTCAGATAAAATGCAAGAAATCTGATCCCAGAAGACAATACAGCAAAATAATACATTTTTTTTTACATTTTGTTTTTGCAGGAACTCTTGAATAAAAACTTTAAGGGGTTTCAGAAAGGAAATAAAAACTTTCTTACACAAATTATTTCTTTGATTTTTGAGTTTCATCAATGAGATAGTAAGTGATTTTTAAAGTCAACTAAAAATGGGTGCTCACTGAAAATACACACACACATGCATGCACACATACACACATCTTTTAATTCTGTTGGGGCAACTGAAGAGCAGCTAAAAAAACCAGAGCTGCCTGACATCAGTTCCTGATGTCTTAGACCTTAGTGATTATATCTGTGGCAGACAAAAGCAGAGAGTAGAAGTAGAGATTACACAGAAATCTGTAAGTGCACTTATAGTCTGAGTAAAACAATCACCACTCTCTGCCAGAATATGATTCCATAGGAAATCAGCATGCTAAAAGGACCACACCCTTCCTTCAGGACTCACTAATACTGAAATGGAAAAATTCCTCCCTAAAGGAGTTTATCATGTCAGATCAAGAAGACTGCACGCAAATTTCTAGTTGCTTACCTGTATGTGGTCTTCTTGAGTCTGGGAAAGCTCAACCCAGGTTCATTATGAACAGGTGTGACAGCTCTGTCAGGCCTGTTGCATCTTGCAGATAAGAGGTTACCTGATTTGCAAAGAAAGATGGAAAAATAGACCTGACTTGTCCTATGTATTTGTCCTTTAGTGATGTTGATGTGAATTGGTTTTGCTTTTGTTTTTCTGAATTGCAGTCCTGTGTCTAACATATTTGTATACAATCTGGGATTATACACAAATGAGAAGGTAACAGTCTCTATACTAGACTAAGGAAAACAAATTATGTACACCAATGGGATAAGCTTAGCATTGACATTTTATTAAATTTTATTTAAATCTATATTAGCTCATTTTTATCTCCCAGAACATTTGTTCTCTCCTTAGAAGAAAATATTGCCTATAGCTTAGAATTTATAGTTTAGGTTTTATGAGGTTTTTTTCCCCACTTCTTTACTGTTCCTACAGCTGCTCTGCCCATCCTAATGCCTGGATGACATTTTAACTCCTAATTTTAAAATAACTTGCATTTTTTCTTTGTTTCTTTAATTTCAAAATTTTAATGAAGACAAAGGTACAAATGACATAGATGTGTGACCAAGGGCAATTGGTTCTTCAGATCTTTGTGTAAACGAAGGCCTTATATTTAAAACACATAAACCAAATAATCTTTAAGATACCTAGATTCAAAGATGATGGGAAATTTTCCAGCCAAAAATATCAGTGAGTAGATTGCAGAAAAAAGAAAGCAAATATCCTACAGGTCTAAAGTTGCCAGAGAAGTTAGTGCAAGATTTGCTTGCAGACACGTAACTGTAATCGTGTATTGATGGTGTATCTAAAATTTCATTTTAAGTTGGATCTAATGCAATCATATGGCATTTAACACATTCTGAAGTATATGTTGTTAGGTAAATGTGTCATTGTGTGAACACCACAGAGTGATCCTCTATAAACTAAGGTGGCTATATCTCCAGGAGATGTAATCTTATGAGACCATCATCATACATGTGGTCCATTTTTGACTGACACATTGCTATATGGCACATTGATGTACTTTTATTTGTTAACAATACAACCCTAGATTGCTGCAATGTACCATGTTTCATAATAAAACCATTCCCAAGTTTTACTGTTATCACTCATAAGAAAATGTCAATGGCTTTTTTTCTTCTATTTTTTATTTTATTTTAGCAAAAGTAGATATGATGGCTGTATTGCTCCCTCCTGTGTTCCTGAACATTTTTAACTCCTCTAAGCCCAGCAGCCACAAATGTTAGATACCTTTATAAAGCAATCATTTTCAAAAGGGTTTATTTCAGAATAAAAGTGTTCAAATGCCTCCTTTAGTTCTAAAATGAAACTATCGTTTTAGCTCTCCTCTTTCATAAGCAAAAAATATGGTTGTGCTAAATGCAGAAGAGAGTTGCTGAAGACACTGGTGATCACAGCCCTGTAGAAATACAACATCCTCCTGGACCAGTGTGTAAGGAAGCTGCAGGAGTGCATGTTCATGGGCTTTGATATCACATGTGCCTCACTGAATCTTTGGCAAAGAGAATAATCAAATGAACCTTACCAAATGGCTTATCTGTCATCTATTCTTTTATTCATAAAAAATTAGAGATACATAAATAGATGAATACATGTTTGTAAGAAATTTCAATGAGATAACAAATGGGGTGTGGTGGTTGTCAAATTAAATATACAATATACTGTCACTTGAATTGTTAACTATGATAGCCATAGCTCCTGAAAAGGCTATTGTCTCAGGAAGGAGGCAGGTCTCCAGAAAAAGCAAAGACACTCTTACCTCTTTTGCTAGGTTAGAGTTTTAAAATAGCAGTATAGTCATGTGATAGCAGATAATAAATATTTAGGTAATAAGTAGCTCTAAAAACCAGGTAGGGGAGCCCTGGTTTGTAGCAATGATTTTCATGTCATAAATAATATATATTCCCTTCATGCCTGATTTCACACTACCAACACGACATTGTTGATCCTAAACTTTAGAAAAGATGCATGCAGGCACCTGGCTGGGATAGGAGAGTGAAATTTGAGAACTCAAAAAAATCAGATTTTACTTTTTAGCTTTAGAAGATGCAGGATGTGATACAGTCTCCTGATACTTGGCAAGTACACAAAACCTTCTCTTAGGCTGAAGGCCAAAGGGAGGATTGTGAGGATTCAGAGGTCATCAGACTAATAAGTGGCCCAGTCTGGACACCCCTGTGGATGTGGTGATATGATGAAAGCCTGGGTGGGAAGATTTAGAACACTGTACTGCATTTCCTCTTTGAAATTCTATGGGCCTTCCTTAGATTACCAAAATCATGTGTCATTTTTAGGCAGAGAAGGGGACTAACATAAAACCTCTGGCTTCCTAAGATTTTCTTGTAGCAAGGGAGGACATCCACAACATCATAAAGCCTTCATCCATAAAGATGGGCTATTCACTGGGACATGCATACAGCTGCCCAGAGGCATTGCCTTTTGGGATTGCCTACAACCTGAGGACCTTGGTAGTTCTCTCAGTCTTCTCTGTGTCTTGAGGACTGAAGAATGCATTGCTCAGATTGCTTTGCCTGTAGAGTTCCAGGGGCTAGTCTACCAATGAGAAGTGCTTGGGGGAGGTTTGATAGGTAAAACAGATGAATATTCCAGTGTGGTCAGTACCAGTAGACAGTAAGCTTCAGCAGACAGAAGATAAGATGTTCTGTCAGTTCTTGCTCAGAAGCATCTTGACAGTCACCTACCTCAGTGTTGTAGATAGATTCCATCTATGGCTGGATCCTACATTTGGTTCCTTTAATAGTCTTATCTAGTTACTGGTTATACATTTCCATGGACCAGAAGGTCAATGCTAGGAACAGACCAATCTGCATTGTTCAACTATAGCTTTTGGGGGGAAAAAAGATGGAAATCTTTGACAATATTAATTCCTCTCTAAAAATTCCTTTAAATGTCACCATGTTACCAAGTGTTTCATACACTCCTAAAATTCTCCTTGTATTTACTTCTAAGTAGAAAAAACCTATTGATTGATAGTTGCTGAGTTATGGCATTGGTTATTCTCAAGGTTTAAGGGAAGACTTCCCCAGGATTAGAATCAACTTCTATTGTTCTTTGACCAGTATCACAAATCACTCCTTTCCTTTGTTTAGCCATTCAGTTTTTATGACAACCTTGTGGTTATTCTGAAGAACCATCAGACCCAGGCTTTCAAACAGTTTACAGTACAAGAGGAAGACATCCAGGTTAACCAGAGGCTAAATTACATAGGATTGAGTGTTACTATAGGATTAACACCAAATGTATGAGTAACACATGGAAAAGGATCTCAACTTAGTCCTAAGAAGTCAGAGTCCTTGGGAACATGATTACCAAGAAGGCAATGTAGGAAGAAGGATCTCCACCTAGCTGAAGACACTTCTTAAGAAAAGGAGATGCAAGAAAAACACATAGTATAATATTCTTCCACCTGCATTAGGGTAGTCTGAATTTGTCACCTCTATTTGGCTTGCTTACAAACTGAGAATGAATAAACTTCCTTATTGTTCTTATTGAAGAAAGAAATCCAAAAGGGAATCCTGGAAAATTTTTACTGACAAGTTCAAACATATGACTCAGTGTGTGGCAAGGAGCTTGAGTATTTGAAGTACAGAAATACAGAAAACAGTGTACAGCTTTGGGTGAAGAACAATGGGCCCATCATGCAATGCCTCTTGGGGTCTGAATAGGCCAGACTTGCCAATTCACATGCTCATAACCCAGCATACATGACCCATTTAACTGTCCAAGGAATTAGAACAGGAAAGCAAAAGGTAGGCATTGACCTAAATGGAGTAATGAGAGAAATGAAACTTAATGAGGAGCTAAGAGCCCCCTAGCAAATCGATGAAAAGCATGCAAATTGCCAGTAAGCAATATAAGCCATATATTATGGATGGACACACAGGTAAGGAGCAGGAAGTGAGTTCTTATTGGAGCAAGCCAAGACTCCAAGGAACCCTGTGAAAAAAACCACAGTTTCCAGATCAAATTTACCTGACAACATTTGTATAATATTTATTACATACAGTCATAGGTAAACATGATTTTTCACATATTATCAGCTTTATCACAGAGAAAACACAAATACCAATTCAAAGTATTTTGAGAGCAAAATTTTCCTTCAAAGTCTCCCCCAAATTAACACATCACTAGAGGTACAGATATATTATGTTGGTAAATTAGATGTAAATTTAGTGTAAAAAAATTCAAATGCTCCTTAACTTTGAATGGTTGTTACATCCAGATAAATCCACTCTAAATTAGAAATGGCATAAGTCAAAAAAGCTTTTAACACATATAATCTACTGAAATTCATGACTTAATCTAGACTACTTGAAACTTTCTCAAAACACTGACTTTAGCCTACAGTGGAGAAAAATCATCTAACATAAAGCCTATTTTAAAATCATGAGTTGAATATCTCATGTATTACTGAGCACTGTACTAAAAGTGAAAAACAGAATGAATGCAAATGCACATTTTGTACCACAGTAAAGTTAAAAAATCTCAAGTCAAACTATTACAACTCAGGATATCATCTGAGTTATATATGCTGTATATTGTTATTTTTCTCAGCCATGTTCTACAAATAATATTTTAAATAAGTGCCTCAAAGATAAAATATAGCACTGGTCCTCAGCTTTTGTTTTTAACTACCAAGAAACTCAGACTAAAATAATTCAGAAGGTAAAATATATATATTCACAGGAGTTTCCTACAGATGTCCTTGTTTATTCTTGGTCAGCCAGAGCTGTATTTCTCTCTTCATGGAACCTGGAACCAGTGAGGAGGGTTCTAACTTTCCAACATTAAGGGAGGAGAACTGGGATTCCTGGATAACAATCAAGCTGACTCGTTCAAGAAGATGAATGGAATTGCAAGAATTAAAAAATAAATCTGAGTTCTCTGACTGGAAGATTATTTCCCAGTATCAGCCAAAGCATCCTGTTACAGTCATTACTCCACAGATAGCTGGATAGAGCAAGAAAAACACATAGTATGAGATTCTTTTGTACATTGGGGTAGTGTGAATTCATCACATATATTTGGCTTGTTAACACACTAAGGATGAATAAATCTCTTTACTATTCCTATTGTAGAAAGACACCCAACAGGGAATCTGGGCAAATTCAAACTGTTATGAGCATATGACTCGGTGTGTGGCAAGAAGCTTGAGTGTTTGAAGTGCAGAAATACCACCCTAATGTCATGTGTTCCAATGAAAACTTGGAGAAATGTTATTTGAACAGACAGGACGACCACAGTACTCTGGAGAGAGACAGGGAAAGAATATACTCTATTCAGTGCACAGCCTACAAATGATGACTAGGAAGGGCTACCAAGCACTTTGAAGAGCACATGGTGGTCTGAATGGATTGGATTTATATCCCCAAAGTGCAACTAAACATGAAATAGTTTTCTGTCTTCTCATGACACTCTGTTACATGCATACTGGACAAAAGAGACAGGCTGATCTAAAAATTCTCCTTATCAACCACACCTCCCTCAACTTTCATCCACAGAGTCTTGCCAGGCCACCACTTTATATTATTAGTACATTGTCCCATGAAATTTCTCCCTTAAAATGCCAACATGTTTCCAAATTAGAGAGCTTTGTGAATGTTATTTTTTTTCTCTCCAGGATAAAAAAAAAAAAAAAAGATGCAAAAGATGCAGATAAGTTGGATTTATGTTCCAACTTTTCTAAGAATTTTCCCTTGGGGTCAGAAGTTAATTCTGAGCATTACCAAGAAGTGGTTCATATATATGTGGACTAGTATTCACAGCAGTCTGTGTTGGTGGTACTTGTATTCACTGTGTTCCCTGGTCAGAAGCTCTCTCTTTTTGGTGCTGTTCCCTCTGGAAATGAGGTCAAATGGAGCAGCAGTAATGTCCAGAGGCTAGAGTTTCATCCAGGGCAATTTTCTTGGATTCAGATCAGTGTAGGAGGAGGCAGGAGAAAGTAAGGGATAGCAGCAGGAATGGCAACCAAAACACAAAGAGCAGAAAGCTCAATTCTAGGAATTGTTCAAACAGCACAAGAGTGCAGATATTCATAAAAGGGAAATATCAATGATGATGGGAATCAAAGATGTTGGAGGCTCTTTTTAATGGAAAGTCATATTAACAATTAGGGTAAGTCCTGAACTTTGCTATATTAAGTTGAAAGAAGTCATTTGATGTTGCAAGAGAGTTCTACCTTGAAAAAGTTAATGGTACAAGAAGGACAATTTTTCAACTGTGTATCAACAACATTTGTCCAAATGGTAATTATCAGAAGAAAAACAAACCTATTGGTTTTAGAGCACTGAAAAGTAGGAGACAAGTAGGGAAGCTTCTTTTAGCATCAGCTGTGCTGCTGGTTGGAGCTACTTCTGCATCCTGGTTTTCTTCTAGCTGTCCCAATTAGTTGGTGCATAGAATAAGGATGACTTCTCTGTGGTATAATGGAATCTTGGATCAATCTAACGTGGAATTACAGAGCCTCAAATCTCTAAGCCTAGTCACTCTGCAAAATTGAAAAAGTTTTTTTTTCTTTACTTATTTCTGCTAACATAAAGAGTATCATAAGCCAATATGTTCACATTTCTCTGATATACCTGATGTGTACAGAGAAAACAAACAAGGCCTTTCTTCTAAAAAGGTGATCTTGAGCCTGATACTGGTTCCTCAGCCATCCAGATGTTGGATGCTGTTTTTAAATCTGTAGGTGATACTAAAGGCAATGGCCAGCATAACTAACAACCTCCATGAAAATAATTAGTGAAAATTTAAATGCGAGTGGCAATTTTGTGAAATGACTTTAGTTGTCTGGGAAATCACTATTTTTCCAGAGTCACATACTTCCTTTTCCTAGTTTTATGTCCAAACACTAATATCCAAATCCCTAAAAGAAAAAAAAATCTTTAAATCTCCAGTTAAAGGAACCAAATATACATTCCTTAAATTTTAATATTTTGTCTAGTTGAATCTTTAAATCCCAAATAATGGAACGCTAGTGTTTTTTCCATAGCAGGAGCACTCAAGTCAAGTGAGTATAATTATTTTATGAAGCCAGTCTTTTTTAAAAGGCCTGATACTTCTCCATTGCCTCCTGGAATTGTTGAAAAGTAGAATGATTCACTTGGGTACAATTATGAGCTTTGCTTTTCATAGAGGGTTATGCAAATTCTGCTTGGAAGAAAGAAGGAAGCTGAAAGGGTAAATTAGTATTTGGTAAAACTTTCAGAAATTTTATTCATTATTTATAATTGCTTCATTATGGAATTATATGTAAAAGTAAACAAAAAATAATAATAATGTACTACTGCCTGTAGCAAATGCCAAGCAAAACTTATTATGGTCCTAGAGAAACACTTGTATACACACACACATACATACATACACACACACACACACACACACACACACACTGATGGACATGGATACCACCAAATTTTTATAAAAAACTAAGACACAGATCTTGCCTGCATCTGATACTGTATTAGAAAATAGGAGATGTTTTGTCACATGCAGAGTTTTGAGAGAGAGATTGGGAGTTCCTTCTTCTCTCCATAGCAAAGCAACACCCTGATCTGCATTGTTTCAATGTGCCCCAGTGATAATTATACTGACTTATGAAAATTTACCCTTTTAAGGATATCAGGACTACACAGAGAGCTTCAGGAGACCTAGTGGGGCAGAAGTTAATTTTTGGTTGGGAAAAAGCCAGATTTGAGAAAAAGAGAAATTAGTTCTGGATTTACGTACTTTTCTCTGTGGCCAGATTCTACTATTGGGGGAAAAAATGTGCAGATACTTCAGCCTACTCTCTGGAGTTCTTAAAACAAATCTCCACCCTTTTCTCTTTTATTCTAATATTTGTGGCAAGGCAAAATTCCAGTGGTGCCATTTAAACATAAAAGCAAAGCCACAAAAATTTGCTGCCTCAATTTGAATTCCAGAATATAAAAGTGATTCTCAGGTTGCCTTCAGACTTCCCTGTATATGAATTTAGGACTGTTTGATTCCTGATTTTAGCCAGGCATTGTTGCTCCTCTTTTATCCATATTTGAAGTATTTTCACTTTGCCCCTCTTCATTGCTCTACTCTTTCTGGTTAGGTGTTGTTGGGAGGGCACATGAGCTGGAAGCTTCCCACTGGATTCTCTGAGAGTAAACAGGAGGAACATCCAGTAGCAGATGTTTTTCAAACTCTAATGTCCACCAGAGTCACCTACAGCACTTATTAAAGCACAGATGCTTGGGTCTATCTGAGGGATTCTGGTTGGCTAGAAGGAGTCAAGGACCAACAGTTGGAAATTCTAACAAGTTCCCAGGTGCCGCTGTTACTTGGATCGAAACCAAGTAGCACCTGTGCTGTTCGCAGAGGCAAAACTACAAAATGAGACATCTTTTTGGTTCATGCATTCTTTCTTCAGGCATTGTATCCAATGCCCTAATCCTTCTAACAAGCTCTGTGATGCACAGCTGAAGTCAGGACAGGAGGTCAGGCATATAAGCTTAATGACATGTTATGAGTATTTTAAATAAAAATATTAACAGGGAAGAATGGGATGCAAAGGAGGCAAGGCTCAAGTCTGTCTGGATGGGTGCGTGGAGTCAGGAACTGACATGATAAGTCTGAAGAGAAGACACATCTTAGAGAAATTTTTCTACTTGAAGGAGTAGAGCCCACGTAGACACTCCAGAATAACCTCCCTATGTTGAGATCCATAACTTTAATCATATGCAAAATCCCTTTTGCTGTGTAATGGTCCAGGAATTAAGGCATAGACAAGTCTCTGGCTGCTTTCATACAACAATGGTAGATTTGAATAGCAATGATGGAGATGGATGTCCCACTAGGACTGAAATATTTCTTATATGTGTCTTTATAGAAGAAAATTGTCAGACTTTTGATCTATATGGATAGGTGCATCAGAGAAAGATAAAGTTTGGAAGAAAAAACATACATTGATTTTGAACATGTTAAGTTCAAGTGCTTTTGAGATATTCAAATTGGAAAAGGAAATAAATGTTTGAGTATTTAAAGTTCAATTTTCTTAAAAAAACAACAATTCAATCAGGAATTTAAAAATTTTCCATGCTTCTCAGAAATGACTTATTGTGGTATAACCATAATCATAAGTTGCCATCACAACAAGTTTAAGCAAGCTTAATTAATCCATAATAATTCACTGGGTTTTGACAGTCAATGAGCAATAGTATCCTTCTTTAGAAAGACAATTAGTTAGCAAGAACTTCATTCTAGTGAACATTCTGAAATCAAAGAATTCATAGCAGTCTTACCCAAGCAATCATGATATCAACCCATCCTCTGAACTGTACGCTTGGGAAAAAATCCCAAGTAAAATCAATTCAGTGCTTTGTTTGGGGATCCTTAGTCTAAAAATCATGGCTCTTCCTTACTTAAGTGAATGATAAATTTAGCTTTGTGTTTCAGTTAATAATTGGTAGTTTCTTCCTTTGTTTTAGCCTGATGTTTTTTTTAAAGACTCAATGTATGAAGTGCATAGATAGTTACAGCCGTGGAAAAAGAAATGAATATTGACAGCATGTGATATGTTAAGAGGAGCTAAGATGGAGTAGTATGAACTCCAACATTTCATGCCAATGTAGAGGAGAATAGCCTTCAAAGGAGACAGAATAGGAGGGAGGGAGGAGAAAAATCACAAATACATATAAATATATGTTAACAAAGAAGGTAATAGCAGAAATGATTAATAACTAAGGAACAGTTGAAGGGACAAATGTCATTGAGGATCTACTTAGGTAAGAACTGGAAATATGGGTTTAGTGACAGGGAATTCATTATGCATTTATGACATCTATTTGCTTACATCAATGAAATGGAAATTTAAGCTGAGACTGAAACATGATTGAAGATGAGAACATAAAATGTGTAAACAATTCCTTAGTAAATAGAAAAAGGAAGTTTGGTATCATTCCATTTTGTTCCGAAGTCTTGACCGTGTGTAGATAGATGCTAATGTCAAAATTTCATTAAAGAAGAAGTTGAAAATATCAGAGAGAAAAGACATGATCAAAAAGACAGAAAATATATGGTGAATACTTAATGAGCAGGGAAGAAAACAGGATGGCCATAAATAGATTGGAAGGAAGAATGGATAGAGATGTAGATTAGACAGGATATAGGTTGGGTAATACAACCTTGCAAGAATGCCTATTTGATTCTTTATTTTTCTTCTCTGAAGAGAAAAACAAATAGAGTTGTCCTTTTTTTAGGGGGGGGGTTCTTTTTTTTTGCAATACCTCCATAAACTTTACTTTTACTTATTTATTTTTCTCTTTCTATGTTCTTATTGGTGGAATATAGTTGTACATAATCATGGGATTTGTTGTTACATATTCATACATGGACTTAATATAATAATATAATTTGGACAATATAACACCCAGCACTTCCCTCCCTCCCTCCCTGCCTTCTACTCCTTGTTCTCTTGAGTGTGAGAAATCAAATGGAGAAGTGGGTTGGAGTTTGAGGAAACTTAGGACATTCAGGGAAAGAAGAAAGAGAACATTAGGAATAGAATATTTAAAAAAATATATATATTTAAAGAGATGAGCAATAAAAGAAGAACCAGAATATTAACTGAAAATGATTGAAGAAAAAGGAAAGAGGAAATAGGGAAAGTGGTATAAACCAAGAAAAAAGGATGCTTTATGATATAGTTATAAAGTTATAGTTTGGAATGGTTCTGTCCCCACTGAAACTCATGTTGGAGTTTATTTACCACTGTGAGTTATTAATCTGACTTTGTTGTTCAGAAATAGGACCCTTGGGAGGTGATTAAAATTAGATAATGTTATCAAAGTGAAGCCCCAGTGATTGAATACAGGTGAAAATATAAGAAGAGAGAGACATGAGGACATACAGAGTCAGGTGCTCCCACCATGATATCATCCACTATGAAGTGATACAACAAGGGTGCAGGGACTTGCCAGAGCTGGTGCCATTCTGATTGGACTTTCTACTTTCAAAATATGAGCTAAATAAGCCCATTTTCTTTATAAAGTATCCAGCCTCTGGTATTTCATTATAATAATTAAAAAATGAACTAATACAAGCAGACACCATTTGCAGAGGACAAGAAAGATAAAAACTGAAAATAGTCAATTGATTTAGGAACTAGGATATCAATGGATTTTCTTTGGACAGTGGAGCCATGTCTTAATGGGTTAAAACCTGAACTGGGAGACTTTCAATTACTCATAATGAATTAAACCCAGTCCTTTTGTTTCTGCATCTTAATATGTGAAAGTAAGGAATTTACTATCTATCTACACAGCTGACTGATTTCCTCCAGGGGTATTTGTCAGCTGCTTTTATGAAATATTAGAATAGATGACTGGATTGTTACTGATTTAAGACCATTAGGAAGGGACCAATAATTGAATGGAACACAAACTTTTCACTGAAGAGAGGTGGGGTATGGAAGGAAGGAGATAGTGAACTAAAAGAAAGAAAAGAAAAGATGGAGCACTTGAAGTTTGGGGGTATCCAGAAAACCTGTGTATAAGGAGAAAAACTCAGGGATAATTGTGGTCCGAAATTGGAATAGTAGAGTTTAAGATTTCACAATGAGTGCGAAGTCTCTGAGTGTGATTCCAGGAGAAGTGGTTCAAGGGGTATGTTAGAGATTATTGGAGTGTAAGAGGCCAGACAGCATCTCATATGAATGATGAAGACAACCAGGATGGTAACTGCACCTAGAAGGAGTAGGAAGGAGAGCAACAAGGTATCAATGCTTGAGGAGCAACAGGGTATACAGCTACATAAGAGGATCTCAGAGAAAGGTGTTACCTAGAGATACAAGCATAAGACTCTGTAAGTAATAATAGGTAACAGTGCTTTTCTAAACATGCTCTTCTGAACCTTCCCTGTCTCTTGACTCTGCTAAATGTGGTTAACTGGCCAGATCAACAAAAGAATCCAGTGTCACTAACTAACAAGTTGGACATGATTAAGAATTGCTGCCAAAGAAAATTATCATGAGAAAAACATTGGAGGTGGTGCAATAGAAGGGAATCCAAGTCAGCCATAAAAATGAACCTGCCCAAATGCCTAGAGCCAAGACAAAATCAGGATGGGCCCAACAGAAAGCAATCAAGATACCAGGGCCAAATCAAAGAGAATGACTCCTTTTAATTTCAATTTTTATATACATGTATACTTGGGAAATATAAAAGTGCTTTATTAAATTGGCTGCATACTGTGAACTTAATGGCATGATTAATGGAAAAGGCAGAGGGGCGAGAATGGATGAGCAGGGGCTGGCTCTGGGCCACATGAAGGGACCAGGTCTTCTCCAGCATACCTCAGCCCCCCCCCCCCCGACTTCAAAGAAAACACCCAATGGTGGGGTGTGGTACTGGTCACTTGAGTGCTCTGTTTTTCCTTTGACCATGAGCATAAACCTCTGGGATAGGAAGTAAGGTTATTCTCAAATCGTATTTCCTGCTGCCTTCTCTTCTCTAATGTCAAATGCTGAATGTTTTCCAACCCCCGTTGCATGTCACACCAGGGCAGCATGAAGGCATCCCTTGTTTGTTATCTCCCTCCTCTGTCTTTCTCTTTAAAGGCAGGATCTTTCTTGGCAGTTTTTGTTTCTGAGTTTGGAATCCCTCCTCACTTCCTCTGCCTCTTTACTCCCCAATATGTGCTTTGATTTATTAACACTCAACAGGATGCCTTGCAACTAAAAGAATTTTTTAAATGATTTCGACATTCCTCCAATCTTCTTGAGCCACAAGCTCTAAGCATCTGCTGCCCAAGTAGTCACAGAGTTGCTTTTGAAAGTGAATTTGGGGCCCTTGTGAAATTCCAGTGGCTATATGCAGGTTTCCTCACAACTTTCTGATGTTCAAGCTTTAGGGGCAGATAGTCTGACTGTGCAGCTTTAGAGTCTCAGGGTTGTATTATAATTATGGGCCTACCTCTAAAGTTCTCGTGTTAAAGCAAGATTCTGAAACTCTATGTTCTATAAAACAGAGAGCACAAAAATAACTAACCTGGAAGAGCTGTGATCATAAAAGCTGATAAATACCGCCACAAATCAACCAGGATTTGAATGCAGGAATGGCGTGCCAGAGAAACACTAAATGAAATGATGTAGTAAGCAGTCCAAGGATTGAGAACTCAGAGTGGTCTGCCAGCTGAGAACATTGATGTCCATTATTAATGCAGAGTCAGGGCTCCCCAGAGGCAATCTTCTACTGTAGGAAAATGATGCAACCAACTAGCAGCCTCTGTCCTTCCTCAATCTGGAATGTCTTTCTTAACCCCCAGGGAAGCCAATGTGCTCTCTCTTCCTACTAACTGCCTGGAATTCTCCATCCCTCTTTTATCTAGTCTAACAGCAAATTGCATGAAGCTCCTTAGTCTCTGATCATTCCTTCTCCCTAAATGTGCTAAGTCCTATGTTCCAAACTCTGGGACTTAGTGTCTGATGGATGACAATAAATAGTGCGTGGATAAATAAAGACTGTAATCCTGACAATATGGTTTTTTTTTTTTTTTAGATTTAGTAGTGAGGCCTCAACTCAGAACAAATATATAAAGTTTCATGAATTAATCCTAGGAATTTCAAGCAAAGTAACTCTCTCACTGTGTAGAGGAAAGGTCTTTCAGCATAGTTAAGTTGGCAGTACAAAAGCTGTTGCTCATTCCACCTACACCCTAAAAGGAGGGCCATCTACTAACAGGAGAAATCAATATCTTAGGACAAAGTTGTAAGAGAATGGACCAAGTACTAAGGCAACTTTATCCCCCATATCAAATTAAACAAGAGGAGCATTTTGATCCTGATCAAGCTTTTTAATATTTTAGGTCATGCAGATAAACTCAACTTTCAACTCTTCATAGGTGGATTATCTGCCAATCTGGTTTTTACCCCCTTCTTATGACATCTAGTTTATCAACTTAAGCCCTCTGAAAGCATTACTGCTGCTTCTGTTTTCTCTTATTCTCTGCATACAATGCTGATAATTACTAATATTTCTTTGGCATTTTATGATTTTTGAAACTTTTCTACCTGTGTTATCTTATTTCATGAAGCCTCTAACTAAAATAAGAAAGTTTGTCTTTAAAATCATAACATTTGGTCATCACGTGTTTTTTTGGGGGGAAGCTACATGCCAAAATTTTGGGATTTGATTAAGAAACAAACGATGTTAATGTTGGTCTTTTATGGAAGCCTAAGTAAGTACCAATAATTACACCAATATCAAATGGGGAAGAAGGAAAATATAATAATAATCAAATGTAAGTTAACCAACTGCCAGTTTTGCAAAGTAGTGCCATACTGTTGGGCTCAGAGTTGACATCTCCCATGTTCAAGGCAAGATCAAAGTCCCATTTAAAAGTGAGTTCATACTTTTGTACTTATGATCAGTTGACTTTTATCAAAACTTACAAAACAATTCAATGAGGCATCATCTCATGGCAGAAGTGACAGGTGAGCTAGCACCCACTCATGTGCATGCATGAGAGAACAAGAGAGGTAACTCACAGACTGAAGCTCTTTTATGAGTGGCATCTTTCTGCCCATGAGCATGGAGCCCTCATGACCTAAACATATCACATTAGACCTCACCTCTCAACACTGTTGCATTGAGTTAAGTTTCCGACACATGAACTATGGGGAACACATTCAAACCATCACAGGGAAATTATCTTGGCTAGGCATCACCTCATCAGGAAAGCCCATTAGAAGAGGAGCTACAGATCAGAGAAGGAAGAAGTCAGCAGAGACACTTTCTTGTTGATTTTGAAGGAGCAAATAGCCATGTTGTGAAGAGAGCTACCACACAAGGCCCCCAGGAACTTTGATGTTATGATTGCAAGAATCTGAGTCCTACCAATACCAGGAAACTTGAAAGAGTACTTTGGATGAGATTGCACCTGGTCAACATTTTGATTTCTGCTAGGTAAGACCCACATGACCCAGCTAACCTGTGCCTGGACTTCTAATCCAGGGAAATGGGGATATATATATATATATAATAAATATATTATATATGTACACACGTATATATGATATATACACATACATATATCATATATGATATATATATATATATATATTACTATGTAATAGAAAATGACAATGGTCATATTTGGAAGGGACAACGAATAGTGTTCCTGCAGAAAGCCCAGCCCAATTTACTCTGCTCCAATCTATTGTTTGCTGTCCAGTGTTGAAGTCCTGGTTGGCCAAGGCACACTTCAGTACCTTTAATGGGCAGCCACAGTGCTAGCTGAACAAAGTCTTGGCTCAGTATGTTGCAAGTTTTAGTGGCACAATGCAGAAGTTTGGAGTGGAGGGGACAAACTGGAAGTAAAAGGTATTTCTACCTTCCTGTGATGGAGGCTGCTGGAGAGGGGTGATAGGACTCTACCTATGTTAACCTGGAACTCTCCAACAAACTCCCTGTACACAACCACCCAGAGGAACATGTACCCTTTCACCTTACAGTAACATAGCTTAAGAGAGCATGTTTGGTGTCCATTCTTGGAAGAGCTGGGTTCTTCCCTAGGTTGACTTGGTGATTTTACTCTAGAAAGAGTAGTAGCTGGCAACCTAAGTAACTAAAACCAGAACACAAACAAACAAAACTTCTGCTTGACTGAGTGTCCTGATTCTACAATATCTCTGCTCCCTCAGTTTCTCTCCATGCTTTGTTCCCTAAAGGTCATGGATAATGCTTATTCCAGGAGCTTTAAATCAATATAGAAAAAAATGACAAGCTTCTGACCCATCTACTAATCCAGACCGCCACCCGCTCCTGTCCATGCACAGGGTTTCACTGTAATTCACAACTACATTGGCTAGACCTGCCTTGTAAGGATGACAGCTGTCAACAAGAGGGACAAATGCAGTGTCTGGCTTCTGGCCCATTTCAGCATAATTATCCTGCCTGGTTTTTTGTCCATCATATTATAATGAATTGCTTTGCAGGGAAAGATCAAACAGTGGGGAGGGTCTCAAGAGGAAGAATGCATCCCTTAAGAACTCCACCAAAAGTGTTATAAAGTGTTTTTGTTTACTAAATCTTTCAAGTCTGAAGCTGATTCAAGGACAACCTAGTAGGCTTGTTTTGAGGAGAGAGAGAGAGACAGAGAGAGAGAGAGAGAGAGAGAGAGAGAGAGAGAGATGAAAGTCCAGATAATCCACCAGAGCTAATTAAAAATAATTCACAGCCCCCTAGAAGGCCATGTGGAACTATAGATGATTTTGTGCAACATAAATATCCAAAACAAACTTATTATAAGTATTATCAATATATGTGTCAAATTGTCTTTATATGTGTTTAAGGATTTCAACAATGCATAAAAGTGCTTCATACTTAAGCACATATGAACTCAATTTGGGGTTCTTTCTAAAGATTTCAAATTCTTCTCATTCTATCCGATTACATGAGATTTAAATGAACAAAATTAAAAATTTGTTTTTAGTTTGTGTCCTAGGGATTCTCTCTTGTTTCCCAACAAATACTCTATAAATTTCAGTAAGCCCTAGACATTCGTATCATGTTCTATGAATCTATCTATAAAATAAAATATGCCTTAAAAAAAGGAAGGGGGAAAGCCTGTGATTTCACAGGGTTTGGGAATTATAAATGAGGCACTAGTTTTATTATATTCACAACATGTTAATGCTGAATTTCATTTTTCTAAATGATTCTGATTATAGCTATGGTGGAATGGAGTTGTCTGTCCAGTGACTATTCTGTAGACATATAATATTTACAATGAAAAAGCAAATATGTGTTTACTGGAATTGTAAAACCAGACAGGGATTTCTAAGAAGTAGTACAATTATTCCACACAACCATAGTCCAGGACAGAATCCTAATCTCAGTCCCAAGAAGCCACAACTCTGCCTTCCTTTTTTCTGTTCCTTACCCTTGCCCTGCCTCTGTCCTTGCCATTAGAAAAAAAAAAAGCCACCAATATTTAGACCCAGACAAAAACTCAGAAAACTGGACAAAAAGTGTCAGGCTTAGACCAGGAAGGGGGAGCCTCCCATCAGAGTTGCAAATAGATCTCATTTTCATTTTTGTGGGTTTGCATTGTAAGTCCTCTGAATGGGCTTGCTGCCACTGCCCCTTACCTTCTCACAGATCCTTAATGCAGGCAGTAGGAAAAGTATACACAGAACAGTTAGAAGGAGACAAAAGGATGCTGGAAAACTTACTAGAACTTAGTGGCTCTGCTACTGGAGGAACATAGGCAGTTCTTAATTGTAGGCACCCACCATGTTAGGTGGTGGGCAGATTATCCAAGACACAGATAAACTTTCATTGCATCCACAAGTAGGGTTGTCCCTCAGAACCTAGGTGGGTTGATGGCAGGACTCCCTGGAGATAATAAAAATCTGAAAAATGCTCAAGGCCCATATACACAATGTCATGGTGTTTCCATGTAACCTATGTACTTTCTCCTCCCGTATGTTTTAAATTTCTAGATTACTTAGATACTACAATGCAAATACTATGCAACTTGTTGTTATATTGTAATGTTTAGGGAATAATGACCAAAAGAGTCAGACAATATAGTACACAGGCGACTTTTAAACATTTTTGATTCTAGGTTTGTTGAAGCCATGGATGTAGAACTTGCAAATACTGAGGGCCCACCATACAGAGCCCTGGAGCCCTTATCCAAACCATTGCCTCCTGATCTAGCTGCTGACTGTAGATAGCATCATCAGCAGGCTCTCTCCATACCCAAGGGTAGAGTCAGCTGCTGCAAAGAGCAATGACCTGGAGGTGGCTTTCCTGTGCAGCCCTGGGGTAGGGCATGGAAGGAAATAGAAGGAAAGGGATGCTTCAGGCCATCCTCTCGCCCCACCCCACAGGCTTTATGGACCTGGTTTATTTGTGTCTTATTTTGTGAACAGAATTGAGTGGGTGGTGATCAAACAATAACAATGTTATCTGGAAACCACTCAGAGAAGAACAATAGCTCTGAAGGAAGCCTCCCCACCACACACAGCCTGTGGGATCTTCCTTTCACTAAACCCCTTAAAGCATTCCCCCCTTTATCTGCAGAAGATACTTTCTGAGACCCACCAGTGCCTAAAACCTCATAGGACACCAAATCCTGTATTCACTATGTCTTTTCCTATGCATACATACCTATAAAAAAGTTTAATTCAAAAATTGAACAGCAAGGGACTACCAAAGATAACTAATAAAATGATCATAACAATATATTGTGATAGAAGTTGTTTTAACATTAATGGACTGTTTCTGGAATTTTCCATTTATTATTTTTGGACCTTGTTGGTCACGGGTAACTGAAACTGCAGAGAGTGTAGCTGTCGGCGGGGGAACTTCTGTACCTCTCTCCCCATCCCCACCTTGGGTTTGAGAAGTCTCACGACAGTGGGTGTTTGGCTAGGGTACACTTTTGGTTTCTAAAGATGAAAGTTTAACTTTCTGAGGTCCTGGGTAAGACGCTGCAGTGTACCACACTGAAAGAAACCTTATGGTATGCCATGAATGCGTTGCCTTTGTTTCTCCGTTCACATCACCCAGGAGGTAGGCTTGTTCCCCAGATAAGAGTCTTGTTTTAATATCAAACTTGTAAATATAAGCCATCTCCCAAATCTATACAACTCATTAGCATTATGTGCCATTTGCAAGAATTTATTTTTTTTTATTTTTTAATGCTCAGAATCATTAGAATATAAACCCACAGGATACCAGTTGCCTTTTTTTTTATAGAAGAATAAAGTGAAACTGAAATGGTGACCTAAGTAGTAGATAAATACATATTTGTATGCTTTTTTTCTAATAAAAATATGTAGCCATAAAGATCCAGAGAAAAAATTACAGAGAAATTCAGGAAAACAGATGATTCAGATCAACAACCCCTAAGTATTCCACTATGGATATATCGATGAATGTTCTTGTAGTCTTACTTTCCATAAAGTTATTTTTAGTTAACATAAAACCATTTGTTTAATCCTGAATCAAATCACTTTCACAATAGTGAAAATTAGTGACCGATCAAGGTGTGCTGTTGTACATATTGCCATTTTCTGATTATGTTTAGGACTATGTCCTTGTCTTTGAGGTTGACACAAATGTGGAGACTGAGGAGCACAGAAAACACATGCAAAGAAAGTTGCCTTAGCAGAGGGGTGAGAGGTGAGCCTACAGAGGGGTGGCAGAAGTCTTGCCTGATAGGGCTGGGATAGCAGTCCAAATTGGCTCTCCCATCCCAGAGCCTGGCAGAGGGTGAGTTGGATTTACAAAGAATACATGGCCAACCTGGCTTTGCTAACAGGTTACTAGGATACCTTTGCTGGTGAAGCCTTCTTGAGCTCACCCCATGAAATTATTTTTTAATTTATGATGTTTTGCCTTTGCACTGTTTGTACAATTTTGTATCCTGTCTTCAAGTAAGATTAGGAACCAAGACCAATTTTCATGTCAGTTCCTTATCTACACATTCATTCATTCATTCATTCATCCATTCATTGGTACTGGGAATTGAACCCAGGATCACTCTACCACTGAGCCTCATCCCCAACTCTTTTAAAACTTTTTTTTTTTTCTAAAATTTTGAGACACAGTCTCAGTAAGTTGCAGAGGCTGGCTTAGAACTCACTATCCTTCTGCCTCAGCTTCCCAAGTTGCTGCAATTACAGGTGTACACCACCACACCCAACCAATCACTCATTTTCAGAGCAAAATATTTTCCAGAACACATATGTTCTTGGGTACTGAAATATGTACCTGATTTTTACCCCTTAGATGGTTTCTAGTGTCTTCCTAATGCAATGAGTACTGCGTTCAAAAATTTTGCACTTTGTTTTAAAGCTGATTAAATTCAGTCAAATGGTTTAGTGAAGAATTTTGTTTAATTTAGATTTTCAAAACAAAACAAAACCAAAAAAAAAAAAACCCTTGGATATTAAGCTTATGTGAGTGGCTAGAAAATATCTATGTAACAAAATAAAAAATAAAAAGGGCTGGGTATAGTGCAGTAGCAAATCACCCCTGAGTTCAATCCCCAATACCAAATAAATAAATAGATAAATAAATAAAATCTATTTTTTCATGGACTTTTTCAGGTTTTCTTTTCCTCTTACATACACATATCTATAATCTTTGCACTTCCACAAACAAACAAATGTTACAAGTATATTGTTTTCATGATAACTGTTCAAAATTTGCTTGAGATATTCAGGGAAGACATCAGTTGGAATAAAATTAGAAAATTAAAGTTAATTCTGAAATTTTTATTTAGACTTTACTTCCCATGTGTTTTTATTTATGTTGATTTGTCTTTAAAATTATATGTGTTAAATAGATAGTCATAACCATCCTCATAATTGGAAGGATTTCTGATGGGGACACAAGAAACTTTCATTCAGACATAGATACAACAGCAAGCTTTAGAGTAGAGCCAAACTTAGACAATAACCTTATATAGTATCTGAGGCATAAAGTAGAAATAGAAATATTTTACACACACACACACACACACACACACACACACACTCACACACACCCATTGCTCTGCTCTTCATCTCTTTTGCAACTAGGCCTTGCCTACTTAGAAATATGAGTATTCTCTTCCCTTCCCCCCAGGGGGTCACAATCCCACACATTAGCTGTTTTGACAATTAACACTTCCAGGATAGCTAAAGATCTTCTATGTTAATGCCATCTTTAAAAAGGAAGGAAACATTTAGTTAGCCTGGAACAGTTTTTATTTTTGGTCAATGATATATTTTGTAAACTTTGCCAATCCTGACATCTCCCTTCCTAAAAAGTCATTGTACACTTGGCTTGTATTATTTATTTTTCTGCCTTTTTTGTTGACTTTCTCTTTGCCTCATGAACAACTGTGTGCCTCAGCTTTACAATATATGTGTGCACAAAGAACCTTTATGTCCTGAGAGAAATTTAAACATTCCGATGGTTTTTCTTACCAATTCCTGACACAAAGTGACCCTTGGCATCTCATTTGCAGCAATGTAGGAAGATGCTGGATAGATAACCTAAAGGAAATTTCAGCTCTGGAATTCATGCTGCTTTGTGCAACCCTGAAAACAACAATTAGAGCCTGTATTACTCATAAAATTTATCCTCTAGGGCTAAGTCCACAATTTTTGGCCAATAATTATATGTGAGAGTAAAATACAAAGAACATATTTTGGAAGCAGTATTGCTGAGTATTCCAGAAGTTAATGACCATTTTAATCAAGCTACCTACATTTTGGCAATAGTCCAAAATATTTGCCTTTACCACTCTCCTTTTCCAAAGCTCACCCTCCTAAAAATTGGGAGTAAATGTAACAAGAATGCATTTAAAGACCTTAAGCCTTAGTATGAGTTGTTTTCTCTCTTGAAATTAGATTTATGCTTCTAATTCTACCCGAAGGGGGAAACTTCACTCTATTTAAAGCAAAGGGAAAACTAACAAAAACAACAAAAACTAAATAAAAATAATTAAAGCGAGTGCTGTCTCCAAAAACTAGTAACTGAAAATCCCATTTACCTGTAGTTTAAATGTAATCCACTCTCGCCATCTGCTGGCTGTATTTTGGAATTTTTTTTTCAAAAGAAACAGCACATGCATTAATGTTAAGGCGTAAAATATATTTTCTACTGTCACGAATAACTAAAAGGAACAAATTAATTTTTTAAACAAAATTTAAATTAAAAAATAATTTTAATGTGTTTTGATGTGTTGGGTGTATGTGTAAAGAAGTTGTGCAACAAACTCTTTAACATTCAAAATCAGTACATATTGTAGCACTTGTATTCAGTTGAGTCTACACAGTCTATAATTTGGCAGAGGGACTTCTGCTTCTGGCATTATTGTCCCAGACAAGCTGAAGTGGGGACTGAGGCACGTAACTGTATGCATTAACCAGACCTGCTGTGCAGAGTTGGGCACAGAGACTGGTTCACAGGAAATGGCCATCTCTGAAGACTCAGTGTCCTCTTTGATGAAACCAAAGATAATTTGACCTAGGGATATAACTATCTCCCTCTCCATTTTTCTGAGCATCCAGGGTTCATGATGCTTTACAAAGTAGATGCAGAAGACTTTAACCACATATTCTCCTCCAAGGAACATGTCTCACCTAAGTGACCAAAACTTCCCCAAGAATAACAATCTACTTGGAGAGTTTTGCCCAAATATGTATACTTAAGGCTCACAATAACCCTAACAGGTAGCTATTTTTAATCAACATTTAATAGAGAGGAAATTCAAATCCAGAGAGGTGAATGACAGAATTCTAAAGGGCAGAGCCAGGGCAGAGCCCAAGCCAGAAACCATGTCCAGGAGCCCCACCTTAACCAATAAGCAGTGCTCTGCCTGTGCTCTCTGGTGGATTTTTCATACTAGTGCAGCATGTAGTTGACAGGATTTCTCTTTTCTCAGGGTGGATCCAGGAGTAATCTAACCTTTACCCACTCATCTCTATGAAGCATCTCATTCATTATTTATCTTCAGAACCATTTGTTTAAAAAGTCCTGAATTTATGGCATTTTAAGATAAATGGATGGAGCTGGAGAATATCATGCTAAGTGAAATAAGACAATCCCAAACAAGCAAAGGCATTTTTTTTCTAATCTGAGGATGCTAATTCACAGTAAGGGAGGGGGGCTAAAGAAAAATAGAGGTACTTTGCATTAGGCAGAGGGGAGTGAAGGGAGGGGAGGGGGTATGGGGGTAAGAAGGACAGTAGAATGAACTGGATATTATTACCCTATGTACACATATGATTACTTAACCGGTATGATTTCTCATCATGTACAACCAGAAGAATGAGTTATACTCCATTTATGTATGATGTATCAAAATGCATTCTAATGTCATGTACAACTAATAGAACAAATAAAAAACATATTAAAAAGTCCTGAATTCATCTTTCTCTCTGAATACTTAATATGCCTGTCATATAAATTTTCATTTGGCAGATTATAAATCAATAAAATCATTTATTTGTCTTTTCTCCACGACTAGAATGTACTTTGGGGGGACGAAAGTGGTTATTTATTTCTGATAGTTTTGCATAAATGCTACCCAGTGAAAAATCCTCAATCAAGTTCCTCTCATGCAGAGGATATGTCCAGGTCTTAGGAAAAATTCACGTGTGTGTATCTCTGTTTTTGATTACAGTGAGACAATGATACTTCTTTTTCCATTCTTGAAACCTTATGTACAGTAATAATTCAAAGTTGCTTCCCAGGGATAAAAAAAAAATGTTTTCTAAGAAACTAACAAATCTTTATTTACTTTTATGGCTCCTCATCCAGCAAATTCTTTTTCTTCCAGTTCATTTTCCTTCTGTTTTTCTTTTCCTTCTTAGTGACTGTTGCAAGTGGGGTTTCTGGGAACTCAGATGTAAAAAACAGAGTTTGGGGGTCTGCTAGGGATCAACCCTTAGGGGAGACAGGAACCCAAGGAAGCCCCATCCACCCATCAGGAAGCTCCAGAGTAAATATTGTTCATTGGAGGTTAAACTCCTTGAGTGACCATGACTACACCTTTGTATCCATGAATTGCTCAGGTTAGACAGAGGGCTGCACTAGAAAGGGTTGGTGAACTCAGTGAGGCAGGCCCAGAAGGAGAACACAGTTGAGCCATCTGCTGACTCTTCTCCCTGCAGCTGGGAGCAAAGTCTTCCTTGATAAAATGTTGGAGGCTACATTCCCCTGTCGACCATTGTAGCATGAACCCTGCCTGGAACTCACACTTAGTGCTGTCTCTGTCTTACAGTTGAGCTTTACACTGCATGGAACCAGATGCTCAACTATCTACTGATGCTCACAGTTTCTCTCTTCAGCAGATCATTTTTCAAAATACAGAGCAGCTGCCTCCATGTCCATAATCAATGTGTAAATCTAAATCTCAGAGGAACTGACCAGAAAATAAAGATATGGCCAATGAAGAGTCCTATCTCTCCATTTCTCCAGAAAAACTTCAAATGGAAAAAAAAAAAAAAAAACTTCAAATGGATTTTTAAATGTTCCTAAGTTTCTTATGTAAGTAACCGAAAGATGCTTTCTCTTCAACTCCACAAACTCATTTCTTGACTTCATTCACCCATCAGTGCAGAACCTCTGTGAAGCAAATACCCATAGATAAATAGATGCAAAAGGAATTTGCTGGGGAAAATTCCTATCAAGGATAAAGAGGAGGGGGAGCAGGAGGGAAAGCCCCAGTTCCCACTGTAGATTGGATGCCCATGAAAGAAGAGAGGGAGGGTAGGAGGAGAGGACAAGATAAGCCTCAGAGCCTCTTTGAGAAAGTCTTAGCTAGGCCAGTGGGAAATACTGGAACAGAGATTGCCCATTTAAAGGTGTCCTACTTGGTCAGGGATAACCTGATTCTAGTTCCCTCACTGTTCTCAGTAATAGGATGGAGATAACCAAAGGAGAGTGGGAACACTAAATGCTGCTGTGGATCCAGAAGATGCAGCAACCAGATGACAACAGCTCATGAGGACTCTCTTCTGATGGAAGATCTGAATGGCACGCACTTGGAACTTATATGCCCTGCTTGTCTTGTAGCACGGAATCCTCAAGAATAGGCTCATAACTGTCTAAGATAAGACTCCTATAAAAAATAAAATAAGCTGACTGGCTATAAACCAATCATCAGTTTTGGAGGCTGGAGCATCCTGGATCAAATTGCCTACAGACTCGCCATCTGGCAAAGACCTGCTCTCTAGTATGCAGATTTACATCTTTTCATTGAATCTTCATGTAACACAGATTAGAGAGAAAAAACGATTTTTTTCTTTGTAAAGGCACCAATCCCAATTATGAGATTTCTACCTTCATGACCTAGTTACTTCTCAAAGACCCTACCTTCTAATACCATCACTCTGAGGCTAGGATTTCAACGTATGTACTTTGGGGAGACACATTAAGTCCATTGCAGTAGTAAATTTTAAGAGACACTTAAGTAGGTTAATTTCTTTTCATTTGTCTTCCATACTGATTTTATTCATGATAGAATCTCCAAACACACTTGAAATTGATACTAGATGCAAATGAAACTTAATGAAAAGGACCAAAAATGAAATAGCATCCTGACTGCTGGAAATATCTAAATATCCTTAACAACTCTGACTTTAATGAGAATTCAACTATATAAAATTATATCAATATTTACTGACCATTGGCCAGATGTTCTGCTGAATAATCAGAATCAAGTTAAATGAGGCAAAATCTTAAAAGACTGATAGGGTTTGACATCCTGGGCAAAAGGATAATATTTTTGCCGATTTATTTGCTTCCAGTCATTTCTATATTTTCATCCCATGTTACTTTTTTTTACTTTATTTGTTCTTTCTAGATATACATGACAGTAGAATGTATTTTGACATATTATACATATATGGAGTACAACTTACTCTAATTAGGACCATTTTGTTTTTGTTTTTAGTTCTTATCAAAACAATATCCATAATCCAAAAAATGGGATAATGTATAACATTTGTGATTTTTTTTAAAAAAGCTACTGTCTTCTTCCTTCACTCCACTTTCATTATCTGAATTGACTATTTCTATACATTTCCATTGCGCTTTTCAAGTGTCTATGGATGGAGACTTCTGAAACCATGAGCAAAATAAACTTTTCCTCCTCTACATGGTCCTTATCAGGTCTTTTGGTCACAGAAACAAAAAAATCTGACTAAAACAGCCAATGAGCCAATTCTTATGTCAGGATAATTGATCTGGTATAAATTTCCTAAGGGCATCAATAAACTTTCTTATTGGTAAATAATCTTTTCTTTCTTGGGAACAGTTTCTCTTATAAGACAACCAAGTCATGTTGACAGAGCATATTTTTTTGGTCTTAATAATTAGGTGACATTGACGCAGATGGTTGTGGTTCTCAACTTTATGGAGATTTAACTTACACACCTGTCAGAAGTACCTTGTTTCCACACCTCTACTGAGTCACTACCTCCCTGTTTTTAATTCTATAGTTATTTTTGATAACTCTAAGTAGCTTTCATCACTTGCCTCTCTTGTTCTATCAAATTTAGCCTTTGACTCTCATTTTGCAAAATGAATTATTAAGACTGCTACTTTTCCTATTTTCTTTCGAACTTCTTTTCTACCATTTTCCATCTGCTGGGCTGTGTGCCAAGATTTAAAGCATTTGCACTATGCTTTTAACTATAATTACATTTTCTGAGCTGTTATGAAAGATTGAGTCACTAACTTGAAAATACCAAATTGTGTTTATATGAGTACCTATGAATAATAAATGCATATCATCCCTGTTATATGCAAGGCGCACATTTGAGTTCTGTGTGTATGTTAGTTGATTTCATCTTATCATAGACACCATGATTAACTCAATTTTATATATGAGGAAACTGGGACACTGAGATGCTTAGTGTCTTGTTCTCAGTGTTTTGTTCTTCTGAAGTGCCAGACCTTCATTCTCTTCCATAGAAGTGACTTTCTTACTTTGCCACAATCCTCCATTTGTCCATTGCACACAGCTCTTCTAACTCAGGGCAATTTTAAAGGTCATTCTTTGTGTTTTGAGCTTCTTGCCCCAACTCTTCACCTGAACAATTCTATTTATCATGCAACTATCTGCTAATATCCATCCCTGAGTGGGATCTTCCCTGACCACTATGTATCAGAAGGTTATTTTACTTCTCTCTCTCATATCATCCATTATGTTCTTTCCCAGAAGTGGGCTCCATTTGCGATATGCCACCCTTGTGTGTATCGGTACAATGCCTCTTATTCCTTCATGACAATGAGATACATGATGTTTTGTGTAGCACAGTGTGTTCTAAGCCTAGAAGGGAACTAATTTCTTTTTATGTAATGGACTGTAGACATTGATACAAATGATTTTATTTTCTGGTTAAATACAAGGCTATTATTGTGAATATTCTATCCACCATTCAGAATTAAATTGTGGGATGAATTGGCATTAAATCTAAGATCTACACTAGAAATTAAATTTGAATACATCTAGACTCAGTCTTATGAAGGTAAGTATAAGTATGGACAAATGAATAATCTCCTGGGTCTGAGGGAATAACGAGGGTAATAACCAACATTTTCATAATTCTTGGAGTTTTTTTATGCTTTTACAATGTGCATCATTCCATTTATTCCTCCAATGACATTGTGATGTCAACATGTACCTTTCTCAAGACTATATGAACTACACAAAGCAGGAAAGACACTGTGTTTCTTCTCTGGGTTCAGTGTTCTTATTCAGCCAGTCCTGTCTTCTCCTTTTGCAATGTGAGTTCCAAAGCAGCGTTCCCCAAGGGACTGTTTTCCCTGTCTTGATGGGACTGTTCTCATGTGACCATGAGTTATTTTGACTTGTCTTCAGTATTTAAAGCATTCTCATTTCAGCAGCAGAAACTTTGATCCTTTAGTTAGGTATTTGATAAAGAATAAATAAATGATTCAAAGAACATAGGGTTGAGTAAAAAATAAAATTCCTTCTAGGAGATGTAGCCAACTTCTGGAAGATTCTTCATGGATGAGGGATTGGAGTGAAGCCTTAATGTTTATAGAAGGAAGATGAGGCAAGAGAGAGATTGAGCTTCACATTTTTCTGTTTCATGATAGACTTTCATGGAGGAGCATTGACATAAGTGTACACTTTCAGGAAACTATCAGAATAGCTGGTTCCAGTCTGTTAAAGTTTTTAGAACTTCATTCATTCATATATTCACTCATGGGTGCAGTCTATAAAAAGCTGTGTGTATGCGCTTTTACTTCTTAGGTGATTTAAACTCTTTGAAACTACCTGTGCATTTTTTTTATCATATTGCATATGACATTGTATCAGATAACTGAAGTTTTGCTGCATTTCTTGGCTGACATTGGGTATAGACTGGTAGTAAAAAACCTTGGGATTCTGTCTGTCTTAAGACATTTCCTAGTAAAGTCTGAGGTGAGAAATTGAGTAAAAAAAAAATATTCTAGAAATAAACAATTGATAAGTCTCAAGTTGTGCACTGTAGCATGATATAGTCTCAGGACTTCATCCCCCTTGTCTACATCACCCACCCAGTAGTCACTTTGGAGCCAGCACAGTTATCAGATCAACTGTGGAAGTATCAGAGTGCTTCTTCGAGTAACCCTCATTCTACTTAATAATGATCCCAAAGCACAAGGGTAGTGATGCTGGCAATTTAGACGTTCCAAAGAGAAGCCATAAGGTGCTTCCCATAAATGAAAAGGTGAAAGCTTTTAGTTTAAGGATAGAAAAAAGTCATATTTAAAGGTTGCTAAGATCTATGGTAAATTGTCATTGTGAATATCTTATGGTGCCTGATTTACAAATTAAGCTTTATCATAGGTATGAATATATAGAAAATAACACAGTGTATGTGGAGTCTGGTACTATCTATTGCGTTAGACGTCCATTGATGAGGTCTTGGAATGTATCCCCTGTGGGTGGGGCTGGGCTGCTATATACATGTTCTCATGGGGAAGTACTCTCAAGAGAGATGGAGTGAGGGGAGAAGTTAAAATAAAGAAATAACTGAGTAAGGGTGTGGAGTCTTCTAGGGAGTTTCTGCTGATCCCAGGGGAAGCCCTGGATCACATTTTGCACCACAGATTTGGTCCCACCTGGGGCAAGGAGAGGGCTGTTGTATATTTCCTTCTTGGTCACTCTTTGGCTAGAGGCTGCTGGTGAAGAAGGAAGATGTGAGCCATGAAGAGCCAACATGTTCAGCAGCAGGGGTACAAATGCATACCCCAGTCAAGGACGTGGAAACTGAGTTGGACACTATCACTCTGGCTATGTGTGTGCAGGGATTCATCCTTAAAAATGTGAAAAATCCACATATCTTTCTGAAACATCAATCATCAACCTCCAAATGACTTAGCACTATAATTATAAACCTGATAAGTATCAGCTGAATTTAGGATAATCATTTTTATTCATGTTAGAATGACAATAAGTCACATAAGTGTCAATGCATTCTTATACAAATTGCCCCCTATAATTAGTTCAGATTGGCACATCCATTTCCTTTCTTATCTGCCTAGTATGCAGATTTTCTAGTACACCTAAGCAAATTATGATACATGGAGAAGAGTTTGAGAGTTCTAGAGAAATGTAAACTACACATTGCAGGAAGTTGAGGAAGGAAATGGCACAATTCAAGAACTTAGAGTTATTCTCAAACACTAGAGTGCAGATTTCATTTGGGGGAAACTGTGACAGATTAGGTTAAGAAATGAAGGTAGAGCCCAGATCACAAAAATCCTGGAATCATATAGAGATAGTCTGATCAGAAAAAGCATTTGACAAAATACAGCATCCATTCAGGCTCAAAACACTAGAAAAACTAGGGATAATAGGAACATACCTCAACATTGTAAAAGCTGTCTATGCTAATCCAAAAACCAACATCATTCCAAATGGAGAAAAATTGAAAGCATTCCTTCTAAAAACAGGAACAAGACAGGGATGCTTTCTTTCACCACTTCTATTCAACATAGTCCTTAAAACTCTAGCCAGAGCAATTAGACAGATGAAAGAAATTAAAGGGATATGAATAGAAAGAAGAACTCAAACTATCACTATTTGCTGATGACATGATTCTATATTTAGAAGACACAAAAAACTCCACCAGAAAATCTCTAGAACTCATAAATGAATTTAGCAAAGTAGCAGAATATAAAATTAACATCCATAAATCAATTGCTTTCCTATACAGTAGTGATAAATTAACTGAAAGGTAAATTAGAAAAACTATCCCATTCATAATAGCCTCAAAGAAAATAAAATATTTGGGAATCAATTTAACAAAAGAGGTGAAAGACCCCTACAATGAAAACTATAAAACACTAAAGAAAGAAATTGAAGAAGACCTTAGAAGATGGAAAGATCTCCCACCATCCTGGATAGGAAGAATTAATATTATCAAAATTAATATTATCAAAAGCACTATACAGATGTAATACAAATTTTATTAGGGTTCCAATGATATTCTTCATAGAAATAGAAAAAGCAGTTTGAAAATTTTTGAAAAAGCAGTTTCAAAAATTCATTTGAAATAATAAGAGGCCCAAAATAGTAAAAGCAATTCTCAGCAAGAAAAGTGAAGCAGGAGACATCACAGTACCAGAACTTAAATTATACTACAGAGCAATAGTACAACAATGTCATGGTATCGGCACTAAAACAGATATGAAGACCAATATATGGAATAGAATACATAGAGACAAAGCCATATAAATACAGTTATCTCATACTAGACAAAGGTGTCATAAACATACTTCAGAAAAAAGATAGCCTTTTCAACAAATGGTGCTGAGAAAACTGAAAATCCATATGTAATAAAATGAAATTAGACCCCTATCTCTCATCCTGCATGAAACTCAACTCAAGGTGGGTCAAAGACTTAGGCACTAGACCAGAGACCCTGAGCCTACTAGAAGAAAGAGTAGGCCCAAATCTTTACCATGTTGGCCTAGGATCTGACTTCTTTAGTAAGACTCCTAAAGCATAAGAAGTAATATCAACAATCAATAAATGTGATGAATTCAAACTAAAAAAGCTTCTCAGTGAAGGAAACTATCAGTAATGTGAAGAGAGAGCCAACAGAATGGAAGAAAATCTTTACCACATGCACCTCAGATAGAGCATTAATCTCCAGGATATATAAAGAGCTTGAAAAACTTAACACTAGATAGATAGATAGATAGATAGATAGATAGATAGATAGATAGATAGATAGATAGATAGATAATCCAATCACTAAATGAGCTAAGGAACTAAACAGATACTTCACAGAAGAAAAAAAATCTATCCATACAGTTCAGGCACATAAAGGGGACAAATAGAATTATTAAAAATAACTTGGTTAAAGCCAAAACCAACATCATAGTAAGAGGGGAAAAACTAAAAGCATTTCCTTTAAAATCTAGAACAAGACAAGGATGTTGATTCTCACCACTCCCAGTCAATATACTACTACTGGCCAGAGCAATTAGGCAAGAGAAGGAAATAAAAGAGATAAAAATAAGAAAGGAAGAAGTCAAATTATTCTTGTTTGCAGATGACCTCTCTAAGTATAAAATATCCAAAAAACTCCACCTAGACCTAATAAATAAATTCAGCAAAGTAGCAGGTTTCAAAATCAACGTTCAAAAATCAATAAATAGCTTAAAAAATCTATCCAAAAACATGAAAAAATGTTCACGATCTCTAGCAATTAGGGAAATACAAATCAAAACTAGTCTAAAATTTCGTCTCACTCCAGTCAGAATGACAATTATCAAGAATACAAGCAACAATAAATGAGGATATGAGGGGAAAGGTACACTCATACATTGCTGGTAGAACTGCAAATTGGTGCAACCACTATGGAAAGCACTATGGAGTTTCCTCAGAAAACTTGGAATGGAATCACCATTTGACTCAACTATCCCACTCCTCAGTTTATACCCAAAGGATTTAAAATAAGCATACTAAGTGATGTGGACACGTCAATGTTCATAGTAGCTCAATTCACAATATCTAAGCTATGGAACTAAACTAGATGCCCTTTAAAAGATGAATGAATAAAGAAAATGTGGTCCATATATACAATGGAATATTACTCTGCCATAAAGAATAATGAAATTATGGAATTTGCCAGTAAGTAGATGGAACTGGAGGCTATCATGCTAAGCAAAACAAGCCAATACCAAAGAACCAAAGCCTGAATGTCCTTTCTGATAGGTGGATGCTGACTCACAATAGGTTGATGGGGAGTGGAGATTCACCAAATTAGACAAGGGGTAATGGGGGAAAGGGAGGGAGGATGGTAATGGGAAAGACAGTAGAATGAATTGGCCATAACTTTCCTATGTTCATATATGAATACCTGAACAGTGTAACTCCACATCATGAACAACCAAAGAATGGGAAGTTATACTCCATGTATGTTTGATATGTTAAAATACATTCTACTGTCATGTATAACTAAAAATAATAAATCAAAAAAGAAAAAAAGAATAATAGACATGATTTATGTGTTAATAAATGGAACAAAAGTGTTAAAAAATAGTCTGATCATTATTTTAGGGATAATAGATCTGTCCATTTCCTTGGGCTACCATAACAAATTATCTAAAACTGGGTAGCATAATACAACAATAATTTATTTTTTAATAATTCTGAAGGTAAGTAGTCTGAAATCAAGGTGTAAACAGGACTGTACTCCCTCTGGAAACTGTAGACAGTATCCTATTCTTGCCTCTTCCAGCTTCTAGTGTCTGCTGGCAATATTTGTCTGTGACCCCATTTCTTTCTGCCCTGATTTCACCCCATCTTCCTTGTGATTGTATTTCCCTGAGCCTGTCTCTCTTATAAAGATATCTGTATTGGTAGTTGGGACACACACAGAAAATACAGCACAATCTCATCTCAAGACTCTTAACTTAATTGTTTCTCCAAACACTCCTTTTCCAAATTGGGTAACATTCACAGGTAATGGGAATGAGGATTTGGACATGCCTTTGGGAGCCATTATCAGACTACCTTAATGGTACTGCATGGAACTGTTTAAATAAAAAGATCAACAGGATAAAATTTTTGTTTTAGAGAAAATAAAAGTTCCACATCTTTATAGAATATGGATTAGAAAGAGCCAATTTTAAATTAAAAAAATAAAAACTTATCAGAAGCCTGCTCAGTATTTCAAATAATCAATGGTGAGGAATTACATAGGGGCACTGACAATAGGAAAGAAAGGAAGTGGCTAGAAAAAAAAGTATGATTGGTAGAATTGAAGGGCAGATTAGATGTGTGTATGAGAAAGAGCCTCTAATGATTTCTGAGGTTCTAGACTGGGTACCGAGGTAGGTCATAAAGAGAGGAGGAGGTTCAGTTTTGATAGAAGTGCTGGAGGTATATCGTACTAGCATGGCTTTAATAGATCTCTCCAGAAGATGGCTCTCATAGCTTTGCTTTGTTTCCTGTTTTCATCTTGGTTGGAAAAACAGTTGAAAGTTTACAGTAATATGACACATTGACATATGACTCAAATGTCTCTCTATACACTGATTCATCCATGTCATATGACCCCGGGGCATCAAAGCATTGCATTAACATGCCAGAATTCTACATTAAATAATGGAGGGAGGTCTATTTTAAGTTGTGATGATAGCTGTATTGATCCTTGGCAGCCCATTTGTTATTCCTGGTTGTCTTGAATTGAGGGGTGATGGTAAGATAATCAAATAGAGTTGTTTAAGACACACTCAAGTGATTTTGAACACTCTGTCATGTAAAGACATTTCCTAAAAAGACATATCCCATTATGGCAATCTCAAAAGGTATACATTTGGGGGATAGTTTAAAGGAGATATAACAAAACTTAAATAAAAGTTCCCAGTTCCCAGTCACCTGAGGGAAAAGATGTAGAGATTAAAATATCACCCTAGATTGCTAGTAATGCTGTGTGTGGGAATGTGATTTATGTGTGAGTAAATAATCAGATTTTCTAACATTCTCCTGAAGTTAATTTCTTGGGACATCCTTGACATCAAAAACATGTGGATCTTTTTAAAAAATTGATTTATTTATTCTAATTTGTTATTCATGACAGCAGAATGCATTTCAATTCATAGTACACATATAGAACACACTTTTTCACATTTCAAGTTGTACACAGAGTCACACCATTCGTGTCTTCATACATGTATGTAGGGTAATGATGTCCATCTCATTCCACCATCTTTCTTACCCCCATGCCCCCTCACTTCCCCTCCCTCCCCTTTGCCCTATCTAAAATTCCTCCATTCCTCCCATGCTCCCCCCCTCGATCCCCATTATGGATTAGCATCCTCATATAAGAGAAACCATTTGGCATTTGGTTATTTTGGGATTGGCTTATTTCACTTAGCATTATATTCTCCAACTCCAACCATGTACCTAATAATGCCATGATTTTATTCTCTTTTAATGCTGAGTAGTATTTCATTGTGTGTGTGTGTGTGTGTGTGTGTGTGTGTGTGTGTATCACATTTTCTTTATCCATTCATCTATTGAAGGGTATCTAGTTTGGTTCTACAATTTAGCTTTTGTGAATTGTGCTGCTATGAACATTGATGTGGTTGCATCACTGCAGTATGCTGTTTTTAAGTCCTTTGGGTATAAACTGAGGAATGGAATAGTTGGGATAAATGGTGGTTCCATTCCAAGTTTTCCAAGGAATCTCCATAATGTTTTCCAGATTGGTTGCACCAATTTGCAATCCCACCAGCAATGTATGTGTGTGCCTTTCCCCCAAATCTTTGCAAACACTTATTTTATTTGTATTCTTAATAGCTGCTATTCTGACTGAAATGAGATGAAATTTTAGAGTAGTTTTGATTTTAATTTCTCTAATTGCTAGAGATATTGAACATTTTTTCATATATTTGTTGATTGGTTGTATATCATCTTCAGAGAAGTGTCTGTTCAGTTCCTAGGCCCCTTTATTAATTGGGTTATTTGTTTTTTTTGTTGTTAAGTTTTTTAGTTATTTATATATCTTAGAGATTAGTACTTTATCTGATGTAAGTGTGGTAAAATTTTTCTCCCATTCTGTAGGCTCTCTATTCACCTCATTGAATTTTTTTTCTAGGAAGAAGCTTTTTAGATTAAATCCATACCATTTATTGTTTCTTGATTTTATTTCTTTAGATCTACTTTTTTTCCTACTAGAAGCAGAGTCTCTGGTTTAATTCCTAGGTCCTTGATCCACTTTGAGTTTTGTGAGAGATATGGGCTTAATTTCATTTTGTTGCATATGGAATTCCAGTTTTCCCAGCATCATTTGTTGAAGAAATCTATGTTTTCTCTAATATGTGTTTTTGGTGCCTTTGTCTAATGTGAGATAACTGTATTTATGTGGGTTTGTCTCTGTGTCCTATATTCTATACCATTGGTTTATAAGTCTATTTTGGTGCCAGTGTCATGCCGTTTTTGTTGTTGTTGTTGTTTGTTTGTTTTTGTTTTTACTATTTCTCTGTAGTATGGTTTAAGTCTAGTACAGTGAAGCCATAGGATTCACTCTTCTTGCTAAGGATTGCTTTGGCTATTCTGGGTCTCTTATTTCTCCAGATAAATTTCAAGACTGCTTTTTCTGTTTCTATGAGAAATGTTGTTGGAATTATGTTGAAATTGCATTTGATAATATGGTCATTTTGACAATATTAATTCTGCTTATCCAAGAACAAGGGAGATCTTTCCATCTTCTAAGGTCTTCTTTAATTTCTTTCTTTAGTATTCTGTAGTTTTCATTGGAGAGGTCTTTCACCTCATTCATTAAGTTGATTCTCAAGTATTTCATTTGTTTATTTTTTTGTAGCTACTATAAATGGAGAAGTTTGCTTAGTTTCTCTTTCCAAGGATTTGTCACTGATGTACAGAAATGCCTTTAGTTTATGGGTGGTAATTTTATATCCTTCTACTTTGCTGAATCCATTTATTAGTTCTAGAAGTTTTCTGGTGGAATTTTTTGGATCATCTAGGTATAGAATCATATTGTTGACCAATAGTGATAGTTTGAGTTCTTCTTTTCCTATTTGTATCCCTTTAATTTCTTTAATTTGTCAAGTTTTTCTGGCTAGAATTTCAAGAACTCTGTTAAATAGAAATGGTGAAAGAAGGTATCCCTGTCTTGTTCCAGTTTTTAGAGGAAGTGCTTTCAGTTTTTCTCCATTTAGAATGATGTTGGCACGAGGCTTGGTATAGATAGCTTTTACAATGTTAAAATATGTTTCTGTTATCCCTATGTTTTTTTTTCTTTTTGAACATGAAGAGTTGCTGTATTTTATCTAAGGGTTTTTCTGCATCTATTGAGATGATCATATGATTATTATCTTTAAGTCTATTGATATGATGAATTATATTTATTGATTTCCATATATTGAATCAACCTTCCATCCCTGGGATGAATCCCACTTGATCATGGTGCACTACCTTTTTCATGTTTTGTACTTGATTTGCCAGAATTTTATTGAGAAATTTTGCACCTATGTTCATTAGAGATATTGATCTGACATTTTATTTTTTTGATGTGTCTTTGTCTGGTTTTGGATTCAGGGCAATATTGGCCTCACAATATGAGTTTGGAAGTGTTCCCTCTTTTTATATTTTATGAAATAATTTGAGGAGTATTGGTGTTAGTTTTTCTTTGAAGGTCTTGTAGAAGTCAACTGGGTATCCATCTGATCCTGGGCTTTTCTTGGTTGGTAGGATTCTGATGGCATCTTCTATTTCATTGCTTGTAATTGATCTGTGTAACTTGTGTATAACATCCAGATTCAGTTTGGGCCAATCATATGACTCTAGAAATTTGTCAATGCCTTCAATATTTTCTATTTTATTGTAGTACAAGTTTTCAAAACAATTTTTAATTATCTTCTGTATTTCTGTAGTGTTTGTCATGATATTTCCTTCTTCATCATGGATGTTAAGTAATTTGAGTTTTCTCTCTCCCTCTCTTCACTAGTGTGGCTAAGGGTTTGTCAATTTTATTTATTTTTTTCAAAGAACCAGTTTTTTGTTTTGTCAATTTTTTCAATTGTGTCTTTTGTTTTAATTTCATTGACTGCAGCTCTGTTTTTTATTATTTCCTGTCTTCTGCTTTTGGTGTTGATTTGTTCTTCTTTTTCTAGGGCTTTGAGATGTAATGTTAGGTCATTTATTTGTTGACTTTTTCTTCTTTTAAGAAATAAACTCCATGCAATGAACTTTCCTCTTAGTACTGCCTTCATAGTGTCTCAGAGATTTCAATATGTTGTATCAATGTTTTCCTTTACCTCTAAGAATTTCTTAATCTCCTCTTTGATATATTTTGCGACCTGTTTATTGAATAGCATATCATTTTGTCTCCATGTTCTGAAGCAGCTTCTATTTTTTATTTTATCATTGATTTCTAATTTCATTTCATTATGATCTGATAGAATGTGGGGTAGTATCTCTACTTTTTTGTATTTGCTAAGAGTTGCTTTGTGGCATAATATATGGTCTATTTTAGAGAAGGATCCATGTGCTGATGAGAAGAAAGTGTATTCACTTACTGATGGATGAAATATTCTATATTTATACATGTTAAGTCTAAGTTATTGTTGTATTATTGAGTATTGTAGTTTCTTTGTTTAACTATTGTTTGGAAGATATATCTAGTGGTGATGGATATGTTAAAGTCCCCCAGAAATATTAATGTTGTGGTCTCTTTGACTCTTGAACTTGAGAAGATTTTGTTTGATGAATATAGATGCTCCATTGTTTGGGGCATTTATATTTATAATTATTATGTATTGTTGATGTATAGTATTAAATGTCTTTGAAATGTCTTCCTTCATCCCTTTTGGTTAACTTTAGCTTGAAGTCTACTTTATTTCATTTGACAATGGAAACCCCTGCTTGTTTCCACAGTCCATGTGAGTGTTATGCTTTTTCACAACCTTTCAGCTTCAGTCTTGGGATTTCTTTTCCTATGAGATGACTCTCTTGAAAGCAGCATACTGTTGGGTGTTTTGTTTTGTTTTGTTTTGTTAATCCAATCTACCAGTCTATGTCTTTTGATTGATGAATTTACGCCATTAACATTCAAGGTTATTATTGAGATATGGTTTGTTTTCCCAGTCATTTTTGGTATTTAACTTCACTTGTTTTCTCCTTGGATTGGTTTTTCCTTTAGTGTAATATCTCCCTTTGCTGATTTTCACTTTTTTTATTTTCATTTCCTCTTTGTGGAATATTTTTTCCAAGGATATTGTGTAGTGCAGGCTTTCTAGTTGTAGATTCTTTCAACTTTTGTTTATCTTGGAAGGCTTTTATTTCATTATCAAATCTAAAGCTTAATTTTGCTGAATATAAGATTATTGGTTGGCACCCAGTTTCTTTCAGAGTTTTCAGGGTCTGGGTTGAAAAATCTGCAGATATCCTAATTGGTCTCCCCCTGTATGTAATCTGATTCCTTTCTCTTGGGCTTTTAAAATTCTCTCCTTATTCTGTATGTTAGGCATTTTCATTATAATTTGCATTGGTGTGGATCTATTGTGATTTTGTACATTTGGTGTCCTTTAAGCCTCTTGTATTTGATTTTCCAATTCATTCTATTCTAATTTATTTCTATTGAGTTTTTAGTTTGGTTTACTGTTTCTTTCATTTCAAGGATTTCTGTGTTGTTGTTTTTTTCAGAACCTCTATCTCCTTATTGCAATAATCTTCCTGTATTTCCTGTCTTTATTTGCTTATGTAGCTCTTTGTTGAAAAGATCTGTTGCTGCCTTTATTTGCTCTATTATATCATCCTTGAATTCACAGAACATTTTAGTTATGTACATCCGGAACTCCTCCTCTGTCATTTCTTCTGTTGTGCTAGCCATGGATTCTAATAATGTAGTATCTTGTTTTGTCAGGGACACTATCTCCCCTTGTTTTTTTTTCATGTTGTCTGAGTGTGTTCCCTTTTAGCACTGTGGATCTGAGGCATTTAGTGTACCCAATTAATTTACCCTATATACTTATAGTGTCCCTGCAGAGTTCCAATACTTCTCCTTTATGAGGGAGAACAATATTAGTAGATCTCAATACAAACAATATACAGTCTTAAACCAAATTGCTGCTATTAAGACATTTACAATTTTGTCACAACTTACAGAAATGGTGAGTTCAATTATTATCTACAATATAAACAGTAGATTTGCAAAAGGGTCTAGAGTTTCTGATGGTGGACAGAGAACCAGGAGTGAAGTGTAGGATGAGATTTCGAGAGGGTAGAAGGTGAGGATATAGAGTTATTAGATCTTAGAAAGCATGAAAGCAAAATCTAAAGAAGTTGGTTACTAGCAGGAGAAGAGAGAGAAAGTCATTTTGGGGAGACAAGTAATTAGGAAGACAATAGAGTATAAAAAACATAAATATTAAGAAAAATTAAAAAGGTAAAAATAGTAGATTAAAAATATACAACACAACTGTAATGTACTATTCAGACATCCCAGTCCTCAGTAACCTAATTCATGAAAAATACTTGGTTTCATAAATTTTGGGGATGTGAGGGTGAGCGAAGAGAAGGAAAAAAAATATCAAAGGAAGATACAAAGATTGTTTTTGTTGAAGATCAGTATCTTTCCTATTTTTCTTCTTGTCCAATGCAAGGCAGGGGGGTATGCTAGTTTAATGTGGGTACCTGGTCTTATCTCCTTATATCGCCTGTAGACCTCATAATTAGAGAAAATTCCTGGTCTCTAATTTAGTCTCTAAACTGTATCTCACTCACCCTCTCCTTTCTACTTCCCAACCAGGAACCTTTCTCTCTGTAGGTCTTATGGGTTGTGTTCTGGGGGCTGCACACCTGTCAGGAAGAGCTGTTTTGTATTGGGTAGTTCAGAACCAGGTTTTGCAAGCTACCTTCCGTCTGTGTAGTTGGAAGCACTGTGCCAGGTTAGTGGCTGCTGGGGAGGTGGGAGAGTTGGGAACTAAAGCTACCTTGATATTGCTTCTAAGCCCCAGCCAGTGTTCCAAGATGGAGGTTGACCCAACTAAAGATGGTGACAAAGTGTCTCAAGATGGAGGCAGCTGCTTTCAGCAATGGGGTGTTGGGTTGGGTGGGGTCGGGTGGTGGCAGTGGGCTGCATGTTCAGAGATGCAGCTCTTTGGTGTGTCGTGTTGTAGCTGGTGGCTGTCTCCAGGCCCTGTGCTGTCTTCCCAGGTGCAGGCTACCACATGTATGGGACTATGGCAGTGGTTGTAGTGTCCTAAGATGGAGGTGACTGGGGGATCCCCATATTGGTAGATGGGTTCCACAGAGAAGTGGTGGCCAGGTATCCTTTGTGGGAGTGACAGCCAGCATGGGTAGGGGACCAGGAGTCCTGCTTGGGCATCCAGAAATTAAGCGTGGATGAGTGGCCAGAAGTTTTTTGCTGATGCTGAGGCCTGGAAATACATGTTGGATGGAGGCCATGATTCCTGCATTGGAGGAGCTCTAATCACTCGCAGAGAAACAGTGTTCCCACTACTTGAATCCCAGGTCACAGAGTGACACAGAACGCAGTCTCCCTCAAGCCCACCATCTTGGATCTCCCTGAACATGTGAATCTTAAAATAGACACATTGGGTTCCCATGGGAACACTCATAGTGGGTGCTTTTCTCCAACTAATTAATGAGCTCTTGCTTTGAACTTTCAGAACATGTAGATCTCCCACAGGGCTTTTCCATGGAACACTTTGCTTCTTCATAGAGTAGCAGAAGTACCGGGGGAAGATTTGATCAATGGTTGTCAGTGGAAGGAAATAAAAACTCAGCTTCTTTGGATCCAGAAAAACTTTGAGGTAAACTTACAGTACTTACTTCCTTTATGGGTCCAGATGAGTCATCCTTTTGGGGACTTCTACTCCTGCTTGATTTTCTGTCTCTGTCCTGCTTCTCTACTTCCTTGCTGACTCTCCCACTCCACCTCAGGAGCACAACCTACTCAAATAGCTTATGCATTTATCCCTGTCTCAAGATTTCCCTCTGAGGAGCCCAACCCAACTGAGAACTTTAGGACAGATGCAATTACTCAGATTTCTGCTTCCCTTTGGCACCTGTAAGCAGCTCTACAATTCCAAACCCTTCCAGATGTCATTTCTAAACTGGCAAGATCTCCTCCCTTGCAAGTTGAGTGCATTCTCTTTTGGAAATCATGAGAACATCGCAGATGGCCTTATGATATAAATAATTAGTGATGAAGACAATTATTGCTCATCTGTGGTGAATCAAACTTCTTTTTATTTAGTCAGCAACAAGCAGGACCTAGTCATCATATTGCCTTTGAGTCTGCAGGGCCACACAGTTTAGAAGGTTGTTCTTTATTTTTGCCTCATGGGGTCATGTGCTAAATATTTATCTGAAATGTCAGGATTCATATACTCTCAGACTATCAGTTTCTATGCTAATATTTTTCTTGGCAGTTGGTCACAAGCTCTGCCACTAAAATTACAGGCTTTATTTATCACAGCTTCACTTTACAGTCCTTTCTTAATATACCTCATAAAAAGAAATTGCTCCTCTGATAATTTAAATAAGATACCCCAAAAAGCAAACAAATCCTTCCACTTCCACTTTATGTGTGAGGCACATGACCTCTTATTGTTTTCATTCAGTTTTACAAAATCCACAGTTTCGTCATCCTCTCTGACCTTGATTGATTCAAGCTGGGATGATTATCCTTTATTACTCCATGGTAATTTGGCCCCAGAGGGGCATCTATAAAGGTGCTCTTAAGTGGGATGATCAATGGAGATATATTAGACCAGAAGTTGGAAAATCTCAGCGATGTTTCTATACCTTCCTTGACTTGTTTAACTCTAAGATAAAAATTTGTGAAATTCAGCTGTTGTTTAATCAGGTATCAAAGAAGTACTATGGCATCATGATTTACAAATTCTATTTTAGGTCCAAAGTTCTATGACCCTGGGAGTTTTAAGTAGACCTGATTAGAACAAATTCACACAACAATTAGTATTGATATTGCTGGTTTTCAAAATGTGATCCTTAAATCAGTACTATTAGTATCAGTTGGGACCTTGTTAGAAATATGAATTATTGTCCCCATCCCAATTTATTGAACCAGAAACTCTGGGAATGGGCTCATAAATTTGAAGCCTGCTGAAATGTGATACCCATTGATTCACAAAACACAAGTAAACTACCATCATCATGGTAACCAAGATACAATAGGATTCAACATTATTAATATGGTTTCCCAATAGCTACCCAAGAGTATTTGATTCAAAGGTCTGGAGGAATTTCTAAGAATCTACATTTTAAATATCTAAGATTTCAAGGACAAACTTTAAACAATATCTGAAAGGCAGTGATTGAGCTGCTGTTCTGTCTTCCCATGTGTGGCATGGAATGAGAGCTCAAGAGCTCATTGAAGGAGGAAGGAGAGGATGGGTGTGGTGAGAGAGGTAAACTGAGCAAAAGTTTATTGTCAGTGCCCAGCCTTTGAAACTGAGAAATCAAGAAGATCAATGCCCTTACTTGTTGCATGGTTATTTCTAGAATATAAATCCAGCTGGGACAAGTTATAAGTAGTCCTTGAGAAAAATATCATGGATTTTTTCTTTTCATGCATCTTTGCATAAATGGCAAGCAAGGCAATCCTACAACATCTTATTCATTATGGAATAAAGAATAGTCTCTTGGGTTCATATACAAGATGAAAGTTAAAAAAAAAAAAAGAACACCATCTTCTATCCTGCTATTACCTCATAAAGAAGAAAGAAACCTGGGAAAAAACTACTGGAAATACAGTAGATTTGCATTTTTTTAAAAAAGATAAACTAACTGCCTCCTTCCTCCTATCTTCTTTTTTATGTTCAATTCAGCATTATTTACATTTTGTTTATTTTTTATACTTTTTTATTTGTTTTAATTAGTTACACATGACAGTACAATGACCTTGACATATCATACATTTGAATCAGATGGGATATAATTTCTCATTTTTCTGAGCGTACAGGTTTCAGAATCACATTAGTCATGCAGTCACATATATACACACAGCAATAATAATGTCTATTCCAAAGTACAAGCATGAGAGTAAACTTGTAAGTAAAGAAGAAAATAATATGGAATTTGCACAAGTTTTCTGGACTAACAGGATATGATTACTTTAAAATATATTCACTAATTGTTTTCCTTCCCTACTTTGGAAATGTGAATGTTCCTAATGTTCCTCTCTGAATTCCCAGACTCAGTGACCCATTCCCAGCTGATAGAATGCAAGGAAGTAATGGCTTATGACGGCAGACGTTAGATCATAGAAGATGTTCATCTTCTGTCTTGCTCTCTATTACCCATTCTAGGGATGCCAGAAATGTAATGAAAACATGTGAGCAGTCTGTGAAAAGGTTCATGTGGAGAGGAATTGAAGCCTCAAGCTAACAAGCAGCCTCAACCAGCCAGCCACGTGAGTCAGTTTTGAAGAAAGTTCTGCAACTCCAGTCAAACCTTCAGATAACTAATTTCAAGAGTTCATATTTACTAACATATGTGCATTCCAGGAAAGCCTTCCAGTTGACCCTGGAAATGCTAGAAGCTTATTTTATGTTAGTTACAGGTGTTCCTGATAGAAGGACACCATGTCATGTATCAGTTAGATTTGGGCGGGAGTACAGCAGGATCTGGTCCTGACAAACCATTGTCAGGCTATCAGAAATCATTCTAAAAATCATGCTTATCACTCAGTATTAGTCAGCTTTTTGTCCCTGTGACCAAAACGCTTGATCAAAAAAAAAAAAAGTTTATTTTGAGCTCATGATTTCAAAAGTCTCAGTCCATGGTCTGCCAACTTCACTGATACAGAAAGAACATCATGACAGAAGTGTGTGGCAAAGGAAAACTGACAACCAGAAACCAGAGATGGAGAGGAGGCATACCCCCACTGACCTTTTTCCTGCAGCTAGGTTCTTCCTCTCAGTAGTCCACTCAGCTGTCAAGGGTTTAATCAATTAACCCAGCCATTGTCTAAAAGCCCCACTTCTTTTTTTCCCCATTTTTAAATTTTTAATTTTAATCTGTTATATATGACAACAGAATGCATTACAATTTATATTGCACATATAGAGCACAATTTTTCATATCTCTGGTTGTACACAAAGCAGAGTCACATCCTTTGTGTCTTCATACATGTACTTAGGATAATGATGACCATCACATTCCACCATCCTTCTTATCCCTATGTCTCCTCCCTCCGTCTCCCTCCCCTTTCCCATCCTTAAATCAGAGAAATCATTTGGCATTTGGTTTTTTGGAATTGGCAAATTTCACTTACCATTATATGCTCCAGCTCTACCCAATTACCTGAAAATACCATGATTTTATTCTCTTTTAATGCTAAATAATATTCCATTGTGTATATATACCACATTTTCTGTATCCATTCAACTACTAAAGGCAAAAGCTCCACTTCTGATCCTTGCCCCCATTGAAGACCATTCTTCCAACATATGAGCTTTTGGGGGAATATTCCATCCAGATTTGTGTTAGTCAGCTTTACATAGCTATGACCAATGTAACTGAAAAGAACAACTTAATGAAGAAAAAGTTTATTTTGACTCACAGTTTCAGAGGTTCAGTCAATGGTTGCTAATTCCATTGCTCTGGGCCCAAGGCAAGTCAGAACATCATGGCAGAAGTGTGTGGCAGAGGAGATCATCTCAGGACATGATAGACAGGAGGCAGAAAGTACAAGGCACAAAGTATAAACTTCAAAGGCATGCCCCCAGTGACCTACTTCCTCCAACCACATCCTACCTACTTATAGTTACAACCTGGTGTAGTAGTCCTTTCAAATTATTAATCTCATCAAATGGATTAATCCACTCACCAGGCTACAGTTCTCATAATCTAATCATATCGTCTGCATTATCTCACACATGACCTCTTGGGGGACCCTTCATATGCAAATCATAACAACATCCAAATCCTTATACACTCTACATATAGCATGCTCCAGACATAAGAAAAACATTATAAGACCCGGCTACTTTGCTTTTTTGGACTTATTTCAGCTTACCACATGGTCTGAGAAGGATAGATAAGAAATTGGTAAATTTAGGAAATTATATTGTGGCTAGTTCTTTTGGTTCTTAGTTATAGTGGTATAACCATGCACCATATTTAAAATAGTTTCAAGCAAAAAAAAAATAAAAATAGCAATCAACCTTTACTTGCCAGTGGTTCACCAGTGATGGGACAGAGTGTCTCACATAGATAGCATCAGCTCTCTGGACATAGAAGATCTCCAAGTAAAAGTGGACATCTATGAGTGGACACTGATATTACAGTAGCAGTGAGGAAATCTCCAGAGATCAGAGTGATCATGATACCTTTGATGGACAGAAGCTCTTAAACTGTCTCTTTGAATACTGCAACAACAGAAGATTTTAGCACAGCAATTCAAAAGATTAAACTAATGATCAGTGTGAGGGTTTCCCAGTCATTGAGTTGCCCAAAGCCTTTAGGATGGCTGAGCAAGTGCTGGGAAGTGTGAAGCCCCTAAGAGAATCAACTCCACTCAAGAGCAATCTCCTGTATTTACCCTAGAGTGTACTCTTTACCAGTCAAGAAATGCGAGGTCACACTTCCCAAGTATCAAAGTAGATTAAAACTCTGGTGGTCTATTTATTCATTGTGATATATCAACTCAGCATGGTGATCTGCAGCATTGACACTCAGGAATGTAGGATTATCAGTTACCCAATGTCTTGAAAATTGCTGATTATTGTGGTACTGGTAAGGGAACTTGGCAAACCACACACTGGCTCTAAAGTTTTAGCCCAGAAGTGATATATGTCACTTATCATATTTCAATAGCTTAAGTAAATGACTTGTTGATGTCTAACTTGATGAGAGCAGAGATACTTTCCTTCAATGTGCCCAGAAAACTAGAAATGTTAGCTAGCATGAACAATTACCATGAGTGATTATCTATATGATGTGGAAAGCCTTAGTTAGCTTTAGCCTGTATCTCTTGTTAGCCAAGAGTAATAATTCCCAGAACTTAGGAATATTCAGATGGTCATCCCTGGGGAAAAAATGGAAGAATTTTTAAGATTTACTCAATGTTACACAGAGATAGATAGATAGATAGATAGATAGATAGATAGATAGATAAGGAAATGTATATATCATGGTCTTTAACTGATGGAACCAAGATAAAACAACATTCACTGAACTTATACGCTTTTTCATAACTTTTCAACATATTTAGCTGAATTTCATCAGTCAATTCAATTGTTTGCAGCCAATGAATAGTTTGGGTGTTGTGGTTAGGAACAAAGCACTTGTTCTCTCCCACTCTGGTTTCCATGAAGTGATATTTTCCCTGGAGATGGCTGGATTCTTATCCCCACCACCATTCAAGGAAAACTGTAATGACTTACCACATTGGTAGGTTTGGAATGAAGACTCAGCATGCATCATTCAGTCACCTTCCTTATTTTCCCATTTGAGAGCCAGCATACCTACATAAAGCAGTATCCTAGGCTGTTTCTCCATTCAGTGAATGTGACAGAGATTTACTCATAAAAGGGATATTTCTGTGATAGTCACAGATGTCTATGGCTGAGTTTGAAATGTGGTTTTTATGGTTAATAACAGGAAGGCCCATTGTTTCTGGACAATCTATTATTATCTGAAATCTTATTGGTATTGTTATCTCCATCTGCTTAATTTCATGAACTATCCCTATGTGAGTTACCAGCTAGTGGGGGCAATAAGGCAGCTCTTATTTACTGGGTGTCTTTGACAACTTCTTTTCCCCATAAACACCAATATTAGATTCTAAGTTTCTCAAAACATTTCTGAAGCCAGAGTATGGATTTTACTGATTATGATCAATGAAAAACTATTTCTTGATCTAATGTGTCTTCATTATGATGAGAGAAACAAAGACATGAGCCCTTCCCATAAGAAACTGGCAATGGGAGATGCTTCTCTTGATAAAAACAAAACCCCCTGAAATTTCAACTAAACTGAAAGTATCAGCCCCTCCATTTCCTATAACTTATTCCAGTTAGTCTATAATTCTAGTTTTGGCTGATGGTAAGAATTCAGAGAAGTGTATTTGATGTTAATCTATTTCTTTGTTTAAAGAGACCTTCTTCTTTTCTATGGAAATTTTATGTATTTAAAGTCCACAGTCCATATAATGACTATTTCAAGCCCCTCTCCTTTCATAACATACTGTAGAGAAGAATCCTCTGTGTAGTTCACAAGCTGTCTCAGGTATTTTCCTTTGGTCAACATTCTTTCCTATGATGTCAGTGGTCCCTTCTAACTTGTTTTCCTTTCTGCTGCAGTCTGGCACTTGGGGCTGACTTTATATCACCTGCTACTGCTGATGATAAATTCTACCATTTGCCTCCAGTCCAGAGGATTGTGCATTTTCAGCCCTCTTCCTCTCAATGCAACATCTATCTTTAGGTTTGGGGCACGATGGATGGGCAACAACTAAGACAAGTCAACATGAAGTAACTTTGGTATCATATTGCAGCTGAGCAACGGAATTCGTGTGAACCAGGATAACCCTACTAGGAAGTTTGTCATGACTGAAGGTCTTCTGAAAATAACCATTTTTTTCTCTTTTTATCCAATCCTTTTTCTTTCCTAATTCTACTCATTGTAAATTCATTCAGACAATACCAAAGGTTAACAGTTAGTATTCAATAAGTTTTTTTTTTTTTTTTTGTATAAATTACTTTCCAGAAATAACCACTAGAGATGGCTTGTTGCCATTCTCTCTCTCGGTTTTAAGTGACACTTGGTTCATGGAAAGAATGGTATTTATTGCCTGAAATTGATGGTGAAGATTAGAGTTTGTTTTTTTAAAAAATCAAATGAGTTTCTGATGGAAATTTTTTTTAATGCATAGTGGAGATTGTAGCATTGAAAGTGAAGGTATTTGATTGCAAGAGTCATGCTTTTGAGAGAAAAGCAGACCTCTGAGTTCAAAGTCTGGTTTTGAATATTTAGAGCCAAAGAGCCAGAAGGACTCAGAGAATAACATTTACACCATAAGCTACAGCATCGGAAGGAATGCATAAGAACATAAAAGTAATTTCCCAAGTAAGATTTGGTGGAAATTGTTGTGGAAAGAATGAGAATTGAGAAAGAGAGTGAGAGCCTAGGGTGTTAATAAGAATGTTTGAGAAAAGCCTTGAGCTTTTCTCCACCGTTGGAGGGATTCCAGGGGGTGGAGGTGGGAATTCAGCTGATTTCTCGGATCACAGGGGATGCTTCCAGTGCCCACCAGTTCCCCTTCACAGCTGCTCCAAGCATTTGCCAAGGCCCACAGCTGCTCCTTCTTAGAGACTCGTACCATCTCATAGGAAGAATTGCCTCTCTTGGAATATCACACTCCTCTGCCTTTGTCTCAAAGTAGCAGCCAACAGCCAGTGATTGACTGACGCAAGTACAAAAACACAGCCCCTCTTCTCAAGATGAAAGAAGTCTGTGCAACTTTTGAGATTGCAATGATGCTGGATGTCAGCTGAAATCACACCTTTATTTAAAAAAAAAAAACATTCTTCTATTTGCTTCCTTTACTCTGTTATGGAACCAAAGTTTTATAGATTCAAAAAATTAATTTACCTATAACTAAACTTTCTTTTAGAGTACTCTATGTCTACTGTTATCAAAAAACTTAACCTTGCTGAATTCAAGTAAAGTCAGTCAGTCTTGATTAAATTCCATTAGGATTCAACCCCTCCCTCTGCTCTTCCCTGTTTTGAATTTAGAGGCTAGAGAGATTGGATATAAATTTCTGTTGGCTTACATTTCTTTCATGAATCCATATGGGAAGAAGTACAGTATGTATTTTATTATATAATGATTCAGATTCATGTGATTTGATGATGTACTGCTTTCCAAATGGGTTTGAGGTAGAGGTAGAGTGAATTAAATGGGGCTTAGACCCAATACTCTCCCTTTATCATCCAAATCCCCAAGTCTCTCCTGGTCTTGTTCCATAACAGCAGCTGAATCTCAGGAGTTTTCCAATCAGCATCTGCCCATCAAATTCATTCCTTCCCAACTTTCTGTTCCCTTGAATAAGAATGCTTGCTTAAAATCAGAAAGCAGCTCTAATTTATGAAAACCTACTTATTTGACACGGGTTAAAAATTCACAAAAGATCATCTCATGTATTTACATGAATGCTCCATCTTTTTTTTATGAGATCTCTTGCTCATCTTCAGGTGAAAAATTTTTGATGACTTTTTTTTTATTGTTGGTGTGGAAAATAGAAAGGAGAGATGTTTTCTGCACTGTCGAGTTTCAAAGCTCTTGGTTATGTCAGTCAATCATAGAAATAAACATCTTCAAACTTTTTTCATGCATATTTATATCTGCAAAACATCAAATACAAATAAAGTTAGGGGACTTTCTGGGTCAAGGTTAAATAAATTAACAGCTTTCAGATACTTGTAAAAATCCATTTGATTTATTGCTCTTATTAAAGATTTTAAATAAATTCTTTGTTGGTATCAGGTTGGATCTTAGTAATTACTACTCTGGGAAATGCATGACTGGGCCTTGAATACTGTATCTCAATTGCCTTCTCAGATATCCATGGCTTTCAGATAATTAAGATAAATCTTTGTTCAAATTGACTTATTTTTCTATATTTTTAATTATGAAGTGATTCAGTAGAACAGCACTTATAAAGAATAAAATTGATGAGCTTTTGTGAACCCACCAACCAACATAAACTATTAAATATTAAATATTTAATATTTGTTTTGAAGGATGAATAACACTTTCTTCCCCCAACTACTAACTTATTTTATCATTCCTACTCATTTAGTAATATTTTTAGTCATACATATATTGATAAACAACACATAGAATTCTATTTTATGCTTTTCAACTTAAGTGGTAATATATATGTGCTGTTTTCCTTCAATGTCCTATTTTGACTTTACTAGTGACTGCCAAAATTTCCAGAGGAAATAAAATTTTTCTCCTCTAAGTTGTTCATGTCAGATATTTTGGTCACAGAGAAAAGAAAAACTAACACAGGATCAAAGAGAAACTATTATATACATTCGAGAAAACATGAAATTAGTTTGCTCCATATATACTAATCAGTTTCAGCTGGATTAAACATCTAATGTTCAAAAGGCAAACCTGATAAATTTAGAAGGAAAATGTGAGTAAATATCTTTACAAGATCAAAGTGGGAGAATACTTATTCAAGATAATAAAGATACAGAATTTAAAATAAAATATTGAGAAATGCATTCTACATGTAACAAGGAAGATTGCAAATTCCTCCTATTTTGACATGTCTCCTCTTTGCAGTTGATGCTCTTGCCCATGAAGAACAGGAGTCTGTGGCTTTATAGTCTTGAATCTGATCTGGGCTTGTTACTTGCTTTGAGAAGTAAAAAGTAATAGGTCTGATGTTGGTGACTTTCAAGCTAAAGCTCAAGAGACATGAGCTTGTACCTGTACCCTTCAGGAACCACACTGCCGAATGAGAAAGTGAGCTAACCAGGAGCAGAGAACACATGGAGGAGCACCAAGGTGCTCATCTAAAAGTCCTAGGCAAATGCTAGATGCATGACTGAGGCCATCTGGCCTGTTCTCCAACAGACCTGCCAAATGACCACAAACACAATCAAGTCCAGCCCAAACTACACAGATCAGGGATGCGACCTGCTCACATTGCCAATCCACAGAATGGAGCAAACAAATGATGGTGCTTTTATGCTCCTGCATTTCGAGGTGATTTTTTTATGAGGCAATACATAACCCATACAATAAATAAAAACATCCATGCTTCATAAGATGTGCTGCATAAATTAAAAGACAAGCCACAGAGTGAGATAATATTTCAATGATATAAATTGTCAACTCAATAAAAAATTAAGAAATAGATTTCACAAATGGAACGTCAGAAAAGCATGTGAACATATAATTTATAAGTAGAGAAAAAGTGAACATATTAAAAGGTGCTTAAACTTATATGTATTTTAGGAAGTGAAAATTAAAAAATGAGGTATATGAAAACAATTTCATATACCTTAATTCAATAAAAAACAAAATAGAATGAATTTTAAAAGAAGTAAAAAGAAGCAGCTCGAGAGGCCAAAGAGGGAAGATCACAAGTTCAAAGCCAGCCTCAGCAGAGGCACCAAGCAACTCAGTGAGACCCTGTCTCTAAATAATATACAAAATAGGGTTGGGGATTTGGCTCAGTGGTTGAGTGTTCCTGAGTTCAATCCTCATTACCACAAAGAGAAAGAGAGAGAGAGAGAGAGAGAGAGAGAGAGAGAGAGAGAGAAGAAGAAGAAGAAGAAGAAGAAGAAGAAGAAGAAGGAGGAGGAGGAGGAGGAGGAGGAGGAGAAGTAGTAGTAATAAGAATATTCTACACTAATTGTGGTAGAATAAATTGATACTATAAATTTGGATGGCAGAAAAGTTTATTTGACTCATGTTTTCAGAGGTTCAGCCCGTTGTTGATCTACTTCCTTGCTCTGAGTCTAAGGTGAGGCAGAACATTATGGCAGAAGGGCCTGGCAGAAAAATGATGCTCTGCTCTGCTCATGGTGGCCAGGAAGCAGAGAGAGAAAGAGAGAGAAGAAGAGCTGTAGGGAAGGAAAACCTTTCAGGGCACACCCCCAGTGACCTAGCTCCTCCAGCCATACCCCACCTGCCTAGTTGCCACCCCATCAGTCTGTTCCAACTTGGATAAACTAACTATGTTATAGCTCTAATAATCCAATCATTTCACCTCTGAATATTCCTGTATTAACATAGGAGCACTTGGGGAACACCTCATATCCAAACCATAACAACATATAAGGTTACATTCAAAGACCATCTGTGGATATCTGAAACCTCAGGTAGTATTGAACCAAATATACCTTATCAACTATGTTTTTTCATATATATATATATATATATATATATGTATATATATATATATATACATATATATATATATACGCACACACACACATACACACATATATACCTATGATAAAATTTAATTTGTAAATTAGACACACTAAGGGATCAACAACAATTGCTAACAGTCAAGTAGAACAATTATAACAATATACTATAATAAAAGTTATGTGAATGTACCCTCTTGATCTTAAAATGTCTTTTTGTGCTGTACTTACCCTTTTTCTCATGAAAATGTGAGATAGTATAAAACCCACGTGATGAGAGGAAGCGAGGTGACTAACGTAGGCACTGTGACATAGTGTTAGGCTATTACATAAAGATGTGAAGGTTGGTTGAACACAAGCACTGACACCTAGCTGATTCTTTTTTTTAATTTATTTTTTATTTATATATGACAGTGGAATGCATTACAATTCTTATTACACACATACAGCACAATTTTTCATATCTGGTTGTATACACAGTAAGCTAGCTGATTCTTGAGACAGCAACTAAGTGACTAACAGGAAGTTAGCATGGACATACTGGACAAAGAAATGATTCACATCTCCAATGGCACTAAATAGAACCTTGTGAGATTTTATCACACTACTCAGAATATCTTGCAATTTAAAAATTCTGACTTTTTTTCCTGGAATTTTCCCATTCAGTTTTCTCAGAATAAAGTTGACCATGGGTAACTGAAACCATGGAAAGCAAAACCAGTCTGTTCAGTAGCACTAATTGACTATTTCATCAATTCAGTGTGTGATTGTACTTCTGTCATATTTAGTAATTCCATTGATTAGGCAGAACTCATGAGGTTCTGGCAGATGAAAATTTTACTAATTTCCTGAAATGACCTTTCAAACATGTTCTATTTTCTACCTGAGTTTATGACCCACTATAGAGATATAAAAATTGAAACAGATGAATCTTAAAATACAATTTTCTTGCTGAATTCAAGGATAAGACATAAATGTTTAATGACAGCATGATTCTTGGCTCCAAATCCCCAAACTAGACTTTATGTAGAACAGCTCTGAACAATCACAACATTTTCTCTGAGTGAACTTTAAAGTTTACTCTCAGGCTGGACTGGATGTGCTAGCTACTAAACTGAGACAGTGTGAGGGACCAAAATGTCTAGATGAAATTTAAATGAGTTTAGGCAAATAAACTAAGAGGTACTTCCCAAGATTTTGTCCAAGAACGGATGAACTGCATTTTGTCTTACGTTATTGGTGCCACTATAACTAACAATCATGATAGTTCATAATTTGAATGATTACCATATGGTAGGTACCTTAAAAACCCTTGCAAAATCAAAAACAAATTTACTAGATGTATTAATCCCAGTCCTCCAAGAAACAGACACCAAGATAGGATTAAATATACATGCAGTCTATCAGAGGAAATTCCTGTCAAGGAAAGTTAAGAAGAGCTAGAGGAGGTTGGGAAAGTCATCAGACTCCAGATAAAGGAAAGAGGGAAGAAATGAAGATTTAGTAAAAGAACCTCTGTCTGCAATGCCCATCCTAAGGTATTTTCTGAAAGCCAATAGGAAGTCTGTATTGATTTTCCATTGCCACCATAACAAATGATTACAAATTCGGAGGCTTAAAATAACACAAATGCATTATCTTACCATTCTCAAGGTCAGAAACCCTAAAATCCAAGTGTTGGTTGGGCTGCATTCCTTCTGAGGATCTGGGAGATCATTCATTTTCTTTCTATTTTCAGCTTCTAGAGGGCATCTGTGTCTATGAGCTTGTGACTCCTCCATCCTCAAGGCCAGTATCTTCTCATCCATCCCTCCTTGCCACTTTCTTTGAACTCTACCTTTATTATCACATCTCCTTTTTCTGACTTTGACCCTCTGGTCTACCTCTTATAAGGACCTTTGTGATTACTTTGGGTCTCCTGGGATAGTCTAAAATAATCTCCCTATTTTAAGATCCTTACCTTGATGGCATCTACAAAATCCCTTCTGCCATGTAAAATAATGTGGTCACTGGTTTTGGGATTAGGAAGCCGATGTCTTTGGTGGGTATTATTTGACCTACCACCAAGCCTTTAAGCTAAAGATCACTCATCAAAGGAGCTCCCAATTTCCTGGAATGGACATCCCTTAATGTCCCTGATGCTTTTTCTCTTTGACTGGAGTGGCCCTGTGAAATTGTGGCCTCATTTCTGCCACAGTCAGAAATCCAAGAGGCTCATTTTTTTTTTTTTATGACCACTACATGCATACACATAGAAAGTTTGAATAACTTATAAGGGCATACAGTCAATGGAACAATCTCTCTCTCTCTCTCTCTCTCTCTCTCTCCCTCTCTCTTCTACATTTCTATATCTCAGTCTCATATTTCTTCCTGAATTATCTGTTTAGGAGCCTGAATACATTGCTTGCTCGCTCTGGGATTTTATAAAACTTGAATACCCTGATGGTCCCTTTTATGCCTTCTACCACCAATGCCTATTCCTAACAATACCAAAAACTAACAATTGCCTAATCACTGGTAACTCTGGCCTGTTCCTCAGTAGGTTCCTCAGTGCACCTCAGATGAGGAGCCTTGAAATCTTACTCCAAGCACCAGAGAGCACAGGTCTTGGAAGGCAAAATTGGGAGTATCTTCAAGTATTACCACATATGGATATGAAAAGCATATTGATTAGAAAAGAATTTGACCTTGACCTAGGATTCTGTATGTAAATAAACCAATTTACATGCCGCATTGCCATAAATACATTGATTCTGTCAAACCTAACACAAGGTATACTACTAAAACATTCTATTCTACTGCAAATTATTTATCATGATTCTAAAGAAGACATTATTACATTCTAAATGATAGCTGTCCTAGAAACTATGTACCCCAAGAATCCAGGGAGTTTCCAAAATAAAGCTTCAGACAGGCAGATTTAAAAAAAAAAATAATAATAATAAAAAGCCTTTCCCTCCTTTATCACTAGAGAAAGATTAAGATGATATTTTGTCAAGGAAAAAAACTCTATAGAGCAATAAAACACTGAATGTTCTGAACATATGGTACCCAGGGGTTGATCATTTTCAAAAATGGCCTTACTGTTAAGAAAATTGGCAGAGACCTTACAAGATTATTAGACCATTCTTTCTAATATTTCCTTCTTCCAGATTAAACTCTAACCAATAACATAGGACCAGAAGGGTTTATTCTATATCTATCTTATTAAAAAAAACTCCACAAAATTTAAAGACACCAGTCACTTATGTATTCAACTCATTAAACACACTGCACTATCACATAGTTAGAAATAATTATTTCTGGTGCATTTATTTTGTTTCAGAAAAGAAAGACAGAAACCTCTGAATTTGAATGATCCCATTTAGGTCTTTCTGGGAAAATCACAAAATAATGAATGAGCAAAAATGTTGATGACTATGCTAAGAAGTTTATTTCCCATACTAATGTCTATAATTCAATAATAAAAGACAGGGAATTCAGATAGCTCAAAGGGAAGGGCAATTAATCTGCTTTCTGGGAAAATCTGCTATGTTTTTGTCATGAGAAAACAGTAGAATATGGATTTTGACTTCCCTCCTCTTTATTCTTCACGGGGATGCCATTTCTTCTTTACCCCAAAGACCTTTCTTTTCTTTGATGTTCTCAGTGTCTGACCTCAACCTTCCCTGATAGAAGGATTGCCTGGGGCCTGAAACGATTCTCTTTCTCAGTTGTGGCTTCAGCATCTGCCTTCTTTCTTAAACCATTAGTGAGACTGGAGTGAGAAGGAGAGGTAAGGGGAGGGAGGTTGGTCATTTTCCTCTTTATCGTCCTAGCCTCAAGTCTTCCTTCCTTCCTTCCTTCCTCTCTCTCTCTCTCTCTCTCTCTCTTTTCATTGTGCACACCAATCACTCTTTAGAACTTGGAAGCCGACAGAAAATAATTTAAAGGTGTATGCTGAGTCTTACAAAAGCCATTGCTTTGCTCCATGTGCAATTTTTTTCCTGGGGCTGAACAACATTTATCTACTCATTAACAAGTGTAGCCTGGGTCCCTTTTCATGCAGTGTTATTTTATTATTTCAATTTGATCTCCTGTGTCACATTGGGGGCACATCAAAAGAGAAACCCGTTCACAAGTGTTGCTGTGCATGAGTAGGAAATCGAGACTTAAATTTAAATTATTAGGAGAAAGCAAAATTTGATTCACAGAATGAGAGGATATGTGATTTTTGTAGTACTTTGGTCAATATCTGTGATCCTCTTTTAAAAATGTTTAGTGTACTACAAACTCAGACTGATCCATTATATAATTGAAAAATATGTTGGCAACATACATATATTAATACTTATTGTTACACTAGTAATAAAAGTAACTTACATTATTAAGAATTTAGCATGGATAAAACATCAAAATATGTTCCAATCCATTATGTGAATTCCTTTTCTAAATTACTTCAAAAATTATATAGCTACTGTTAAGTTGCTATTTTTTAGGAAAATAAAAACTGACCCTTCAGAGATGAACTTGCCCAAAGTCTCCTGATAATATATAGTGGAGTAGGAGTTGACACCAGATTTTTCTGGGCTCCAAATCCATGTTATGAACCATTATTTTATTCAACTCTAAGAAATGTTACTAAATTTCCTCACAGCAATTCAAAGAATGCTTATGCAAACAAGGTACTATACTAATAGTGATGAAGAAGAAGGTGTTCAAAATCTGTTTACCCATGTGCCAATTTCCTTTTATTCCTTAGTCAAAAATTCAACTGCCTTTGTGCTGTGGATAATCCATTTTAGGTCATATGACAGGACAATAGTAGAAGAAAGTCATAGGAACCTCTTGATATCCATGAGGCCTCTGAAATCTTTCAATTCAGTGTTTCTCAAACATTGGCACACATAAGAATTATCTAGAAGGTTTATTAAAAAGCTTATTTACAGGGGCCCTCCCTAGCTCTGACTGCAAGATGGACAAATCCTTTGCCAAATTCATGTGCCAAAAGAACTTTCATCCTGTCTCTGAATGCACTATCCAAAAGGTATGGATGGCAGAACAGAAATTATTATATGATAAGAAGAAACATGAATTAATGCAACAGTATCCTAAAGTACAAGTGTTATATGATAACAGATTCTTATGGAAGGTGAATGTGTAAAGAATAGCCTTAATTTCATGTGTGAAGTTCCACTAGGAGCTAATGGAAGAAAATAAAGAGAAAGAAGAAACAGAATAGAAATTTGAATAGCAGAAAGGAACTCCATGTGAAAAAATAAGCCAAAGATGGCATGAACACCAGAGATCAGCCCTTTGGCGTTCAGTTTTGAAATGTGAGATGTGTTAAATATCACTAATGGGGTCATGTCAGCATAATTCAAGAACGTCCTTTGAATTTTCTGGAACCAATGTATGTTGGGTTCCCACTGATGGCTCAGGACTCTCAATGCACCCTCAGGGAGCTAATAGTGGAGATGAGAAATAGTGGGTTTTCACTGTAAAGGAAATATACTGGGGAGAAACTTGGGTGCAAATGATCCATCACAGCAACGGAAGGATGTCTGTGTTGACTCAGAGTTTGCTGCCAGTGAGGGTGAAGAAAATTCAGAAGTTAAAGTCTTAAAGTCACTCAAAACCAAATGAAAACAGAAGCAGCTCAGGAAATTGGATAGAAAAGAAAAAAGGTATTAAAAAATGTTACAGAAGAGCAGATACAAACATAAAAAAAATTTTTTTAAAACCTCTTCTTCCTCCTCCTCCTCTCTGACTTTCTCCTCCTCTTCCTCTAATATGATTTCAAAAAGCAGTCATTACAATTACTATAAAGAAAATTTTTAAAAAGTAGGAAAAATAAGCATTCCAGAAATTAAAATGAATGTGAAGAGACTAAGGGTAAAAAAAAAAAAAAACTTTATGAAGAACTTTCTAGAAGTTATAGTGACAAGGGAGAAAGCAACAACAACAAGGAAAAGCCTCAGTTTTAAAAACAAGAAAGTTCTGGAGAGGATAGCAAGTGGAGCCATCCTAATTGTAGGCAAAAATCTAGAAGGCATCATCACAACCCAGAGAAGAGAGGATCTGAGAGAAATGTACAAAGTAGCAGAAGTCATAGCAGAGATAAGAGAAGTGGGAGAAACCCACTTCCTGGTAGTTATAAGCAAAGGGAGTAAAAGCAGCAGCCGTAGCAGAGTCCCAGTGAAGAGTGCAATAGAGAAAATGACACCAGAATACCATGGTACCCATGCACGCAGGAAGCACTCGTGAGACAAGCACACTGAAGGGACATGGGAGAGAATAAAGGGACCATATGTGACAATCACCTAGGAATAAAAATATGTGCGTTTTCTTATTGAATAATAAAAAACTGCAAAGTCTAAGTTATGTACTATTATCTTTCTAATAAAAAAAATCTGAATTCCAACTTTCCATCTCTGTAAACTGTCCTTTCAAATACAAAACTGCAGGAATACCATAAGGATGAATTTTGCAAATATACCTAAATATAATCTAATTTGAGGTTGTAGAAATACTTTCTATTGGTAACTGTTTCTTTGAACCCTATGCCAGATAAAAACCCCATGTAACTTTGTGAAACTTGCTTTGTTCTAAAACATCATAAAACGACGGATAGCATATTGAATGATTATTAAACAAAAAAACATTCCTGGATCTCACCCTCAAAATTCTGATTCAGTAGGTCTGGGGCAGGACCTGAGAATCTCAATTTCTATTAGAGAATTAGGTGATGCTGCTAATGGTCTGAAACTTCATTTAGAACAGCAGGGGTCTACTTGATAGCAACAATCACCTTCTGTTCATAAGTTCAGTGTTGCCAAAGGTGAATATTCTGAATCTTTACTGGACATCACTAGAGAAATGGCTTGAAATGGAAATTACACAATGCAAACACCAGCGAGTCTTTTTCCTTTGGTTTGCAGGCCACTCGGAGAATCAGTGCTGGTCTCTGAATCACTAAGTAAGAAGCCTCCATGTCTGACTGGGACTTTCGTACCTCTTTTACCAACAAGGATCTGGAAATTGTCTGATATTTTCTCAGTTATGATCCCATGAGTTTATAATGATTTAACCCCAGGGGTGCTATTTATATATAGTTATACACTTATCTTCATGACTCCACAAATATTTACTCTATGTCTGCATGTACCTGAAACACTTCAAGGTGTTAACAGCGCAGCAAAGAACAAAATAGGAAATATCCATGCTAGCATCACCTTACAATTTACTTCCTAATTCCCATTCCAGAAACCCAGACAACTAGGGGTTGCAAACTGCTAGGCTCATGTGTGCAACCCCTTTCCCTGGGGCTAGATCCTGTTTTCATGATCCTTTCCATCAACCAGATGAAATTACAATGTGATATGGATTTTTCTGCTCAGAAGTCACATTCTCATTTCCCATTCTCTTACAAATGTTGCCTCAGTAGAACCTGAACTCATTAGGTCTCCTTGGATGTGAAGATTTGGAATGATACAGCTCCCCAGATGGTTATTCCCTTGTAAAAGTTCATTTTGCCCAGTGAACCTCAGGTCACCTTTCATTCCTGTCTAGCATTCCCAGCATGGGTTTTGTCAACTATGCAATCACAGACCACATCATCTTCTCACCTAACTCTTCTGATTCCTGCTGTGGTAGAATTGATTTTATTTCAATTGATAAACCATTTTGGGGGAAATTGCAAGCCATTGATTTAGGGAAGCAGTGTGAGGGATCTCTTAAAGAGCTTATGCTTTAAAAAGCATCAGAACTACCAGCCTAATTCCACCAGCTGATGATGTCTGCATGGTGATGCATAAATATGACATCTCTGAGACAGAGTTTCTTCTGGTAGAACGGCTCCCATAATTGACGAGATCAAGTTGTTAAAAGTCTCAAACACATTGCCAGCCCCGAAATAGGAAATTGAAAATAGTTGGTTACTGTAATAGACAGATCACAGTTGTGACCCTAGTACTTCTCTCCCTTCACCCATGCCCCTATGCAGTGGGACTGACTCTTCCTCCCACAAAAAGGCCTAATCTATATCTCCAACTCTTGAATCTTGGTGGGTTATACACTTGATTTGGCCAAAATAATATGGCAAATTATTATGTTGTGGACATGAATCATCTTCAAAAAGATATTGTGCTAATGCAAAAATAATCAGAGGCAAAATGATTAGAGCTGTAACCTAATCAGTCCATCCTTGTTTGAATGGACTGACTGGGTAGTAACTGTAGACAGGTGGGGCACGGCTGGAAGAATTGGGTCCTGAAGGTCTGCCCTGGAAATATGCACTTTCCTGCAGCCCTTCCTCATTCACTCCTATCTCTTTCTTTCCTTTCTTTCTTCCTTCCATGAGCTGAGGGATTTGCCTCTACTTAACCCTTCCACCATGATGTACAGCTTCACCTTGGACCCATAGCAATGGAATCAGCTATCTATGGACTGAGACCTCTGAAACCATAAGCTTCAAAAAAACTTCTTCTTCTAAGTTCTTCTTGTCAGGTATTCTGGCCACAGGGGTGTAAATTTGACGAAAACACAAATGTTATATGAGACGACAGTTGCAAGCCTTGACCACAAGAAGTCCCGTGTGTTTCTGCTCATTCTCTTGTATTCCTGTGCATTTAAATAAGCTCTAGGTAGCCTGGTGCGTGAAAGAGGCCTGAGTAGAGCTCAGTGAGCCATGTCCCCAGATATAGAAGTAAACCCACTATAAACTAGCAAATCTATCCTATTGGCCTATAGCTGACAATGGAGGAGTGCATGCCCAGCTCAAATCAGTCGGCCCGGACCCATTTAGCAGGATCACAAAACTGACCTATATGCTTGTAAAAAAAAAAAATGCTAAGTAATTATTAGTTTACCGCTACTAAGTTTTTGAGCAGTTTGTTATGCAGCATTATTGTAGAAACAGATAAAACTTTACATTTCTTTTCCTAATTCCTTTACCTGTTTGGTTCAATGTTATCTATGTAAACTAAACTTCTTTGTCTGCTTTATGTTCTTCCTTCCCTTACACCACAATACAAGGCCAATCAGTCACCAATCCAAAATGTCCCATGACTTGGAGGTAAATGTCCTGTAGAACTGGAAAATTTTTCTTCCCTGAGAAAGAATGTTCTTCATATCTTTCTCCAAGACTTCAGCTACTTGAAAAGTGGACAGGACAGTTGTTTGACCCTTTTCTGGATCATATCACACCAGTTGCAATGGTTCCTGATTCTTTCAAAGCTGCAAATGTCTTTGAACAGAATATTGTTGGCTTGTTAGCATCTCATTCTGGAACTGGACCCTGTCCCATGCAGGGAACTTGGTATCTGTCCCATCCTACCCATTTTGTCCTGTCATGCCCAGTAACCTAGATATCATTATTATATTATTTACTACCATATCACCAACATCTGGTTCATTGAAGACAGTTCAAAATATTCACTCAGTAAGAAAATGGATGAAAGTTGAATAAATTAATGTTGTTCACACTGAAAACATATTTCCCTGTTTCCATATTCCATCTATTAAGATCATACTATTTTTGGAATGGCTAACTTAAGTAATAATCACAATATATTGTTTGCTCTTCTCCAAAAGCATATTACTTTTCTCCATTTTTAGTAGTTCATATTTTTACTTGTCTAGTCCTCGGAATAATATCTTACTAATATTCAATTCTTATTCCCTCCTGTAGTGAAATAAAATATTCCTTTAAATAAATTGGATTTAATTGTTGAACTAAAATAGTCTCAACTGAAAGTTTGTTCCATACTAATTTGGAACCATAGCATATAAATGTCCATTGGTCCTTCATAAGGAGAAATAAATTGATAAGTTTTGGTAATCTAAATATTTAAAACACCATGAGTAGCCTGGAGATCTATTGAAATACAGAGAATGGAAAGATATATCAGTCTACTGTACACAGTATAATGCTGTGTAAAAAACTGTCCCAAATACATATTTATTTCTTGTTCAGATGTCTTCTAGTCAACCAGGTTTGGCTGGATTTAGCTAAGCTTGGATTCTAGCTAGTGTTTTGATCCAGATCTGATCTACAGTTTTCATGCTTATTAAAATGCTGACTTCTGGAGAGAGGTTCTTCTCATGATGAAAGGCAAGAACATGAGAAATTAAGTTCCAACACAGGGTACATTTAAAGCTATTTCGTGCAGCATATCCACTAATACTCCATTGACCAAACCACTTTACACAGCCAAGCTCAACCTTCGTGGTTTGGGAAATATATATTTATTTACACTAGTGGGAAGAACTACAGAGAAGCAAAGAGCATGATTTCAGGAAGGGGGTCAATAATGGGAACACTAACACAATGCCTGTAGCTGGGAACTAAATGAATAAAAAAATAGAAATATTAGAGTTTCACTAGGGTTACAACAAGTATCTCAATTGCAAATTTTGGCTTCATCTCTGAACACTCAAAAAAACCCATCATTTTATATGCATTCTAAGCTACAAGTTACTTGAAAAGAAATGTTGTATTATAATCAAATCCGTCAGTAGTATGATTTTTAGATGACAATACCGGAAGTACATTTCTATGCTTTATTTTCCTTCTGTTCAGCTGAATTATAATAAAAGCCTGTTTAATTTGGAAATGGCACCAGTAACTGGAAACAGCTTAGATATCAACTCATTATTGAAAGAAAATTTCTGTTCATGCATACATTTTCTGCTTTAAGATTTGCCTTTGAGAACAAAAACAGTCTTTATTTAGCTTAAGTAAAATATATTATTCTTTAATATGCTATATAGTATAGATAATATTACAAGTGTGTAGGAGGTATGAATTTGCTACTATTATAATTCAAAGTCAAATAAATGTCACTTTTCTTTATGTTCTTTCAATCATATTAAATCCAACTTTAAGTCCGAAGGGAAATTGAATCTTATTATTAGGAGCTGTCACATGACTCCCCTTCATTCATTCTGCCCTCACTTGGCAAATGTCTTGAATTAGACAAGGGATCTCAAGCAGAACAGAACACCTGGAGAGAATGTGCTGAATTCCAGCACACATTAGGAACCAGTAAGTTCTTTAAATCTCCAACTAATCCAATCCCTGAAGCCTCATAGGTCTGCAGTTATCAAGGCTAGAATCCTCACAAGATGTGGAATCCTGTCACCACTCAGTCCCACCTCCTAGAAGTGTGCCACAACTATCCCTTTAGCGATCCTCATGATTTTTGGAGATTGTGAGTCAGGGGTGGGGATCTTGGGTTAGAGATCCATAGATTTCATTTTCTTTCCTCTCATGATAAAGCTTCTTTTTCCTCCACTTATTTGTGATTCTGCTCTTTGACAAGCACTCATTTCCTTTTACCCCCCTCCAAGTGAAATACTGATCCTTGTATATCTCACTGAGGTTTAGCTTTTGAAACAAAGCAAGAGATTTTCTTCGAGTGTTTTGCTTTTGGCTTTAAAGCCCCCCCCCCAAAAAAAAAATGCACCGAGGCAGGGGAATGATAGGGAAACATCTTCTTGCTTGGAATGAAGGTAAGGAGTGGAGGAATATAGAGAATAAAATACTAATATTCCCATTGTATCACTCATGATACAGCAGTGCATTCAAAGCACGTATTAATAAATCTGTAATTATGCAGTCTACAGAACTATTTATTTTTCTGTTTTTTATACCAGACTTGGAATCAAATTACCTTGTGCAATTCCATTTTTTTCCATTCCATGTTATTTTATTCAGTGAAATGGTAAGAGGACTTTATTAATATGGAGACATTATCAATTCATTAGCTATAATAGTCATTTCTATTATCTATTTTCTTTGTTTTTCTTCTTGGAAGTTGATATCAAAAGGGTAAAGTTCAGAAATTAATTTCAGCAGCTTTTGGGAAAACCTGCACACAGCAAAACCAGAATGTAAATATCTCACATGAAGATATCTCACAGCTTTTTAATTTATTTTAGAATAAACTATCGGGAACTAACAAATGAGGTACATATGTGTCTTTTTGCAATAATTGGATTCGTGGCAAAGTAAAATTTTACTTTAATTCATTCTCAAAACTGCATGTTAATGTTTTATGCTTATTCCCTTACTTTAAACCAACATATGAAGTTTGTGAAGTTTCCTTCATTAGTCAAAATGAGAATTAGGCTTTTTATCTAAAGCAATTCTATGCTATCACTAATTTATTTTTATTTATGTATTTATTTTTTAGTACTAGAGATAGAATCCAAGACTTCTCACACGCTAAACACACACTAACATTAAGCTATTTCTCCATCCCAATCATTAGTTACATTTTTCTAGGACATATAAGGCACCTTTGTAAGAGATACAAAAATGAATTCAGCTGAGGTTCACACTATATGTATTTCCAACTTCATTTATCATCAGCAATTTAAAGCAACATATAATATAAATCTTATCTCCACATACTCTAAACTAAACCAGAGTTATTGATATTGATAAAATTCATTCATTCAATAGGTATTAGCACTTACTCAGTGTCAGACAGAGTACCACTTGACAATACATGCAATGGTATAAAAGCACTATGTAGTTTCACTCCTATTCATTCAAAGGAATTTGATCTATAAAATTATGTATACTAACTACAAGAGGAACAGACTTCTGCTATGTTCCTATCAAAATAAACTAAAAAACCTTTTCCTTATTCTGTTTGAACCAAACAGTTTCTTTCCACATTTCTTGATTCCATTGAATTGGTATTGAATGTGTGGAAGTGTGTAAAATTGTGGGAATATAGATAAAAACAGGAGAGTCAAGGTCCTTGTTCTCACGATGTTTACAATCTTTAAATTATATGTGAATATAAGCCATTAAAATACAAATACCAGGATGGACACATACTAGCATTGGTATCTCATTTCAAAAAGTCACCATGAAATTTTATATTTGAAATAGTTAACCTCCTTTAGGATTTCTTTCCAAGCCAAATTATGCTTGCTTAATAGAAAACAATACTGCCCAATTAAATTTCACAGCATGCTGTCCACATTTTTGCATTAGGGTTAGGTCAATAGCCAATTCAACCCTCCAACAAGTTTCCTATTCCTTTAAAGTCAAACATGAACATCAGATTGGATGGCAGGCTTACATGCTCATTCAGGTCCAGTTTCTTTCTGTCTTGTTCTCATTCTTCCTCTAGAGTGTTGTACAGGTTAAATATCCCTTATCTGAAATGTTTGGAACCAGAAGTGTTTGGGATTGGGACTTTGAAAAATTTGTATATATATATATATATAGATAGATAGATAGATAGATAGATATTTTGAAGATGGGCCCAAGTCAAAGCACTGAATGCATTTATATTTTAGGTATACAAGGAGCCTGAAAGTGATTTCATACAATATTTTTAATAATTTTGTTCATGAAATAAATTTTAGGAGTGTAGAATTTTCCTCTGGCAGCATCAGTTGGCATTCAAAAAGTTCCATGTTTTGCAGCACTTTGGATTTCTGACTTTTGGATTAGGTATGTTCAACTTGTATAAAAAAGAGAGAACACAGAGGATTAAGAGAGGTTCAGTTTGGAATCACTGTTCCCACCCATTACCCATCCCCCAGGATGCAATCACAAGACCACAACTAACTGCAAGAGGAGCTGGGAAACAGTCTAAGGTTGAGTCCACAGCGAAGAGAAAATAGGTTTCAGTGAGCACATAGCATCTGCCCTAACTTGTTTCTGGATGAATATTAGTTATTTCCAGGAAAACAAACAAACAAACAAAATCTATGTGTGAATTATGTTTGTCCTATATGAGGCTATTAAAAGTTATCACAACCTCTCTAGCTCTTTCCTAATCAATTCAGTAGTTTAAAAAATAATTTTGAGATCATTTACATTTACAAAATAGTTACAAAAATAGTACAAAGACTTATTAATAGTACTCTCATAGCCAACTTCCTCCAATGTGTTAATCTAACATAACTATAGGACACTTATAAAAGTCTAAAAAATTAACATTGAAACAATACTATTATAAATTTCATCATAGTTTTCATTAATGACTGTTTTCTGTTCCAGAAAATTTCAAATACTTTTACCTCTCCCTATCTATCTTTCTCTCTTTCACAAATGTATAAGTACATCTATTTACACACACACACACACACACACACACACAGAGAACAATACCTTCTTTGGGTTTTCTAATCCCTAAAGTAAAAAAAAAAAAAAAAAAAGTTCTCCATTCTTATAAGTAATCATCACTCAAACACCATCCATTTACAAAAGTGAAATCTAATATGTGATGTGAACAATGACAGGAGCTCCACAGTGATTGAAGGAAAGATGGTAGCATGGAACAAAAAATCTAAGTTGGTGATATGATGGAATATACTGAGCTATCACTACCGAGTGCTTTAGGCACATTTAATTTTTGAAGTAGTTGTACAAAGAAAATACTGTTTTTGTTTCTGGTCTTTTCCTACTGAGGAAACTGAGTTTTCAAGAGGTTTTATAATCCATCAGTCCCACAAATAGTGAGGGAAAAGTCTAAATTTAGATTCATTCATTGAATCACCAAATTTCAAGGGTTGACTAAAAATGATGGAAAGAAGAATATGGCTGAAGGCATTTCTGAAATTGCAGTCTATCCAAGCATTCATTATGTGGAACATACAGATATAGATATTTGAGAACAACAAAATAATGAACATATTTTAATTTTATGTCTTTGTTCATGCTAGTTCATTGTTTGCTTACAATGGCCAAAATCTTTCACTCAGTTTCCAGAAGACAAGTAGAAGGCAAACTGGTTGGAAGAGCAAGAGCTGAGATTTTGAACTTTGGTAATTTCTGAGTTTAGCATGTCTGACTTTGAGTCATATTTGTTGCCATATTTCCTTGGGATCTTTGAAAATCTAACTTCTTCCTAGAAACTTTATTTTGAGACCGGATTCCTTAACATTGCACCTCTAACATTCTCTTCCCAGGCCTATTAATTTTTGTGCTTCTAATAATAAAATTCTCCTGTATCTGCCAGTGAGATGGGTCAGGATTCTTGCGTGAATGTGATCCAAGATTCAATCTAGAATAAATTTATTCTGTTAATGAAAGTGTTCTCAAAATGGTCCATCAGATGATGGCCCCTGGACTGGGCATGGTGGCATGTGCCTTAATCCCAGGGGCTCAGGTGACTGAGGCAGGAAGATTGAAAGCCAGGCTCAGCAACTTAGCGAGGTCCTAAGCTACTCAGCAAAACCCTGTCCCTAAATAAATTCTTTTAAATAAAAAGGGCTGGGGATGTGGCTCAGTGGTTAAGTGCACTTAAGTTCAATCCCTAGTTAAAAAAAAAATGGCCCTTGGATCATCAGCATCATTACCTAGAAACTTGGTAGAAAAGAAAATCCTAAGAGTTTGAAATGACTGAATTAATGTCATGTCTCTTGTGATACCTATTGGTACAATGAATTAAACCTAGAAGGACTTAGTGTCCAACAGCTCAGCAATTTAGCTGGTTGCATGACCCTGGGTCCTTGCTCAGCCTCTGTGCTTTTCCATTTATTCACGTTTAAAAATACACCAAAGAGCTATAATCTAACTCTCGTTTTTCTGTGTTTGCTGATGAGTAACTAATGGAGGGTTGTGCTATCCCATGTTAATCTTAACTGCCTGACTAATGCTTAGCAATAGCTTTTGTATTAAGGTTGTCCTTGTGATTGCTGAGCCTCTTCGCCTGCTTTGGATTTAAACAGCAATATTCCAACACGTTTGTATTCCATAAATCATTGGGGCATGGATTGAATGTTATCTACTCATCTATTTGTAATTAAACTTAATATGGATTTAACCATTAGTTAAATTCTCATGCTTTGAGATTTGCTATAATTGAGGAAGCCATGACCTTTATTTTAATAGGGAAGGTCTTTTCTCTTGGGGTATTTGAGGTCAAGGAATGAGAGTGAACTTTCCTATTCAACACAAATCCTCCTCATAGGAAGCTCAAGTAATCCAGGCCAGAGTCCTCCAAGAAATTAATCTGGACAAAACAAAACAAAACAAAACTGAGATAGAGGTGGTTGCCACAGCAATTATCAATTCTGTAGAAAGAATTGATATGCTGACTATGCATAAGCTGACCTTTCAAGAACACTGAAGGAAACTGAAAGTGTCATATAGGAAGGACACTGTGAAGTTTTGTTGTTGTTATTGTTGTTTGTTGTTCTTTTTTTTTAACAGAATGGAAATCAAGGAGATGAATGATGGGGAAAAAAACTAGTGAGATGAGAGTCTTTGAATTCCCCCAGAAACAGATCCTGAGTAAAAACTGAAGTATAAATACTTTATTTGGGATGTGATCCCTAGAAATACTGGCAGAGAGTGGGAACTTGAGACAAAGCAGGAAAAGAAGGAATATAGTGTGCTATAGTTTGGATGTGGAATGTCCCCAATGGCTCGTGTATTGGAGACTTGGTCCCAGGGCAGCAATGTTCAGAGATGGGATGTTTGGAAAGTGATTGGCTGATGAGGGCTCTGAGCTCATCCATGGCCTAGTTCACTGATGGGTTCATAATTGAATGTACTATTGGGAGGTGGTGGAAACTGTAGGAGGGGGGCCTAGTTTTAGGAATTAGTTCACTGGGAGCATGTCCTAAAAGGGAATCTCCAGTTTCTGATAGCTTCCTTGCTCTCTTTGCTTCCTGGTTATCATGGGGTGACCAGCCTCCTTCAGGACACTCTCCCACCATGATGTTACACTTTTCCTCAGGCCCAGAAACAAAGGAGCCAACCTACTATGGACTGAAACTATGAGTCAAAATGACTCTTTCTTCCTTATGGGATTTTTCTCAGGTATTTTGTTATAGCAACAAAAGCTGACTAACACAGCACAGTGAGTAATATTAAACAAATTATCACTTTTAGCAACTGAAGTATAGGGTAAGAAGTTCTGAGTTCAATTCTAGTCTGACTCTGACTCGGTTTGCTTCCCTGGAAAAATTATTTCACCTCTTCATGTACTACATTCCTCTTCCAGGAAAAAGAGATAAACATGCCCTCCCTCCCCTGAAGGGATTCTGCTTCTGCTATTGATAAAATGTGATTAGCTTTTATTGAACACTGGCCCTGTACTAGGCTCAATGCTAACCTCTTTTCAAATCCTATAAAGTAGGTTAATTGTTCCTTGAATTTTACTGAGATATCATATTAACTATCTAGTTTTATATTTAAAAGGGACAAAAAGGGACTTCACAAACTATAAGGAAATATTTAAAGAGAACTTTTTATATATTCACATGAGTCAGTATAAAGGCTGTGCTCTAATTATAACTTTTAATTCATCAGCTTCAGAGCTCAAGCCAAGTCACTTGGTTTTTAATTGGCCACAAATTTTTATAAACCACTCTATGCTGGATATTCACATTAGTGGAGACCTCTATATACATTTGAGTCAAACTGGTAGAAATAAAAATGGATGTAAGCCAATCATATGCATATGTGTGACACAGGAACTTCACTTCCTAGTAGATATGTCATAAATATGGGCATATGTGCATCAAAAGGATGCACTAGGATGTTCTGGGCAGACAATTTGTGAAAATCAAAATTTATAAACAATCTAAGCAACCAGAACTGTAAAACTAAATAAATTGTGATCTATGTATATATTGGAATATTATACAGTGATGAAAATGAGTGCTCTATAGACATACATAACAAGAAGAATAAATTTCACAGATGTGCTATTCAGTGTGACAAATCAGATGCAAGAGATGGAAGTGATTTGATTTAGAACAAATTCCTAAAGAGTCTAAACTTATTTCTGCTATTAGAAGTCAGGATAAAGGGGAAGGTGGCACAGACTAGAAGGGTGCATAAGGTGGGATTCTTGGGTACTGGTAATTCTCTCTTTTTTGTTCTGGATGCTGGTTATGTGAGTGTGTTCACTTTGCATACTTCTTGAGCTATGAAATTTTGACCTGTGTACTTTTCTATATGTGCATTGAACTTTTAAAAAGTTACCTAATAAAAAGTTTTCAGATTTATGCGTGTTGATTTTATATCCTGCCACTTTGCTGAATTCATTTATTAGTTCTAGTAGTTTCTTTGTAGACCCTTTTGGGTCTGCTAGGTATAGAAACATGTCAACCGCAAATAGTGATAATTTAAGTTCTTCTTTTCCTATTTTTATGCCTTTAATTTCTTTCGTCTGTCTAATTGCTCTGGCCAGTGTTTCGAGAACTATGTTGAACAGAAGTGGTGAGAGAGGGCATCCCTGTCTTGTTCCAGATTTTAGAGGGAATGCCTTCATTTTTCTCCATTTAGAATGATGCTAGCCTGAGGCTTAGCATAGATAGCTTTTACAATATTGAGGTATGTTCCTGTTATCCCTAGTTTTTCTAGAGTTTTGAACATAAAGGGATGCTATACTTTGTCAAATGCGTTTTCTGCATCTATCGAGATGATCATATGGTTCTTATCTTTAAGTCTATTGATGTGGTGAATAACATTTATTGATTTCCGTATACTGAACCAGCCTTGCATCCCAGGGATGAATCCTACTTGATCATGATGCACAATCTTTTTGATATGTTTTTGAATCTGATTTGCCAGAATTTTATTGAGGATTTCTGCATCTATGTTCATTAGAGGTATTGGTCTGTAGTTTTCTTTCTTTGAAGTGTCTTAGTCTGGTTTAGGAATCAGGTTGATGTTGGCCTCGTAGAATGAATTTGGAAGTTATCCCTCTTTTTCTATTTCCTGAAATAGCTTGAAAAGTATTGGTATTAGTTCTTCTTTAAAGGTTCTGTAAAACTCTGCTGTATACCCATCCGGTCCTGGGCTTTTCTTAGTTGGTAGTCTTTTGATGGCTTCTTCTATTTCCTCAATTGATATTGGTCTGTTTAGGTTGTGTATATCCTCCTGAATCAATCTGGGCAGATCATATGACTTAAAAAATTTATCGATGCCTTCACTATCTTCTATTTTATTGGAGTATAAGGATTCAAAATAATTTCTAATTATCTTCTGTATTTCTGTAGTGTTTGTTGTGATATTGCCTTTTTCATCCCGTATGCTAGAAATTTGAGTTCTCTCTCTTCTTCTCTTCGTTAGCATGGCTAAGGGTCTGTAGATCTTATTTATTTTTTCAAAGAACCAATTTTTAGTTTTGTCAATTTTTTCAATTGTTTCTTTTGTTAAAAACAAGAATCAACAAATGGGACTTACTCACACTAAAAAGTTTTTTCTCAGCAAGGGAAACAATAAGAGAGGTTAATAGGGAGCCTACATCCTGGGAACAAATTTTTACTCCTCACACTTCAGATAGAGCCCTAATATCCAGAGTATACAAAGAACTCAAAAAATTAAACAGTAAGAAAACAAATAATCCAATCAACAAATGGGCCAAGGACCTGAACAGACATTTCTCAGAGGAGGACATACAATCAATCAACAAGTACATGAAAAAATGCTCACCATATCTAGCAGTCAGAGAAATGCAAATCAAAACCACCCTAAGATACCATCTCACTCCAGTAAGATTGGCAGCCATTATGAAGTCAAACATCAATAAGTGCTGGCGAGGATGTGGGGAAAAGGGTACACTTGCACATCGCTGGTGGGACTGCAAATTGGTGTGGCCAATTTGGAAAGCAGTATGGAGATTCCTTGGAAAGCTGGGAATGGAACCAGCATTTGACCCAGCTATTCCCCTTCTCAGACTATTCCCTAAAGACCTTAAAAGAGCGTGCTATAGGGATACTGCTACATCGATGTTCATAGCAGCACAATTCACAATAGCTAGACTGTGGAACCAACATAGATGCCCTTCAATAGATGAATGGATAAAAAAAAATGTGGCATTTATACACAATGGAGTATTACTCAGCACTAAAAAATGACAAAATCATGGCATTTGCAGGAAAATGGATGGCACAGATTATGCTAAGTGAAGCTAGCCAATCCCTAAAAATCAAATGCCAAATGTCTTCTTTGATATAAGGAGAGCAACTAAGAACAGAGCAGGGAGGAAGAGCATGAGAAGATTAACATTAAACAGGGATGAGAGGTGGGAGGGAAAGGGAGAGAGAAGGGAAATTGCATGGAAATGGAAGGAGACCCTCATTGTTATACAAAATTACATATAAGAGGAAGTGAGGGGAAAGGGAAAAAACAAGGGAGAGAAATGAATTACAGTAGATGGGGTAGAGAGAGAAGATGGGAGGGGAGGGGAAGGGAGGGGAGGAGAGGGGGGATAGTAGAGGATAGGAAAGGCAGCAGAATACAACAAACACTAGTATGGCAGTATGTAAAAACATGGATGTGTAACCGATGTGATTCTGCAATCTGTATACGGGGTAAAAATGAGAGTTCATAACCCACTTGAATCAAATGTATGAAATATGATATGTCAAGAACTATGTAATGTTTTGAACAATAATAATAAACAATAATAATAAAAATGATAATAATTTTAAAAAGAAAAAGAAAATGGGTAGACTTTGTCTAAATTTTTAAAGCAGTTATATTTCTTGGAATGACTTTCCAGGTATTTATTCATTTAAAGTAGTAGTAACTTTGCTTTGAGTCTTCCTGACTTGGAATTGTAATTCTGTCTTGAATCTGGTTTGGAATGCAATTTATGATTTGTGGGAATATTTGATTAAAAGCCATTACATCTTTTTTTTAAAAAATTTCAGACTTGTGTCAGATATATTCAAAGGATTTTTAGCTCTTAAAATCCAGGTAGTGAAATGCAGCTCAGACACTGTCCCATTAATATTGAGATGAGGCTCTTAAGAAGTGTGGCCAACCTGACAAAATGAGGTAGGCATGTTCAGTTCCACCACATGAGGATGTCCTTCTACGTGGCATGGGACGTTTTGCATTCTCTGGGACACAGCAGAGATGTACAGGAGCTGCTTAGGAGCCATGGCTCCAGGATTTTGGAGAGTGCAATTCCCAAAACTTCCACAGGATGGCAAGGACGCTATTTCTTGACAGTGGGCATACTTAACAGCCTTCTGTTTTTCCCCCAGTCCCTTTCTCAATGTACAGGTTTCCCTATCCACAGCCATTATAAAAACTGGAGAATATAATTTTATGTGTTATAATATTTCTAATAAATGTTCCACAGTCCAATTACCTTTGAAGACCAATCTACAGCTTGAGAACATTAAATAAAATAGAAAAAAAATAGATCAATATTGTACCAGAGAATAGAATATCTAAAATTAGAAAATAATCACAGGAAATAATCAAGGAGAAGAATAACAGTGAAATGGTTTGTAGGGTGATGGAATAAAGTGAATATACCATGCCATTTGTCCTCTTTAAAAAATATCCTGGGAATCTTATAAGCACAGAATACATTTAGGTTAATAAACTGCTAATGGATCCTAGGTAGTTTTATTAAAAAGTTGCAATTATTTCCCTTTATGTATTTACAACTTTTTTGCAATGTGAGTTTTCAACAACACCCACCAAGAGGAAAAGCTCTTTCCCCACCTGTTGATTCAGATTGATCTTATGTCCTCTTTGACCAATGGACAGCAACACTGGTGATTTTCTTCTAGTTCTGAACTTAGGAGTCCTTACACAGTTCTGCTTTATCTCTTGGACCAGCACCTTTACCATGTAAATAAACTTAAGCCAGCTTGCTGGAAGATGAGAAGTCACATGGGTCAGCCATTCCTACTGTCCTCATCAGGAGACCACAGATAGATAAGCAAGGCTCAGCAAAATCTCCAGAACCTCACTCCATTCAACATGATCCATAGACCTACTAGTCAATAATAAATAATTGTTTTAAGCTGCTAAGCTTTAGGGTAGTTTGTTATTGCAATCATGGGGGAACTCATGGCCTTAACAGAAATGTCAATTGTACCAGCTTATTCTCTGCTAACCATCCTCCTTGATGTACCTTTCCTATATGGTGAGAACATTAGCCCCAAAGTCAAGAATTTTGGATTCAAATCTCAATAGCAGTAGATAATTAAATCACCTTTAAATTATTGCTCAGATATATGTACACGGGGAGGGGGGGCATTTTGATGTTGTAATGGGAGAGAAGTTTGTTGTTGATTTTAAATGGGGAATTTAGCCTGGGTACTACTAGAGATGGACGAAGTGATTGGGAGGTTCCACTTGGCTGCAAGTTTATTGAAGGCAGAAACTGTCTTATAAGGATTCAGCTGTGTCTTAGGCTGGGTTTTCCCATAGGCAAACTCTGAGGCAAGTAGTAGTGTATTTGTGATCTTAGGTCCCTTAAGGAGTGGAAAAGCCACAGAGAAGAGAAGGCATCATGGAGATGAACTGTTATCAAATAGGTTAGCACCATGTTTAATTATTTTCTATCTTTCTTGGGAACTCTGGAAAACAGTTCATAATGTACATCTTAAATTTAGCCTACTTAGTGTTAAAGGAGCTGGGATACTTCGCTTAACCAATTCTCAACTTTTATTTGTTCCAAGCATATCCTGAAGGAAACATGTTTTTCCAGACTTATGCACAGAGTGAGTTGTGGAAACCAAAGACGTCTTCAGGCACAGAGAGAAGGTTTTTGGACAGTAAGAAGTTGACCTGGGGAAGGGGAAGGGCCAGTAGGAAAGAGAAGAGCCCCAACATCTGCCACCAAGATTGTCTTATCCCTGGGATATGCTAGCAATTATCCCTTGTATAGACAGTCTGTTCCTAACAGAACCATTTTTCTGTTACAGAAATCTATTAATTTTTTTTCTAATCCATAGTGTATAAAATGAGTTCCATTTTCATTTTCTGAACACAGACTGAAGGTTACCACTTCTGTAAAATCTTCCCTTTATAATCTTTACTGCACCCCAACAATAAAAATATAGATAGCAGATGAAAAATAGATACAATAGATGAAAGTGTGTTCTTTTTCTTTTTTCTTTTTTTTTTTTTTTAGTATTCTCCATTTTGTAAATTATAGTGTCTAAATTGATCACATGAATCTACAATTATATTTAGGGGGTCTCTTTTGTGTTGGTTTTTAGTTTCTTACATATTTAATAACTTTAAGGTGTTAAGTATTAGGGAATGGTAATGACCCAACAAAAGAAATGAGTTGATGGGTACACACCAAATGCTAGTACAAAATCCCAAGTTTAATTTAAATATACCCTATGGGGGCTGGGGCTGGGTGGCTCAGTGGTAGAGTGCTCATATAGCACGTGCGAGGCCCTGGGTTCGATCCTCAGCACCACATAAAAATAAAATAAAGGTATTGGGTCCAACTACAACTAAAATAAAAAATATTTAAAAATAAAAAATAAATAAATAAATATACCCTATGATTGCTAAATATTTCAGCAGGAATATTATATGTTTGTGAAGGCAAAGGTCTTATTTGTACTGTTTAGTTTTACATCTTAAAAAATAGCAAAAATTATAGGAACAAAATAAAAACTAGAAAAATACTTGTTAAATATAAGAAAAAATAACTTTTAAATGAAAATCTCTAGTGAGGATTTTAAAATAACAGAAACAACTGTCTTAGATTTTTCTAAACAGAAAATGGACATAGGAGTCAATCTGCATAAAAATATAAGATAGAAGAAAGTTAAATGGGTTCTATACACTTCATAGATAATTCTTACTCAGTTATAAATTACAAAACAAATTGCTACATATGGTGTTTAAAAATCATATTGTTTCCAGTTTTTATAAAGATTCAAACTGGGATTCCAAATATAATAAAATTAGGCAAAATATATTCAAGTCACAGAACAAAAATTATAGTGGCTTGTTTGTTATTAAGTTGCAGTTTATATTGAATGCTAACATATTGCATAACATTTGATAATAAATTTTGCAAAATAGGATTTTCAGAATTCAAATTCTACTATTTGATTTTCCACATATGCATTCTTCAGAGTTTTATCTTCACATGTAAGCCTCTTTTGACAGTGAGGTACAGTGTCTGAGCTGGAAAGTATATTCTCCATTATCCATTGTTCCTGGGCTTCTTTTGAAGAAATTCAAGAAATTTTGAGATTAAAGATGCAGGCCAGAAAAAAAATTTTAAAACTACTTAGAATCAGGAGCAGTTGAATGCACACCAATGTCAGAGTTCATTGTACAAACGTTTTAATTTGTCATTGTGAGATGGATCAAGAAATACTGAACACATCAAAAGAAAGATCTGTTGTGATGTGATTTTTTTTTTTTTTTGAGAGCTACATATAGCCAGAGAGCTTCTGTCATCCAAGTTATTCCAAGGCAGTTTTATGTTCCTGCTGTGTCTGTGAATGACAGCTTAATATAACATGTATGGAAGAGAAAAAGGCAGACAATCTTGCTCAGACTCTGGGCTTCCATGTTCCTAACAATAGCCCCAAGGAATATCTATATCTCCAAATAATTCTTAAACCCACTCTTAAGGTTCTTTAGCATCCATTCTTACTAAAGTATTAGGAATGAGATGAATTAGTTTATATCCCAGGGGTGCTGTCCTTTGGAAAATGAAAGGCAGGCTGGGCCATTACTTTTAGAAATAGATTTATCACAAGGGACGTTTGCTTTTTTGTATGTCATCATTTACCTGCTGTGCTAGCCAGATTTATGTTGCTGTGACCAAAATGCCTGACAAGAACAACCTAAAGGAGGAGATATTTATTTTGGTTCATGGTTTCAGGGGTCTCAGTCCATGGCCAGCCAATTCCATTGCAAAAGCATCACGGTGGAAGTATGGCAGAGGAAACCTCAATCATTGCAGCCAAGAAATAGGGGAAGGGAGCAAGAAAACATAAACGGTTCCAGGGAACACCCCCTGTGACCTACTTTCCCCAACTATGTCCCACCTCCCAGTAGTTCATTCAGCTATCAATGCATTAATCCATTCAATACATTAGTTCATTGAGAGGTCAGAGCCCTTATGATCGAGTCATTGCTTAAAACTCCCACCTTTGAACCTGGATGTATCGGGGATCATTCTTGGAACACATGCGATCTGGGGAGACATTTCAGATCCAAACCATAGCACTTTCCTTAACAAATTTAATGCTCTGGGTAGGGGAAACATTTGAAATAAAAATAAATATACAAAACAGTTTTGTCTAGTAACTGCTACTTTGTATAATAGGAGATAAGACTTCAGGATTGGTGCAACAATATTTTCATTGTGTTGCTTATTTTTCTGCTTTATTGTCAGTTTTCTATTACGTAAAATAAAAGGTAGAAATTGACCAAAATTCCATACTGAAGTCAAAGTTAGAGTTTTAATTTCTTGTATACAACTTCCAGTTTTAATATTTGCACATATTCAAAAGGTTACATTTTATATTACTGTGATAAAGTAAAATTTTAACTTTCCATACTTATTTAATTTTGAACTTTGGCTTCCAGCTATTTCCCATTTTTCCTGTAACTTTTTGGCTTTTTTCTCTCATTCTTTCATTTCCATCTACATTCCTTTGTAATAAATATTTCCACCTTGATGTATGTATTTTCAGAACATTTCTCTGGTGTTGCAGTCTGTCTTCGGCAGAATTCTAAGATCAACCACAATGAACGACATTTCTGCTGTTTGTAATAGGATGCTAAAATGGAACACTGTAGCAGACAAATCCACAATTATAGTCAATTTATTTCATTCCCGTCCATCAATAATTTTAGAACAAGATAAAGACAGACACATAGGGATGGCAGTATAGTTCAGCGGTAAAAGTGTGTGTCTATCATGCCTGAGGCCCTTAAGTCCAATCCTCAGCAAGAAAAACCAAACAATATATAGACATATATCCCAACACAATAGAACAGAGGACCCCAAAATAATCCCATCACATTTATGGCCAAATAATTTTTGATGACAATACCAAGGTGATTCAATGGGAAAGAATAGTCTTTTCAATTAATGGTTCTACAAAAAATGTGCATACAAATGCAAAAGAATAAAGCTGAACCTTTCCCTAATTGAACATTAACTGAAATGTTTCAAATATCTAAGTGCAAGAATTAGAACCACAAAACTCACAGAAGAAAACAGGTGAAAATCTCCATAACATTGGATTTGACAATGATTTATTGAACATGATACCAAAAGCACAGACAACAACAACAAAAAAAAGAATTCAATCAATGTTAGAAAGCTTTGTACATCAAAAAAAAAAAAAAAAAAACACTTCTGGATAGTAAAGGCAATATGCACAATGGGAAAATTATTTGTAAGTCATATATCCAAAGTAAGTAATATTTAGAATATATAAAGAATTTCTACAACTCAACAACAATATCATGATCAACAATAAAAATTCAAAACTGAGCCAAAGTCTTAAACATACTTTGTTCCAAATATATTGATCAATAAACACAAACATATTCAAAATTACTGATCCTTAGGGAAAAGCAAATCAAAACTATGAGATACCATTCATCTAAAAATGCACCTGTGATTTGTTGTGGTCAGATATGATAAGACAGACAAACACATAAATGGTCACTATAGAGTTTATGTTCATAGATTGCTAGAACAGGAAGCACTACATACCACCAAGGACCATAGTGGGAAGCAGCAAGATCAATCAGAAGGCATAGGGGAAGGGAAAAACAAGGCCCAGAGCCCTTTCTGAGGATTTTAAGGAAAGAAATGAGGAAGGAAGGATAGATATGATGACTAAATTTAGGACAGTAGGCCCACTGAAATCATTACAATCCCCCATATCCAGAGGCTGACTAGGAGCAAAATAGATTCTTACTCAAAACAATTTTCTCCCATATCCCACTTCCAAATCAACATCTTCCAAAGTTATATATAAGTGAAATGATGATTTCCTACCTGCAAGGGAGCCTAGAAATTCATTTTTTATTTTGACTTTGAAAAGACAGAAATCCTAATAGGTAAATTTCCCTAAACACTGAAAGGCTATCCTATAGACTGAAGGTCACTATGCTTGTAATTCCTGCTTTCAACATTTCCGGCTTCTCCAAACTTCTCAAAATGATAACTCATTCTTTTACTTTCTAATCCCAATTAGAAATTGATTAAACATATTCAATTTTCCATAATTTAGATCATACTATGTTTTGTTTTACAAATACATGGAATAACTACTTTCCAACTTAATAAATATTGACCTGTGTATCAGTTAGGATGGTTTAAATTATATAGTTGTAACATCTATCACCAAGATCTCAAAAACTTAGTACAATAAATGTTCATGGTCCAAGCCATGTGTGATTGGTGATTGAGCAAGGTGCATTTTTCCACTGCAATCACTAAGGAACCCAAAAATGATGGGATTCTCTTAAAGCATCCTTCCATAACTGCCAAGCCAGAAAAAGGGAACCTGGCATATTGTGCATCCCACATTTAAACTTCTATAATGTCACAGTTTTTTTCTGCTTACCTTTAGTCAACCAAATGTAGACCATTCCTAAATTCTGGAGTTTATGGCAAATGTAATCCTACCATATTTTTAGAAGAAGCAGCATATTTGTCAGCAACATTTCTGAGGACTCAAGATTTCAACAACTTGGTAAAAGAAAGAAAATACTTTATGAATGCCGCAGTCTGGCTGGGCACAATTCAGGAGCCACTTGTCAAAAGAAACTAACTTTACTTTTAGAACTACAAATGCAAAACAAAACAGCTCCTCAGGAAAAAACCCTCAGAGCCCAACTGCCACCACCGGCTTCCCATAAGCCTCTCACTCCACACAAGCCTCACCACCTCCCACAATCCTCCTGCTCTTGAGGCCGATTGGCTGGGTCGTGTGGGTGGAGCCAAAGAAGTCCCCCAATGAGCAGCTCTGTGGTCTGAAAGGGCAGGGAAACAGCCCAATGAGCATCACCGCAGAGGAGCCAATCAGCTAGATGTTGCTGGGGTCGCTGTGAGCCAATCATCAGCTTTGCAGTCTGAAGGGGGGGGGGCGGGAACAGCCCTATAAACATCACCACAGAGGAGTCAATCAGCTAGATGTTGCTAGGGCTGCTGTGAGCCAATCATCAGCTGGCAGTCTGAAGGGCGGGGAAACAGCCCAATGAACATCACCGCAGAACCGCAGAGGAGCCAATCAGCTAGATGTTGCTGGGGCCACTGTGAGCCAATCATCAGCTGGCAGCTGGAAGTTTGCTGGCAGCTGAAAGTTTGCTGGGGACCCTTTGGCTGTGGCTCTCAACATATGTGTAAAAGGCTCCCTTGGTGGTGACAAAAATAAGCAGGGGGTGTAATTTGTAAATTCTAAAGTTTCAATTTACATAACAACAACAAAATCTGGTAGGGAGTCAAAGCATGATAATTTGGCATATCCCCTTCTTTTGGAAGAGCCCAAACTGTGATAGGAGGTAAGCTCAGCCACCTGGGCACCAACAGAAGGTGTCTAGGGCAATGTGAGGGTTTTTAGGAAGAGCAATAAGAAGATAAAGAGGTTAAAAGCACTGTCTAGGTTCCCTTTTATTGATTAGATCACAGGAGTTCAAGGAAGGATGTAGAGAAAGGAACCCACTGACTATATCAGTTGTAGAAGAACCCCTGATCACAATAGACGCTAGATCAGTGGGTGCAGCCTTGTGGAGTGGGCACCTCTCTCAAAGAGACCCTTTGCTTTCCATTGTGTTTCATCAAGCATGCACTGGAAAAAGAGTTTAAGATTTTCTTCTCATGGACTTCAGATGGCGTTTAGAGATCTTAGAAATTCACGTGGGTTCTGGGAGAGGTGGATAGATATGTGGCAACCGGTTGAACATGCATCAAAGAAGCCATAGTACACAGACCAACCGCAGAGGCAGAAAGCTAGACCTGAAGATGTCATCAGTGCATGCCTGTGAAGCAACTCCGAAGGCAAGAAGGCACCAGTAAACTGCAGCAGGTACCAGTCCAGGGACCAGAAGGGACCAGTCACCTTTGACAAAGATCATTGATGACCTGAGGACAGAAAATGTCTTTAATGTTTCTGCTCAAATGTCATAAAACCCCTGCTCTTATCTTAAGGATTAGGAAAGTGCAGGTTAGAAAAATAAGAGACTGAATCATCCAAAATTGAGAGTTTAAACCGGAAGTATGAGAGAGTCAATAATTAACAGAATGAGTCACCAGGTAGAAGACAAGGTCTGCGAAAGACAATAAATGATTCATTTTATTTGTACAGTTCAGAATTATCGATTGTAAATTTGTGATCTGACTGATGCTTTAGCATGTTTAAAGGTCTTAGAAGCTGCCTCGGATCGGAGGTCCCTCTGATTGCTTGTCTTTCCTCAGCACAGGTAGAGACTTTCTGCAACGTTTCCTTATCTACCTGACCAGATCCACCAGAAGAGAAATACAATTGCCTTCAGTCTTCTTACCGAAATTTCATTAACCAGAGAAGATTAAACTCATCTCACAAAGTCTGAAAGTAAGTCAAACATCACATTGATAACCCAAAGTAGCTCTGTCCCAGCTATTTATCTGCCCTTGAAATAGTTTACTACCCCTCAAAACTTGCTTACACTCTTACTGCCCTCTTCCCCATAAGAGGGAATTTTAAACTTTAACCATCTGATCTTTTCTTTGAATCTGATACTTTGTGTATGGCTCCTACATTTCTGCACATTAATACATTTGTATTTTCCCCATTAATTTGCCTATTGTCAGTTTACTTCATAAACTAAAATTATGAAAACTCTAGATGCAAAAATGGAAATTTGAAACTTCCCTATAGATCCAATAATAAATTGTTTTTAAGTTGTTAGTGAATTTCATTCCACTTTTATGAAAGAAATGACTATTTATAAAATGTGGTAAGTATTCAAGAAAAGAAATATTCTCAAGATACCCTTCAGAAATCAATATTGTATGGTAACTCTATATACAGAACAATTCTAAAAATCTCTAAATAAAAAATTTATTTGTTTTTTTCTCCAAAAATGGAAAAAATAATAGAATACATTTTCATATCCCCTTCATCCATGTTTAGTAATTTTCAGTATTTCATCTTTCCTGCTTCATTTTTCCTCTTTCTCTCATGCATTCTTTTCCTTTTTTCCATTTGTTCTTTTTGAACATAGAATAGAAATATACTCAGTTGATGTTTTCTAAATAAATTAAGAAAATGTCTTCAAAATATCATCTGAAAGTCATGGCATTGGGCTGGGGATGTAGCCCAGTGATAAAGCATATGCTTAGCAGGCATGAGGCACTGAGTTTAATTTCAGCATGCACGTGCGCACATACAGGCATACACACCCTCCAAATAAAAAATAAATAAAAAGGAAAGGAAAGGCAGGGGCCTGGTGGAGCATGCCTATAATCCCAGAGGCTCGGGAGGCTGGGCAGGAGGATTGCAAGTTCAAAGCCAGCCTAAGCAACTTAGCAAGGCCCTAAGTAAATTAGCAAGATCATATTTCTAAATAAAAAATTAAAAAAAGGTTGGGGATCTGGCTCAGTGGTTAAGGGTCCCTCAGTTCAATCCCTGGTATCAAAAATCAAACAAACAAAAAAAAGGAAAGGAAAACAAAAGAGAATTACCATGAGCAAGTTGAAGTGATCATTTATATCTCCTGCCTTTGAGAAGTCTTGAGTCTTATAGAGGAGGGCCAGATAAACAACTATAATTTCATGACCTAAGCACAATAATGGGAGTATTACATGGGGTCATATGAATGTTAAGGCAGGAATAAATAGGACTATTTTGAAGAAAAAAGTTGATAAGACTATTATGAGGAAAAGCATACACCCTCTAGGAGGAAGAGCATACAAAACATGCAGAGACATGAAGAGAGGGAGTGTTATTTTAAAAAACTGCACCATAACAGAGACTTAACAGAGAAGTGGTACAAGATAAGCCTGGGGAGGCAAGAGAGAGCAGGTCTCTAAATCCTGATAGTGAAGTCCTTGTGATCTGGTCTCTTCCCAGAAGAACCACCTCTGAATATTACTACATTGGGGACCAAGCCATCAACACATGGACCTTTGGGGGACATTCCAGATCCAAACTGTAACAATCTTTAAATATAACTTGACATGAAAATTTAAAGACGATAATAGTAAAGGAAAACAAAACTTCAGAACAATTCATTTATGGTCGTAGGTACAAAAATATCCAAAGAAATTTAAACAATGTAAGTCCAGGTTTTACATTTACACGCACACACACACACACACACACACACACACACACATATACATATATACATATGTCTATATATACATATACACACACGTATATATCCATATCATTAGTAAGTTGAGTTTATTCTAAGAATTCAAAGATCTTTTTCCAAAATATTTTTTAAAATCTACTATTGTAGTTTGCTATAAACTAAGAGAAAAAATACTTTTTTCAAAAGCAGAATAATTATTTAAACCAGCATCTGTTCATTAAAAAGTAAATACTTACAAATTAATAATAGAAAGAAAGCTGGTAAACCAAGGAAGCAAATTGCATGCTTAAAGGTAAATGATAGGAACACAGCCTTTGAAATCTACAGCAAAAGACACTCACTATGTATGCTCCTTTTAGTAGTGTAAAAGAGGTCCTAAAAAGAGGTCATTAAGACCCAAAAAAGGGTATTGAAAATAAAAATATTGTAAATAAACAAAATGCTTATTATTTATAGATTCTAAGATTGTTACAATTGTTAACATAAGAAACAAAACAAATAAATGGAGTTAATAGAAGAGTTCAGAAATATTGCTAGACATAAAGTCTTTATAAATATTGCATCTCTAGGTATCAGAAATTAACACTTGAGAGCATACTTTTTAAAGGTATCTTATAAAATATTCATAAACCTTTTGCAAGATAGATAAAATTAGAATACAATATTCAATGTCATAAAAAGGGACACCAGTAATTGAGAGATAAACCAAGTTCATGGATGGGAAGATTCAATATTGTAAAAATGTCAGTTCTCTCAAAATTAACCTATAAATGTAATGTAATCCAATCAAAGTACCAACAGGGGTTTTAAGGAACTTGAAAACTAATTTTAAAATTTATAAGGAAGAGGAAAGGACCAAGAATTGAAGAAGAACAGACTATCGAGCCTCAGCCTATACCATAACAATTATTATCATGAAAGTATGGTGATTAAGAGATTGTAAAATTGATTTAGGAGTAGACAAGGAGACAAATAAATCAAATGAAAGCCAAGAAACATGACCAAAAAGACAGATCCGTTTGATTTATGAAGGATATGAAGATCAGTGAAAAGATGGACTAGTCAATAAAATGCACTGGGGAAATTATTGTCCATTGGCAATAAATTGTATTCCTACTATAAAGCCAACGAGAGGAGAAAGAATCACAGTTGAACTAATACTGAGGACTGTTTAAATCAGGTTTTTTGTTTGTTTGTTTGTTTTTGTCACTGGGACCAAACAACCTGACAAGAACAATTACAGCAGGAAAAGTTTATTTTGGTTCACAGTATCACAGGTCTCAGTCCAGATAGCCAATTCCATAGTTCTGGGCCTGTAGTGAGGCAGATCATGGTGTTAGAGTGTGATGCAAGAAAGCAGCTCAAGACATGGTAACCAGGAAGCAGAAAGAGCTCCAGAGACAAAATGTAAAGCCTAAAAGCACACCCCTAAGTGACCTAACTCTTCCCACAACACCCTAACCACGTGCAGTGCAGTTACCATCCAGTTGCCACTGATGAGGTTACAACTCTCATAATCTAATCATTTGCCTCTGAATGTCCTTGCATTGCCTCACACATGAGATTTTGGTGGATACCACACATCTAAACCATACAAGGGCAGAAAATGTCAATGACTTTGATGTATTGGAAGGATTCATTTTTATAGAGCACAAACAATAGAGAAAAAGGGAATGAATCCAAGTCCTATTGTATTTTAAAAGTTCTGTGACCTGAGAGCTTTTTAAAAAGCCCCCCCAGTTTGGGAGAAAATATTTGCAAAATATATACACAACAAAGGAATAGTACCCCATGTACACATGTGCATTAGTTTTCTATTATTGCTATAACAAATTAGCACAAACTTGGATGCTTCAATAACCCAAATTAATTGTCTTATAGTTCTGTAGTCAGAAGTTTGACACAGGCCTCCCTAAGCTAAACTCAAAGAATACTATGATACTGTTTTCTTGTTAAAAAGACAAGAATAATGAGTGCCATCAAGGATATAAGAGAAGGGAATCTTTGCACACTGTCAGTGGGAATGCAAATTATTACAGTCATTATAAACCTCCCTATGATCCAGCAATCCCACTACTGGGTATATTTCCAAAGGAAATGAAATCAATCCTTTGAAGAGATGTCTGAAATCTGCACCCTCACGTTCACTGCAGCATTATTCACAATAGCCAAGAAATGGGATGGATCTAAATGTCTACCAAAGAATGAATGGAATACAAGTAATGTGATAGACAGTAGAATACTATTCATCCTTAAAAAAAAAAGAAAAAAATCCTGTAATTTTCAACTATATGGATGGACCTGGAAGACATTATGCTAAGTGACATAAGCCAGGAACTGAAAGAAAAAAGAAAAAAAAAACCATTGTGTGATCTCACTTACATGTAGAATCTAAATTTTCAAAATTGTAGAAGTACAGGATAAAATGGTAGTTACCAGGGACTTTGAATGGGTGGGGATTGATAAATGGAAAGTTATTGGTGAAAGAATTCAAAGTTCCAGTTAGACAGAAGAAATTATCCTGATGACTATATAAAATGTCCCATGTACTTGAGAATTGCTAAGAGAATCCATTTAAAATATTTTTACCATAACAAAATAAGTATGTGAAGTGATGGATACGTTAATGAACTTGATTTAATTATTGCATCAAAACATCACATTGAGCCTCATATATGTGCATGTGTGTACATACAATAAAAACATGCACATAAAATAAAATAAATGAAGGTATTGGTAGGCTGCATGCCTTTCCTTTGCTTATTAAGGTCACTGACAGAATTCAGTTTTTTGTATTTATGGTACTGAGGAGACCATTTTCTTGTCAGTTCTGTTTCTAGAAGCTGCCCCAGATTTCTTTCTCCTTCTTCAGAGACAATAATGATCTTATTTCTCTGTATTACTTTTACCTCTTCTGTTTTTAAGGACTTGTGGGAAGAGTTGGGTGTGTGGTGCAATAGTGGGGTTCTTGGCTGGCATATATAAGTCCCTGAGTTCAAAATTCGAATAGTACCAAAAAACAAAAACAACCTACTCAGAGGTTCTGAGCATTTAGGCGTTGAACCTTAGTGGGTATTAATTTGCCTGTGGGTATAACTATCTCCATCTCTAGCCTTACATATATTTTTAAATCACTAAGAAAAATATAAATTACCTAGTAATTTGATATCCATAATCCCTGAGAAGGAAAGAAAGGATAAAATGGATCATCTTTTCAGAAATGAAGAAAGGAAATACAGGAGAATGTCTTGCTTTAAAAAATTGGGTTAGGATTAGTATTTATTGGCTTGCTAATTATGAAGTCACAGTTGTCCTTATCAGGAATGGTCTCAATGCCATTATGGGAGAAGTGCCTCAGTATAATGTACTTAGAACTGAAGGCTAAAGGAAAATTTAATAGATTTTAAAACATGCTTTAACCAGATTCAGATACTTGGGAAGTTGAGGCAGGAGGGTTGCCAAGTTCGAGGCCAGCCTCATCAAATTAGTGAAACTCTGGGTCACAACCAAAAAATGTGCTATGGATGTAGCTAAGTACAAGAAGTACAAGAAGCCCAGTACTTGGGATGGAGTGGAGACAAATGGTTTGATATACCTCTCTTTAAAAGATAGACATTAATTTTCTCCACTTGGGTATTAGAGTCTGTAAACAAGTCTGGATGGCGCCTGGCAAAATGCCAGAGGGAGTGGTTTGTGAAGTAAGACCAGCGAGCCATTAAGTGTGGAGATTTCTTATTGGTTGATTGATGTATCTAGTTTATGCTAATTAAGATAAGCTGTGTGGAATGTATAAATACCACTCCTGTCCTACAATAAACGGCTCCCTCTCCCGCTGTATCAATCTACACAAGTTATTCGTCACCCCCCCGGCTAGTTTGCTGCAGCCGGGCTGCGGCACTTGGGTATTGGCCAAACTTAGCGACTCACTTTTAACTAGTAGACTGAGGGGCATATCATTATATGACTTGAGACTAGATGGTAGAATGTATTATGACTTTCTGCACACTTAGATTGCACACTCTGGGTGAAGCAGGCTGCCCCGTCATGAGGATGCTCCAGCAGCTATATGGAAAAGTCACATGGGGAAGAACCGAGGTCTTTTCTCAAGAGTAAACAAAATGTTGAGGCCTTCCACCAAGAGCCATCTTTACAAAGCAACTCAGAAATAGGTTTCACTGTGATGTTTCTATACCTGCATATACTGTGTTTTGACCATGTCCACAAGTTGGTATAACTATGTCCATATCTACCCTTACATATATTTTTAAATCACTAAGAAAAATACAAATTACCTAGTAATTTGATATCCATAATCATCCATAACCATCCATAATGGTCAAAACACAGTATATGCAGGTATAGAAACATCACAGTGAAACCCACTAAGTTGTAGAAGTAATATGACTTAATATTTATAATAAAAATAATAAGCTGAAGGAAATATAAAAGAGAGAGAGAGAGAGAGAGAGAGAGAGAGAGAGAGAGAGAGAAATGGATCTCAGTCTCAATCAAACCTTCAGTTGACTAGAGCCTAGGATGAAATACACTACAAATTCCTGAGGCAGGATGATCCAGCTAAGTCACCCTAGCATTTCTAGATAACAGAAACTAGGATGTTTGATGTAGTTAAATACTAAGTTTTAGGGTAAACTAGTATATAGCAATAGGTAAGTAACATACGGTATGAGCTTTTTTAGAGTGTGTTGACTAAAACTGAGGGGGAAAGTAGCTTCAGAGAGATTTATAGGAGAGTGTGAGTGTGTGTGAGTGTGTGTGTGTGTGTGTGTGTGTGTGTGAGAGAGAGAGAGAGAGAGAGAGAGAGAGAGAGAGAGAGAGAGATTGATTCTGTGTCTGTTACGTTTAGCACAGACATGTACTTGTTTATATGATGCTGGGAAAAGAAATATCAGGAAAAGCCAAAACTAAAAAAAAAAAAAAAAAAAAAAAAAAAAGGAGAAATTAAAGTCAGAAGGGTGTGGACACCAATGACAGGGGAAGGATTTGGATTCTCCATTGTTTGAACACCCTTCCTCTGAGACTGGAAGAAAGGAAGTAAAGATATTTCTGGCATCTGTACTTATGTAAAAGAACCTCCCTCCATAGAAAGCCTCTTATTTAGAAAAAATATGGGGACTGTAAAGTTTATATGTTCAGAGGAAGGAGATTACGAAGAGGTAGATCAGCTTAAGGGGAAAAGAGAAGTCTTGGAATAGTTTCAGTGGAAAATGGAGACAGGAAAAGGATCTGGCCTACAGGGCCACACTGAAGGTATGTACCTGAAGTGGAGCTGAACCATTTACCTGGTTGTGTGCTTGCTTGTTTTCCTGAATATTGCAAGGTTATATTGATGCAGGACTATTGGTTTATAAAAACCAATGGAATGGAACATGTTTTTAAAAGTTAGCAAAGTCTAGGCAACAAATTACAGTCAGAAGAAGCTTCATCCATTGAAAGAAAAGGAAAAGTCCCCAGGACCAACATTCATCATATGGTTAAAGACAGTATACCATTCACCCAATTTAAGTCATGACCATAACTCTCAGCCTTTCACTGTTTTCCTAAGGCCATTTGCTGAAAATACCTAGACTTTGTCTCTCAAGTCTCTGATGGAGCCCCTGAGCCCCTGTGCAGACCTACTTGACAACATAACCTCTAACATGCATGACTTTCTCCTCTGTCACCTCCTGATCTTGTTCCTTTGGGGTTTTCCATTTCCCAGTGTGAAACAGTTCTCATTAAAACCTGTATAGTCTGTGCCTAGGGAAGCTCAAATGAAGACAGCAAAACATGCAAAATGATTGTGGGTGGTAGAGTGGAGAGGCAGAATCTGAGCAGCCCACTCTCTCGGACACTGTTTACTTAGCTGGTTAAGGATGGGTGACGATTCTTGAGACAATTGGCACTCGAGTGGGCAAGAAGCTGCTGCAGTTGTCATCAGCATGGCACCCCCAAACTGACAAGAACCCTCACTAGGGTGTTCATGTTTGTGTTATTCTTTGACAACACCATGGGTGGCTGGTAAGGTGCTTAATAAGAGAGGATGATGTGAGATTTATATTGTCATTACTCTGATTAAAAGAATTACTACCAGTTGGGAAGGATTTCTGTTCCTTATGGAGATACTGTTAATTGACAGCTTGGGAAAAATTGTGGTGATAAAAGTTAATTTTCTTTACCAGGTTTCTCTGTATTGTACAATAGCTGTCTTTTTCAAAGGCCACTGCCAGTTGTCTTGGTAGAACAAATGATAGGACTCTGCAATAGTAACTCAGACTTCCTATTTCCCTGCAAAGTCAAAAGGGAACAGAAGACACTAGAAGAAACAACATTCAAACATAGTGTTTCATTTATTCTTGTTCTTCTTTGGTCTCTTCATTCAATTAGTATATTACTTTTTGCTTTCTCCTGGGGTGGGGGTGGGGATGGAAATGGCCATTGCTGGCTTTCTTTCAGATAGCAGGAGCTTCAAGGGTGGTGTTTTTCAAGGTATGATGAATATACAACTTTACCAGAATTTTAGTGATGCTGTTGAACATATGTGATCTGGGGATCAATTCAACATTCACTGACTGTGAGTCAGTGGCCAGGGGACACAGGACACTCTATTTTTAGCTAGTTCACCGGGTAATTCTTGCGAATCTGGGGGTTAGAGTCATTTATATTTCTTGCAGTTCTACCAACTTGAGCTTTATTTGTGTTAACAAGCATCTTTTTTTTTTAAGTAAGCAAATCAACATGTTTTCACTCATTCACACATCAACATTGAATTTGAACTAATGAGAGCTGAGTTGCTCTAAAGCAGTGGCTATCAACTGCATTCAGAATATGCAGAACCCAGCATATGTTTGATTCAAATTCTGTATTTAAAATATCTTAAAGCTGTAATTTAGAAACCTACATTTTCAAATGTATTACTTTCAAAATTTTTACCCATTAGAGACCACCAACTTAAGCTAGATTTTTGTGTTGACTTCTAACAGATTCCTACTAGCCTTCTTCATATATTTAACTTGGAAGGGGGTCACAAATGAAAAAGATTTAATTTTTTCTCTTAGTTTTTTGGGGAGTAAGCATTTCTGTACATATAAAACTGAATTCACCTGAGTTCCAAATAGTGGCTCCTGCTCACTGAGTTTAATCATGTATCAGAATGGACCAGGTATAGCCAGTCTCTGCTCCCAGAACAGGAAACGGTGCAATAACTGAACACAAAATACGTTCTATTGTGATGATGTCAGAATTTTAGAGTTTTAGCCTTTAAAAAATGGGAAATGCTTTGCTGTGTCTTTTATAATTATTGTTATCATAATATTTCAGGTGAAAGTGACAAAATTACTCCTTTAACCAGAAATGAATTATAATTTAAAGAAAGAGAAAGCAAAAAGAAATATACTAATTGAATGAGGAGACCAAAGAAGAACAAGAATAAATGAAACACTATGTGATTAGCAATGGGTTTTTCAGCCATCAAGATAGCATTGGTGACGGTATGAATTCAAAGTCTTGCAGTGAAAATTCTCACAACAAAAGTATCCAGGAGACAATAGAACACAGGGGTAGTTATGAGGCATTTGGCTACACCTTTGTCAGGCGGTCTGTGCTTCTTAAGAGCTCCCTGTATTTAATTCAGTGAAATGTTACCACCTTCTCCTACAGCCCTTCCCAACTTTCATGCCATTTTTAAAGCAAACATAGTAAGTATAAAAATAAGAATTTCAGTTTCTTTCAGCATAAGAATTATACAGCTTTATATAAATAATCTATGCTAGCAAAATTTAGATCCAAAGATTAAAATGCACTATAAAATGCACTACACATCCTTTTTAAAAATTTAGAAATGCACTACAGTATCATTCAACAGAGTCATTCAAATGAGTAAGAGGGACAGGATGCATTGGCTACAGGGACAAACTACCACCAATGCTGTCAGTATCTTTGCTTGATGATGAGAGGGCGCATTCAACGTGTTTGATCAATGAGTTTGTGACCATTTCAAATTTAATTCACAAGAACAAGAAGGACTGCCTTGTGGTCTTTTTACTTTTATTTATTTATTTATTTTTTTTTTGAGCAGGCTTGGCCTTACATGGAGGTGGAGAATCATCTTCTACATTACTGCTCTTGGTGAGAAACCTTATTTCCTTCTTCATAGGCCTCTCCAGAGACTTGCTTGAATGTCTTCACCATAGGGGTTGTCCTCCCTGAAAATTAATGAAAAAAGGGATAAAAGCAGTAAATCAAAGAAGAAGTTTCTAAGAACAAAAATCCTGAAGGATAACACAATGTATAGACTCTGGAAGTATCGAGACCTAAGGGATCCCCAAGAGAATCTGTTAGAAAAACTGTGTATACCAAAGTAGTCCACAAGAACACAATGTAGTAACCCACTAAGAGAACTGAGGGAGTGTCCCACTCCAGAGGAAATTCAGTAGACAGCCCAGACAGGGAGTTCATGTGTGGCCACAACAGAAAGACCCCACTCTTCCCTCGTCTGACTTCAACGCTTTGTGGGGGATGGAAGACTACAAGAACTAGTACACTATAATTTTAATTATATTTTATGTACCAAAGAAATGTTGCATGCTTTTACACATACTAGGGATGTACTTGGGAGGATCTCAATTTGAGAATAACATTAATTCCATTTATCTCTCACTTTCCATTAGAGAGTTTTTATTGCTCATGCCTTGCTAATGTCTATAAGTCATCCAGCTTACAGCCAGCCAGTGATGTGCCGATACATGGTTAACATCAGACTCTCTTGGCAGGCAGGTTACACACACACACATACACATTATCTGATTTGTAACATTTGCCATTTTCCATAGTGAAAATATTCTCATTAAGGCTAATTTCAAGCTGCCAACATGCTGCTACACATAGAGCTGGATAGAGACATATGTGCAGAATGAGCTTCAGCACACTGTTGCTTAATAAATACCATCATTTGTTCCCTTCTAGCTTTCATCCATCTGATCTTGCCCAACATCTTAGGTAGACATCAGCAAACTATTCATTAAGTATGCTGGATTTTGAGAACAATATGATCTCTATAGGAACTATTTAACTCTGATGTTGTATAGCACTAGAGCAGTCATAGGCAATACATGGATTGGAATAGCTGTTTTCCAATAACACTTTATTTATACAAACAGGTGACTGACTATAGTTTTCTCATCTGTGATGGAAAGTGAGCCAATGCCCTGGAAGTAGATCTTGAAGCAAGGATTTAGGTTCATATGATGTATTGAAGTAGGACTCTCAGGTGAACCTTTAAGGGACTGAGTGGGAAAAAACAAGTAAAGGCAAGAGGCGAAGCAAGGATGTGGCTACAGGGGAAAAGGCTAACCTTGGCCAGATCTCATAGAGGAGTTCTAGAGTTTAGAGCACTCTTCAGAACTGTCCTACCTTGAGACAATGGGATTGGGCTTTTGTGTCCCAGTATTAGTCAGTTGTTGACAAGGGTCCAGAATAATGACTGCAAAACAACCTCCAAAGTTTCTCCATCTCTGGACAAGATGATTCAACCAAGAACAATGGCTTGGAAAAGGTTACAGTTGTGGGCTGTTAGCTGCAATAGTCACAGATTAGTACACCTGCTGGTAAGACAATCTCGCCTGGTTCCAGCAGTGTCTTCTATAGATAGCATAGGTTCTTAAACTGTGCATAAAAATACCCTTGTAAAATATCTGTTACAGGGTTTCATCTTTAGAGTTTCTGTTTCAGTAGGTCTAGGGATAGACCCAAGAATTTGCATTTCAAAGTTCCCAGATGTGTTAATGTTGATGGTCCAGGGACCACGATTTGATTTAAGAACCACATTATAATGTTAATCCTTTGAGTGTCTAAAATTAAGACCTTGAATGCTACAACAGTATTATTGCTTGGTCTTATGATCTAAAGAATGGGAAGGAAGGAAAGAGTTTCACAAATGGTTTTCTTTCTCTTTGGTTCTGGTTTCCTTTTATTTAATACATCTAGCTTTTATCAAGATGCATTTGTAATATAATGCATAGATTTAGTAAAACAGTACAAAATACTCTGGAAATACATTTTTAATATTTAACATTTTTTAATTACTACTATCCTACTTCTCGCCCCCGCTTCCCCCCAACATCTATATTCTATGAGTCATCCCACCACATCTTCAAGGTGATCCATTATCAAGAAGTATAGCCTTTAACCAGGAACTTATTTTTATCATCCAACTTCTACAATGCAAGAGAAAAATCAAACTACCACCTTATCCCTAAGGCTTGACTTGCACCTACATAAGGACCTCACCCTCAACAAGCACTGACAGGTGGAACTTTGAAGAACAACTGCTCTTGCCACACCTCAGTGCAGGTGGAAACAGAGCTGTTTGTGAAAGTGAGCAGCTCAGCATGATAATTACAAAACTATAAGAGGAACACAGGCTTGTACTGCTTGTTGGGCCATTTAGTCCTGTCACCTTGAATTTGCTTTCCTCCTGTGAGTCCACTGTTGGCAACTTCCCAAGGTCATTAGCTCCTTTTTAAGAAAGAGAAACAAAGATAACAATACTTCTGACAGTCTCACAATTTACAAACAAATTGTGTGGTCTACCTTTGCAGCTTTATTTTCCATTTTAAGGACGCACATGGCTGGGTTTGGCTCGAAGAACAGAACCACAGGATCTCAGAGCTGGAAGGGTTATTAGAAAACCATGGGATACATGTGATATGTTGACACACCAGAATGCCACCTCTGTTTGAAGTGTGACCAACTAATTTGTTCCTAATAACAAACAGCAACATTTGCAAATAATTAACTTTTTATGATGACAGAGTGGGCTTGAGTTGTTTTTGTAATGTCAATGTCATGCTCTTGCATTCTAAAGTTTTCTTGAGCATGTCAGATCTTGATATGAAACTAATGCCCCTGGGATTGTGCAGCTCCTGCTGCTGTGTATGTATTATTTCACTAGAAAATGTCAATAGGCATGTGGGTAAAGAGTTGCTGATTTGACCAGCACAATCCAATGGAAACATCATGAGAGCCAGAAAGTTAAATCACACATGGAATTTTAATGTTTCAAGTAGTCACACTAAAGGAAGTGAAAACGAACAGGTAAAACCAATTTTAAGAATACTTGTGTTTGACCCCATATGTCCAAAATATTATCATTTTAATACAACCAATATTTTTAAAAAATTGAAGTATTTTACTTTTTTTTTTACACTAAGATTTTGAAAATCTGGTGTATACAGCAAGCTTAAACGTGGACTGACCATATTTCAAGAGCCCGGTAGTCCCATGATGCTAGTAGTGAACATCTCAGCTCTAGACTGATCCCTTTACTTTATGACAAGAAAACAGAACCCCATGGCAGCCCAAAGTGACTTCCTAAAGTTACAAAGATGATTAGAGAAGAAAAGGAGATTCATGCCTATTGTATCCCATACTAGAGAATCATAGTACCCCAATTATCAAGAAATCATTGTTTTAAGAATTTCCCTCCAAGAAGGAAAAGCTAAAAAAAGAACAGATCTAGTCAGACTCAGAGAAATATAGTGTCATGGTAAAAATCAGACTTGGGAACCAGAGTGTAGTGATTCCTAATCTGGTTCTTCTATGCACTAACTTTGTAGTCAAGTTACCTTTCCTTTGCTCCCATGTTCTTTTCTGTGAAATGGGGATGTTACTAATACTATCTTCTTCTCAATGAGGTATAAGGATTAAATGTATGTGTGTGTGTGCTCGCACACACACACACACACACACACACACACACACACACATCATATCACATATACATATAGATATACAGAAAACTTGGAGAAGTACCGAGACATAGAAACTACCATGTAGTTGTGAGCTATGCAATACTAATTTTTTTATAAGTCTTTTGAGACACAATCTTAGATGAATATAAAGTAAGCCTAAATCCATGTGCTTCTATCTGACAACCTATACTTTTTCAGAAGGAAAAGGCCTCATAGCATTATAACTACAATGTACTTATTAAATTTTAGAGCATTTTCAATTAAAAAATTGGGGAAAATTAGTTCCAGATTGATTTTTATCTAGCCAAAAATCTAACTATAACCCTTCCTGTGCTCCCAATAATTGGTTAATTAAGGTGTTACTGTATTGTTTTTGCAGAGTTTTCTTCCAGAACTCTGAAAGGAATGAAAAAATATTTAGCTATTCTTTTCAATAGGAAGAAAGCATACATAATTATCTGAAGTCTAACTGAATGCACAAAAATCGTGACTGCCCGGATACAATATGAATTAAAACCATCTATTCTCTGCCAACTCGGTATGCAATAAAACCCACAGCTAAAAATTCCTCCAAAGTCTAGTATATAGGGAGGAATAGTTTGCGGGGGTGTTTTTTGTATTTTTTTTCCAACTTGGGTGAACGAAGGTCAAATAATTTTCTCTATTGCAAAAACACAGAAGATTGTTTTGTAAAATATGTCCTAAAAACAATAGCATCTGATTACCAAAGAGGATCACTTTATCCTACTTTCTAAGGGTTTTTAGTATCGGATGTTATTTGGGGAATTTGTCAGGCAATTTTATTGTGGGTAAGTTGTAAAATGGGGTCATAGCCCCACACTTCATTTTACAAACTTTCTGACATTGAACCAAACTAAAGAAATATGCAATTTCACCTCAGCTGGTGACATTTGTTCTTGGAATCCAGAAAGTTTTTATATGCTAGAAGTTGGATTATTTCTCAGGAACTATAGAATTTTAGATTTATACACAGTGCCTGAGTAGGGTAAAGCCATTTTAACATATTAGTGATGTTACCCTTTGAACTCCAAAGATCACCTATTGACTGAGAGTTCTCTTAGGAATAGAAATATTTGGGATGATTTGTGGAGGCCTGGTTGTATTTTTTTCTGTAGCACATAACTGTCAAACTATGCCTTTGGGTTAAAATTGGGCTTGCTGGTCTGATTCCCATTGCTCACTGGGACTATTTCTTTGTCTTAAGTGGCCCATGATTTCCTGCAGAAAAATAATAGTAATAAAGTGAGCTATGACTGGTTGCTATATGCCAGATTTCTTTCCTGTTGATGAAATTTGAACACATTTCATTATGCTGCTATTTTATCCTTCTCTGCTCCCATAGTGCAGTACTTTTTTCCTTCTTGATTCCAGCCCACTCACAATTCACCTTGACCTGGATCTTAGCAAACTTCGTTACATCTCTTCTCCATGTGCAAGGGAATCTTTAGCGGTAAGCATCATTGTGTTTTTGGATGTTAACATTTTAAAGCCTAGCTGGAAATCTGAGTTTTCACTCTTCACCATTGACTTGCAGAAGATTTGGAAAATCAATAGTTTATTTTCTTTCCAACTCATTTGAAGCAAAATGACACAAATCAGAAACGATTTCACTAATGTCAGCAATTCAGGAATAGGTACATTAAGTACATTTCAGACTCATATGTACAGTCTGTGCCAAAAAAAGAAAAAATCATGATCAGTAAGCTTTTTTTTTTCTTTTTATTTTTTTAACTTACATTACAGAAGAAAGACTACTACATTTGGCATTCAGAGGGGGCTACTATTTTCATTTCATTGTTTACTCTATGACTTTGGAAAATCCCAGACTCTTCCTGAGCCCTTATTCTCTTGTAAAACAGGCTTCAAACTCCAGTGGGGAGGACATTTTGTCTTCCCAGCTGACCCTTCCTTAGTGACAAGGTTCTATACCCACCTCATGTCATACTGGAAGGGCCATGGATTTACACAGGTCTCATAGCCCTAATCACTGCAGGACATGGAACGTATTCTAATCTAATCGCATTTTCTTTCCCAAACTTGAAACTTGAAATGGAGATTTACAGAATGGAGAGTGAAGCTAAGCCACCTTAGAAATTGAATGAATTCCTATTATTTCACTGTGAGTTTACAAAGTATTAGACATCACTCCATGCATTTTATGTGAATTACCTCATTTAGTGCTCCCAACCACTCTACTATAGTATCTATCTATGGGATACTTACATAGTATCATCTTAAATTGGATTTCTCCAAAAGCAGAACTCAAGACAGAAATTGGAAATAAGCAGTTTCTTTGAGAGATGATCCCAGGAGGCAAGAGATGTGTGTGGTGAAATAGAGAAAGTAGAAAAGCTAATGAAAGTTATGTTAATGATGGAGCTATAGCTTTTACAACAGGCAGTGTGAATTGTAACCTCCCAAGAATCCTAGGTCATGAAGAAAACTATTCACAGGCTGCATGTGGGTAGACTGTTGTTTTAGCCTTTTCTTTTTATGATAGTGTTTTATGGACATCAAGAGAGGATGACTTTTTATATTTAGGGCAACATGACATGGTGTGAAAGTGGTGTTGAGGGAAACAGAGGCTGAGAAACAAGAGACATAAGTTTTGGGGACTTGTAGAAATCATGCAGTGAAATTGGAGAATTCGCTGCCTATCGAATGGGAGGTTGGGCTGAGAATGGGGCGTTGGAAGTTGCCCTGGATTTTTTAAGATTTTCAAGATCTGGTAGCCTCTAGATAATAACTAATTTAAATCCAGACAAATAAATAAAAAAGACACAGTGTCTACTTTTACTGCATTTTCATTATTCACATTTATTCAAATTTGGGACTATACAGAGGATAGATTTTATTTTATTGAGAATCCATCCAAATCCAGAAGTTATTTTTTTGGTATAGTCCCAAAGTGATGTTGAAGGAAACAGAGGCTGAGAAACGTTAGATACAAGTTCATTCTATATATTAAACATCAGCTATTTTCTGTATAATTTATATTTTCTTTCCTATGATGGCACTTAGTAATAGACAGCTTAGCCAAGGATTTGAGATCCTTCATATAGAAAACCTGAAATATGAAATTCATATTCTATTTTATTTTCATGTTGCAGTTTATGAGACGAATCCCAGGAAGGACAAAAACTGACATCATTTTCTTTCCACAGGAGAAAGAAAAAATAAAAAAATGGGAGTGGTAGAGTGTTTATTAAACACAGAGACTGAATAGGTTCTGGCTATATCATAACTTTTTCCAACAGCATCTTAAATCCAAGTTATTACTCTATGTTGTTTATCTGGTACTTTGTATTGCTTAACACTTGCTGCTGGCAGATTTAGGATAGAGTGTAAGTCTTGCTTTGTGCTTGAATCCTTGAATAACCTGAAGATAGATAATGGTAAAAGCAGAGTTGGTTCTGAGATGGTTTCAAAAAGTGCAGGCTTGGCAATAGCAAATAAGGCATACATTTTAAGGATGGGATCATGTTCTTAAACCTGGTTATCCATAGACAGTGAGCATCATTTTCCTCGGTCAGAGACTACATACACATAGATCTAAAGATCTCATATCCCTTTAACGAATGAAAATCAAGACTTGGTAAGGTTAAGTCAATGAGCATGTATGGATTATTCACTTTGTGCTACTCCTAATGACAAAAACATTGGGAAACCAGATGTCATCTGAGTTTTCTCCATCTCTTCAGAGCCAGGCACATTTGCTCAGGTTCCCAATCTGTCCTCCATGGAAAATCTTCCTTCCCCCAAGATTCCGAAGGAGTCTAGGTATAAGGCATTCTCAGTATACCCCTCTCTGATCTCTCACATCTACCAAACAGCCACATGCCAAAGGCCATAAAAGCTGGGACTCCAATCATATTCAATAAGTGCTTTCTGGACACCCCCTTTTGTTTTGCCTATCTTTGTTCTAATTTGTTTAGCTTTTGAAGATTCTTTGCTTTCTTGCCTGCTCAGCAATAAATTCAAACATGTCATGTTTTTAAATACTTATGATTACCTCTTTTTGTTTTAGCAGGGGGGTCGTTTAGAGTAGTCTGACATCATCCAACACATGGAAATCCAAGTCTTAAACAAGACTTTTTTATTTTTTCATTGATGTCTTTCTAATGGATGCTTAATATTCTGTCAGTATGCCATAATATTTCTCTACATTTGGGATGATAACTTTAGTGTTCTTGCAAAATTTGTTCTTATACATGCTATCATAAGTCTTTTAGTTGCATTTTACCATTGATGGTAAAATGTTTAATTTGATGATCCAAAAAAAAAAAAAAGCAAAAGACTTGAACTCTTGGGATATCATTTATTCCAATTTTCTATCATAACTTATCTAAGCCAAGTATAAGTACTTCACATGTATTACTTCATTTAAATTTCACATCACTGTGAGTAGGTATAAATAACATTCTCCTTTTCAACATAGAAACTGCAAGATCAAGAAGACTAGAATTTTCTCGAGGTCACTCATCTACAAAGGACAAGGACTTGGACTTAGGGTCACCTGAGTCCAATGACTACCTTATAAATCACACGGGTAGTCTCAAACCAATCTACCCTACCTCCCACAAAATCCTTAAACTGATGACCCCCATCTCTCCATCCTCTAGGATTTCCTGCTATAAAGACTCAGCCTAAAACAACCCTTTCTACTTTCCACTTCCTGTTTAATCACTTGCTGTGGTTCTCTTAGTACTTCAGGTTGATCTAAAATTCACCATGCAATTTGAAAAAGTTCAATTTTATGTCTCATTCTTCCTTGAACTTGTCACCCAGATTTTTCAATCTACAAGGATTTCCTTTTCCTACTCATAGATGAAAAGCCTAGAAGTCATTTCACTTGTAAAAATTTTACGTGTTAGCTTGACTCGTGACTAAATTTAAGACCACTATAAGGCATTAAGAGTAGGTTGTTTTAATTTGTTTTTATTGTTTTTTTCTCTCTTGGTAGGCATTAAATGAATACTTATTAATTGAGCAAATTATTTTTTATTCTGCTAATCTTTTATGTTTGGTTTTCTGTTTGTTTTTTCTTTTCTTTTTTTTTTTTGTAAATAGTGATAAGAAGTAAAGTAAATAAGAGTAGAATTGTAATATTAAAGTAAGGAGAGAAATGATGCTCAGATTAAGAGCTATTTTTGTCCCTGGATGTTTATTCCAAGCACTGCTTTGGTCGATGTAGCATGGGCAACAGGTAATTCTTAAAGGTGATTAATTCCAGGTGGATCAAACCTTAATATCCTTTTGAGGATGATTCACTTCAATTTGCTGCATCATTACTTTCAGGAGGCAGCAAATGATACCAAACACTATACACTCTTGCACATTCTTTCCAACATCCCTCCCAAGTTGCAAACCATTTAAAAATAATTTGAGATAAAGTTCAGTCAGTTAGCTAGTTACAGCATTCTCTTGGGGTAGCATTAGCATTAATTAATGTTTGTGGGTTGCTTTGAAAATCATGAATGCTATGGAAGTGCTGACTATTAATTTAGTAAATGCACAAGCCATGAAAGCTGAAATTTAGAGGTAGTTGCACACTGATGAAATGTTTTAATATTTAAATGAACTAGCCTGAAGAAAGTCTCTGACATCCCATGTTTATAAATCAGGAGGGAAAGAAGTCTGAAGCGAAGCATTTAAAATGGCTTAAAAGAGAATACTGAGGTGGAAGTGAATAGGAATGATTTTTGACTGTAAGTGGAGATAGCAACTTTCAAGGATAATCAAAATTATGCTTGGGAATTTGCATATCCATCAGGAGGGTGGTCCTCTGTCTGCTAGTAACTGGCAGTAATTCAGATGGTGAGACATGGATGAAGAATAGGAAAAAGAGGAAGTGAAAGAAAAGGAAAAAGAAAATAAAAATTAAGAGGAAAAAGCAGACACAAAAGCAGAATAAGGAAAAAGGAGAAGGTCTCCGCCTAAGATTAAAAATAACAATGAGATGGAACTACCATTTCTCCACTGCCAGTCAGCCTGAGGAGGGTCCTCTCCAAATTTACCCCTCCATTCCTCGTTAACCGTGGATTTGAGTGAACAGATCTTACACCCCTTCTTTTGCACTCACCAAAAGCATCCTATGCGCCTCCTCTCCTCCATCCTCCACATCCACCAATGCTCCCCACAAGGGGTGACCTTGATGTCTTCTACATGTCTCCTGTGTGATTTTAATTAAGGCTTCAGGATTGTCCTTGACGTTCAACTTCTCCAGCAAGGTAAAAAACACGAGGACCTTGTCCCCATATATATGCTTCTCTGATGGCTAAGACATGTATGCTCTTCCCAATGATTATTTCCAGGACAGTGGATTTCTGTGACTGTGAAGGTGGTTGCACCATTTAACTTGTTCCCTGGATAGAACTTTCTAGAAGACTTTACTGTGCTCCTACTAGAAGGTAAGGAAATAATTTAATACCTTGCATAGTAACATGTGATGTTATAGAAAGTCTTTATAAAATAGCTAAAAACTTATCTCCCTCCCTTCTTCCATTCATTCTTTTGCCTTTCTGTTAATTTTTTTTTAAATTGAGCATGTCATATATTTACATTGCAAGACATTTGTAAAACTGAAAAATATTGAGAGATTAAAACATAGAAATTAAAAATTATCTAAATATTGTAAATATATATTAACTATTCATCTATTGAGGTATTTACATGTCTTGCATTTAGTCATGGTTCCTGTCTTATATTTAGGTATGTTTATAATATGTAATATTCTATAAATAATTTTATATTGTATATTATAATTACCTAATAAATATTATACATTATATAAATACATGTTAATTTTATAAACATGGACATAATTTATAAAATGCAAACATACATATTCAACTTTTAAATATTTATATCATAAAATATTTTCCATTAATGTCTTTCCAATGGATATGTAATACTCTGTTGGCTGGTGTATGCCATAAGCCCCTTACACATGGGGTTAAAATTTTAGTTGTTCTTGCAAAATTTTTCCTTAAAAGTAATGTTATACTGGGTTACACATTAATCAGTGAATCTGAAAGCTTACAGTGACATAGAAGGTCTGAAAAAGAATGTGGCAAGAGGAAATGGGGACGGGGAGCAGAGCAGGTCATTTCCCTTATCTCCAATGATTGGAAAAGGGAGAGAGTGACCTTGGTTGTAAAGGTAATGAGTACACTCATAAAACATCTGAGGAAGTCCACTTGCACAGTGGGCATGCAACTTATCCTATATGCACCCCCTGCTCAAAGGCACTGTACAGCCCTCTATTGTATCCCAGCACATGGATGCCAAGGAGTAAGTAATAAAATGTCCAAAACCTCCCTGTTGAGTCCTCCAAAGTCTTCCTTTGGGATTGGAAAACAGTATGCTGTGGCCTTTGCAGCCCTGGGGTTGAGCATGTTAAAATAATTTTGGGGGAGCAAAATTTTCTGTGATAGTTTTTATTAAATGAGACAAGGCCCATTTTCAATGAAGAAATTCAAATTCTATGGATTTTTTTTCTATTTTCCTTATGGAAATTGTCAAACACGCCATTGGGGAAAAAAATTACCCTAATCAGGGTAATATTTGTGAGTTAATGGGGAGAAACCTTTCATTCTATCCTTTTAGTTTCTATATCTGAGGTTTGCAAACTAAATTCACAAAAGATTCATAGAGAAAATTCTATGCGCACAGGGGCTTCTCAGAAAAGAAGTGAAAACTCAAAGGTGTAGTTAGTCTTAGGACTTATGTGCTATTTTCACAGGAGTGATAAATTACGGAGAAGCAACTAGACAGAGAAAAGGGGTTTTGAGTTTCTAGGGATGATAAATTGAGGAAAGGAAATACGTGGTGGAAATTAATGCTAGACAAGGGTTATTTAGTGGTGTTTATTTATGCAGACCTATTTTAGTGCCATCTCCTCTGATGAGTATCTCTGGAGTCATCCTTATCTTCTTGGTACTAGAGAGGAAGACACCTTTACAGATGGAAATTTATGCTTTGCTGATAGGCAGCTAGAGAGAAGGCAGAGAGCTCTTTCTGAATCTTCTTTTTGTCAATTGTCTTCAACTCAAAATAATTTGTATGCAAAAGTAGTACATTTGGGGGTGACATTCTGATCCTCTTCATGAGAATGATAATTATCACATTTCAACAGAATTTGGATTCTGGTCAGAGATTTCAAAGCTTATTTAAAGAGCCAAATAAAAATGAGTTAAATTGTTTCTGCAGCATTTGTTCAATGTCCAAAAGTGTCAGGTGCTGACAACACCAAGATGGTGCTGGAGAAGTCCAGATGAATGAGACAGGGTCCCTCTCTGCAAAAGTCTCCTCCCTCCATTGGCCTGTGTGGCGGATTTATTTATTTTATTCATTCTTCCCATCCCTATATTCACAGCATGGGCAGTGTGACTCTGAGGAATTTTCTACTTCCCCACCCTGAAGACTATTGGCCCTGTAATTTGCTTTTGTCAGTGGAATTCAGCCGAAATGACAATGTTCTAGTTCTAACCTGGGACTCTGGGATCTTGAGCACTTTGTAAACCTTGGGAATTCAGTTATTGATGTAGGAACAAGCTTGGGCTGATCTGTTGGAGGACCACAGACCATATAGAGGCAAACTCTGAGCATCAGGTCCTAGCCCAGCAGTTAATCACAAACACATTCCACCTAAAGCCAAAAGAACTGTCCAACTAAGTCCAGAATCCTGACCTACATTGAAGTTGTTTGAGATGGCCTGTAGCACAGGAGTTGCTAATTAATGCAACCTATAAATCAATTGAAACAATGTTCTTTGTATCACAGTAGAGGAAGCAGCAAGGAGCTAAAAACAGTGCTCATGACTTTCTTCCTATGCTACTTTTGATCTTGTTGACACTACAGTTTAAGATACCAGATGTTGAGCTGTCCTTAAGAGAGAACTTTTTGAAAAGGATTAGAAGCATAATGATAAAGAAGAGTCCAGTGTTTTTTGGTTTTGGTTTGGTTTTTCTTAAAGAATATTAAACCCCTACATACACCTTCCCCAGACTAGGATGCAAAATATCTCAAGTGGAGATAACTGTTGTTCAATTGAGCTACAAATTCTCTTGTTTTGGGATCAGGTAATGGGTAGTTATTGATGCTGCCAGAGAAGTAATTGCATACACATTCTGGCCCTGAAAGGCAATCTAACTGAGCCTCTGTGAATTGCCTGGTGTATCCAAGTTAACAAGGTTAACTAAACAGCTCTTTTTATGCTTCGAGCAGTATCTTTGAATTTGCAAGTCCAGCTCAATTAAGTTGGCATCTTCATGGTCTCTGGACTTCCTCTCTTTCGTAATCCCAGAAGTAAAAGTCTGACTTTCCCCAAATTCTCTGTGTTCCCATCAAAATTTAGCAGTCAGTTGGACCTTTCTCCCAAACTCACGCTTTCTATTGTACTGGTGCATTTTAAATTTCAATGTGCACAGGAGTCACTTGGAAATCTTGCTAAAATTCCAATTCTGATTCAGTAGGTCTGGGGTGGGGACCAAGAATTTGCATTTCTAATAAATTCCCAGGTGCAGCTGTTGCTGTTTCTCCTAGGATAAACTTCAGATATTAAATGACTAGATGACACATAAATTTATCTCCATTAACCAAAGCCTGGCTAATGGATAACCTTTCTAAGTTAGATTACAATGAAGACCTTCCTGGCCTCATTTATTCATAGCAGGTATGCAAATCATAGCTTCTTCCTTCAAGGAGGACAGAAAGGATCAGACTGACTTTGATGAGTACTCCAATAAAAGTACAATCTCAGATACTTATCTTTTCCTTAAGTACTCGCTTGCCAGAGGCCACTCATAGAAGAGAGGAGGCATGAGCTCCAGACATCTTCCACTTGTCTCTGTCTTATTTCATCCCTGACCATCCTATTACTGGCCATCTCTTATTTTTTGTTACTACCTTGCATACCATCCAAATTAAAATACTATTGGCTAATTTTCCCAAATCTCCCAACTCCTATTTAATTTTGTGGGCTCCAGGAGCTCCTATGCCCATAATATTACATTTAATGGCAACCCTGTTAGAATGTGATTGATTTCTAACACCTGCTTCTCCTCAAAGCAAGTTTTTCATTTTAAAGCAAGGCCATAACTTTCTACTTCACTGTGTATTCCATAGGGTAGACCCTCAATACCCCAGAATGGGATCCATGGACCAGCAGCATCACCAATCACTTGGGATCTAATAAGAAATGCAGACTCTCCAGCTCCATCCAAATCTTCTGAATCAGAATTGGCATTTTAGCAAAATCCCTAGGTAATTTTTGTTAAAATCTAAGACATAGTAGTGTAGAAATTTCAAAACATCTAGCTACACCCACATGTCCATTTCAGGGCAACACTTGGAAAATCCTTCCCAAATGAGGAATAAGAGATCTAACTTCAAATCTATTTTTTTTCTACAATTTAGGTTTGTGATTCTTTATACTAGAGGATAGGTAACGGGAATCACAGCTATAAATACAGTTGTGATAATTAAATGAGCTAAGATACACAAAAACATCTTGCTTGGTGCCTGAAAAACTGGTGGTATGAAATAAATAATTTATTTTCCCTCATGAAATGGAGTGGTAAAAACATTTTTGAAAGATGTTCATTGAGATTAATGCACGTAACAAAAAAATGTTAGACCTGGATGTTGATGAGCAGTATTGTGTAGGTGCAAAGCAATGTATGTATAGTATCTAAAAGTTTGCTCCCTAGCTCAGAATAAAATGCTTCTTATTACTTACATGTGAGAATATGTTTTAAAAAACTAACACTATCAAATCTTGATTAGCACTAGAGATATGAAATCAGAGATACATTTGTTTTACTATCGCCCCCAAATTCACATGTCCGCTTTGTGCTGAACAAATCTAGCACAGCATCTCATTCCAATACAGAATGCAGATGTTTAAAAAGCAAAATTACTGCTGACTATGGCAATATTTGGATGAAAATTACTTTCTAAACATCCAAATTCAATGGAAAATTGAAATAAACTCACTTGAAGTTGGATGTTTTCTTGAAATTCTATTTATGGGTCTATAGAAACATAGGTTTGCTTTCTAAATGGGGATGTAATTGAGCAATTATTAATTGCCTACAGAACAAGGTTTGCATATCTTGAAATCAACAATGGACAGAAAAGCTCCACACAATTACTCACTTTTATGCATAAAAATCTATACAAAGATTTGTGCAGATATTTTTATATCATGAAATCAACAATAAAGGGAAAATTCCTCCCAAATGATCAGCCATTTTCATGTAGCTCTCTTTAATGTCATTTTGAATATTGAGAAAAGGAATCAGGGTGCTTTTCAATACTACACCTAGGGCTTATGAAAACATTTCACTGATTATGTCTTGATTTCCTTTAAAAAAACATTTAAAAAAACCTGTTAATGCTAACAATATGGGAGACATATATTTGTCTCCCCCTCACCCCTTCTTTTTTCAAACAGACATATTTTAAATTCAAATCACTCTAAAGAAAATATGACTCCATCTCCAGGAAATCTCAAGATATCTACCAAAGGCAAGTTGCTCTTTATAGAATAATTTGAGATTTAAATTTTTTAAAATAGTCTAAAAACACATGCCCCATCAGCTGTTTAGATGAACCACATAAAATCACCAATATCTGGCAATTCTTGACTCACAGGAACAGTGATTTCATGTGTTCAAATTAATAGTTTCCTCCCTTCATAGTTTAAAGAAACACTCACTCCAAGTTGACATTTTGTATTTGTTGTAGTGTCCATTAGTAAATGGCCAAGAATGTAACTTGTGTTCTGATGGCATACATTAGAAATTCTTAATTTGCATATAAAAATTACTGGGTAAATAGTATAAGCTAGTACTGTTTTGATGAATTCTCGATAGTAGTGTCAGCAGGCAGAGTACTCTTTTATAAGTAGAAGGGGGAGAAAAGAAGAAACTAGGGTGGTTTTTGTAAAATGTCATTTGGAAAAATTTAAACAATAAAATGACTTAAATTTTTTTAAAAAAAATCATAAATTCCAGTAAATGTTTTGATCAAGTTTCATGTAAGGGACAATTGTAATAAAAAAGCTTGGATAACAATTCATGCCCTCTAAGCTACACCTCAAGTTTCAGTGGTCAAATGATGTACAAGTTATCAGAATTTCGCTCAATAAATAGCTGGAGTGTATCATAGAATAAAAGAGAACATCTATCCCTTAATGTTTGTTGTCCAGAACAATGAGAAGTATTGTTTTAAATGATTACACAGAGGAATGAAAAAATCTTGAACTGCCTTCCAGTCCGTTAAGGAGATTTAGTTATGCTTATCAGAGCCTCAGACATTCAAGTATATCATTGTTTCATTTTCCTGAAAACTTGTAAATTGCTGATGCTTACAGGATGATAGTATTTAAAATTAACTTGTGTGCTAACCACAAGCCTATGTATGTATGTATGAATATATGTGTGTATGTGTGTACGTACACATACTGTGTTTCTGAATACTGAACAAGAAATTATTAAGAAAAGACATTTCTGATATTCTACCTCTTTTGCATTATAAATTAATCCTTTGCCTTCTCAGCATGTAATCTAAAGTCTCACAAGTCAGGGGACACCATTACGTGCAGAGACTCACCTGTCAAGCTCAGCAATAGCTTGTGAAGCTCCTTGATATAATTAATAAGCAGTTTTGCATTAGGATGGAAAGTTTTCTTGTATTTAGTGTCTATTATCATCATGTAAGAAAAACCCTCCCATTGAATATCTGGAAACAGGCTCAATTTATAGGTAAACATCAGACAGGCTTACCCACTTAGTGGAAACTGACCTTATGCCCACTACTTCACCTAAAGTTGCCGCTAATGCTTGTGTTTAAACTGTTTTTTTTTGTTTGTTTTTTTATGTTTTAATGAGAGTTAGGAAAAAAATAATTTTAAAAGGATGACTTTATCAAAGGTTCATCTGCCAAAAACCCAACACATTCAAACTGAATACAAAAGCAAGCAATATGCCTGGTAGTATATCTTATTCTTTCTTCATTGAGCAATGAATCCTCTCTTTCAAGCAATAATGTATTCTTTGAAGAATATCTAAACATGTCAGAAGGGTAAGTGGATCTGGCCTAAAAAATTGCTTTACAAATTTATAAGCATTTCAAATTTCCATAGTGAAGACAGAAGATATATTATGAAACAATTATAAAGCAACAGCCAACTGGAGAAAGAGTGAATAGATATGCAATTTGTTCCAAATGTCCAAGAAAGAAATATTTTAACACATTATCTGTCTCAGCTGTACACACCAGGGGATCTGTAGACCAGCATTGCCACAGGAACTTTTCCTACAGGTCTACATGGAGACTAGGAAAGAAATATTTATTAACTTGCATAACAATTTAACTGAATTATTTTATGTCAATTGAATCTGATAATAATATGTTTGGACTTGAATTTTGTATGTCTTATTACTTTTTTGGTAAGTAATTTATATTTAATCTTAACCATAGTATTAATGTTAATATTGTCCACATGGAATGAAATTTGAAAATATATGTATATTTAAAAAAAGAAAACCTGATCCTTCTTACAGAGGTTCTAGTGAATTTCTACCTTCCAAATAATTCTTAGTAAAACTAGCCATTGCTAAGTGCTTTCATCCTATTTTTAAATGTACCAGGGACAGGTAATTTCATGATTTACCCTAGCATTGGTTTCAGTTGCCCTCACTATTAAGAAACCCAGGCCCATCATTAACATAAGTCCCTAGTCTGTACAGTAAGGTATCATAGTGACACTGAAAGACACAGGGGATAGGCCACGACATTCTTTCTTGTCTATTTTTGATTACTGAAAAGACCACTAGAAAATGATTGTCTTTGCTCTCACTGCCAATATTCCAACCCCACCTACTTTTTGCTTTTTTGCCAAGGAAGAAGATAAGAATACAGAAAAAGTGGGATTGATTTTTGCTGAGTTAACTTTTAACATAGTTATGCCATCCTACTCATTTTCTTAAGTGCTATGAGGCTAGAATCAGAATTGTTTAATCCACATTTATACTAGCATCAAATAAAATAACTAGGAATAACTATAAAACATGAATAAAGTAAATTAGACACAAATAAATGGAAAGGGAACCCATGTTCATGGATTAAAAGAAGTACTAATATTTAAACATTCATACTATCCAAAGTGATACAGATTCAACAAAACGCCTATCAGAATTCCAATGGCATTTTTCACAGAAATAGAAAACAATTTTAAAATTTCCATGGTACCACAAAAGAATCTAAGTAGTCAAAGCAGTTCTGAGAAAGAAAACAAAGTTGGAAGCATCACACTACCTGATTTAAAATTATATTACATAGTTATTGTAACCGAAACTTTTTATACAGGCATAGAAACAGATATATAGGGTAACAAAGCAGAATATAAAGCTCCGAAATGGACTCAAACATATATAACAAACAGATTTTTGACAAGAATAGCAAGAAGACACAGTAGGAGAATGATAAGCTGTTTAGTAAATGGTGCTAGAAAAATCTCAAACGAATAAAATTAGACTCTTATCTCACACTATACACAAAAACCAATCCCAAACTGATTAAAGAACAAAATGTAAGAATAAAACCATAAAACTCCTGAAAGAAAATGGGAGTAAGCTCCATGACATTGGTTTTAGCAATAGTTTTATGGATAGGACAATTTGATAGCAAAAAATGAACAGTCCAATTTTAAAATGGGTAAAGAACTCAAATACACATTTCTCCAGAGAAGTAAGAATGTCCAATATGCTTATGAAAAAGTGCTTAAATCACTAAGAAATACTTATCAATACCATAGTAAGATATAACCTCACACTTCATTAGATGGTTATGATTTAAAAAAATGGTATTTGCAAGGGTTTGGAGAAAGGGATCCTTTAAACATTGTTAGTAGAAACGTATATTGGTAAAGCTTTTACAGAAACAGTATGTGAGTTCCTCATAAAGTTACCTATAGAAATACACATAATCCAGAGATTCCTGTTCTGAGTATATATCCAAAGAAAATTGAATCAACACCTTGTAGAGATATCTTCACTCCCATATTCCTAAGCATTACTCATAATAGCCAAGATATGTGTTCGCTTTAGCAACACATATACTAAAATTGGAATGATACAGAGAAAATTCACATGGTCCCTGTGCATGAATGACACACAATATGTGAAGCATTCCATATTTTTACTGCTTTGAAATAAATGCACATTTTAGCTCAAAAAAATAGCCAAGATATGTTAACCATTTAAATGTCTGTTAATGGCCAACTGCATAAAGATATTCTGGTATATGTGTTCAATGAAATATCATTCAGTCTTATTAAAGAAGGAATCCTGCCATTTGCAGCAAGATGGAGGAATCTAAAGGACATCATGATAAGTGAAATAAGCTATATACATGAAGAAAACTACTGCATGATCTCTCTTATACTTGACATCTAACAACAAGTTGAGTATCTAAATACAAAGCAGAAGGGTGATTATCAGGGGGAATAAAGGAGAGAAATTGGAGATATACCTCAAAGAGTACCAGCCTACAAGCCTAGAGTTCTAATGTATAGTAAGAGGAATACCATTAATAATAATATTGTAGTTTATACGGGAAATTTGCTAAGACAGTAGACTTTAGGTACCCTTCCAAAAGAAAGCAGGTAACTATGAAATAATAACTGTTAATTAGCTTGATGAAAATAATCATTTTACTATATATATGATATATATATATAAATTTTTTTTAAAAAAGAATTGTCTTATTCAAAACCCATAAGTACCTCCAAATACATGAACAAGATTCTTCCAAACAGGTCAGACCAGGAGCATCATCTCTCTGTTGAAGGCACAGTATATTTTGAAATTTGGTTTATCCCAATTGCCTTGTCCTTTAGTCTAGACATTAAGGGTCTTCACCATTTTACAACCAGTGGAATCTTTTCTGTCAGCAGCAGCTTTAATTATGCTCCAATTAACCTTAATTAAGACAGTTCTGGTGTAACAGTGCACCCAGAGAGTTCACTAAACAAACAGCTTGACAAATGCTGTCATTTAAAATCCTTTCCAAACATGTCACTTTCTTAATTAGGAAATCAAGTTGTGAGGATTCTATATTCACAGATATTATTTGGGAAATTAAAGAGAAGATGGGGGCTACTTCCTCTTCACACTCCTTAAATGCATTGGTCACAGCAGAACATGCTGCTAGAGATGAACCCATGGGGCAGGACCATGAAGAGCATCACCATGTGAGCATTTGCTCTAGGTGGGCAGTAAAATGGTATCAAATTACTGGAGTTAGTTTCATTTTTCAAGGGAAGATTAGGAAATGAAAGGAGGCATTTCATGGAAATCATGAAAGGACTTAAGATTGATCTGTTTGTATGAAGCTGAAAGTCACAGACATTATAAATTTAATAGGAAAGCTGACAAATTTGGTATTTAAAAGTATGTCTTTGACATACTTGTGATATTGGATCCTATGTTGAAAAAGACACATTTCCATCCATTCAAAAACTATAATTTATGATATGAGGCCTATAAATTTCTTATTATTTCATGTTTTGTTGATTTTGTAAATGGAGTCTTTCCTTTCAACGAATCTATTTAGTTTTATCTGAAAATATCTTAATGTGAAATCTATCATAGAAAAATATACATTATATGAGTATATAGTGTTTTAAATATATGTATAACATTTAGCATGCAGCTTAAGAAATAAAGCATTAATAGTTTAAATCCCCTTGTGTTTTTTCTCTGTAATCACACTCCCTGTCCATCCTCCACTCTAGGAATAGCTTCTAAATTAGTGCTAATCATCTTTTTCATTATATTTAGAGTCCCTCCACCTCTGCATAGTATAGACCTAAATTGTGTGTAATTTTGTTCATTTTGGCATTTATATTTTTGCAATCATACATAGTATTATTTTTCCAATAAAATATGTTTACTCTTTATCCACATATGAATATGTAGCTGAACTTTGTTTTCATTTCCTTAAGTTAATGTCATATGACTGTATCATAAAAATATACTCCCTCTAATGGTGAACTGTGTAGCAGGCAGAAAGAATTCTTGGATTTCCCCCCAAGATTCTCAACTCTGGTGTACACACATTTTCACCCACTTACTCAAAACACAACCCTAGATGCTGCTGTGAAGAGACTTTAAAGATGTAATTAAAAATGATTGATCAGTTACTTTTACATTGGGAAGAGTATCACAGGTGGCCTGATCTATTTAGCTGAATGTTTAAATGAAGTCAGGGAGATTCAAAACCAGAGACAATCATGGGTCAAGGAACTACTTTTAACCTCTAAGACTGAGAGTGGTCTCTACATAATAACCAGCAAGAAAATTAACACCCCAATCCTACAACTGCATGAAGCTGAATTCTGCCAGCTGCCACACAAGCTTAAGAAATAAACAAGCAACCTAGCCAACACTGTGACTTCAGCCTCATAAGACCGTACAGAGAATTCAATTAGGACGGGTTCAAGATTCTAATTTATAAAGTGTGAGAGAATAAATGTTTTAAACCATGTGATCTCTGGTCATTTCTTAAGCAGCAATAGAGAACTAATGTAGGTTATTTTTATTTTTTTCTATTATACACGTGTACTCTGAATATATTTGTACATGTTACCAGGTGCACATATGCAGGAATTAAGAGCAGATACCTATGAATAGAATGGAATTGTGCAGTTATCTGATACACACATTACCAATGTCAATTATTTCTCAAAGTAACTTCCATTTATACTTCCTCCAGCAGTCATAAGAGTTTCCTTTGATTTACATCCTTCCTCAAACATAGCATTGGCAGGACTTAAGTTTTTTCCAAACTAGTGACTATGAAATATTTATTGTTGGTCTTAATTTGCAGTTCTCTGAATTATTAATGACTCTGAGGACTTTTCCATGTTTATGTGTCACTCATGTTTCTTCTCTTGTGAAATGCTTCTTCAAAGGACATATTGATTCACAGGAATAATCAATAACTTTCCCACTAATCTGCTGAACCAAATTGAACTCAGATTCATGAGTCTACTTTTGGGTCTCTGTTATGTGCCCATGGGAGATTATGTATCTATTCCTATATTTTATATACATATTTACATATCTAAATGCATACAGACACATATATGTGTACATATATATATATACACACATATATAGAACATATATGCATACAGACATATATATGTCATATATACACATATAGAATATATATACATATATATATATATATGTACACACATACATACATGTACAGAAATTTGTATTTATGGCTCTTTGGGCCCTTTGCTCTTCAAATACATTTTACAGCTTGCCAAATTTCATTTAAAAATAACATTGGATTTTAATTCATTTGACTCTATAAATTAATTTGGAATTAAACAGCATCTAAATGTCAGCATTTAGTGAGACTTTCTGTTCATTATAACAGTATGTCTATATATTCAGTTCTTTAATTCCATTTTTTAAATTTCATCATTACATACATAAAGATTGTACCTTTTGTAAAATGCATGTGTAGCAGGTACATTTATAACTATTGAATAAAATATCCCCCCCTTGTTTCTGTATCAGGGATTGAACCCAGGACCTCACACATACTAGGTAAGTATTCTACCACTAATCTTCATCCCCAGGCTATACGATATCTTTCTCCATTACATACTTCTAAATGTTTATGGATAATATATACAAATAAAATTGATATTTTTACACATTGGTCTTATATTCATAAAAATTGCTAAAATCTCCACTATGGAATCAGTGTGTTCCCCTGAAGTTCATGTGTTGGAAATTTAATTTTCAATATGGCAGTGTCAGGAAGAGAAGGCTAGTGAGAAGTATTTGGTTCTCAAAAGAATGGGTTGTTATAAATTCAAGTTCAGCTTCCTTGGCTCACTCTTGCCCCCTACCCTTTTGCTTCAGCCACAATATGAGGCAGTAAGACAGCCCTCACCAGAAGGTAAACAGATAACAGCACCATGCTCTTGAACTTCCCAACTTCCAAAACCATGAAACAAAATAAACTTTTTGTTTTTATAAATTACCCATTCTGTGACATTTTGTTACAACAACAGAAAATGAATTTCAGACACTCTGGTATTAAACCTGTAATTTTCTGGTATAAAACTTTCTTTGAGATAATCTCAAGAAAATTTGGTCTTATTCTGTCTAATCTTTCAACCTTTGACTTCTTTTTCTTATCCTATTACAGTGGCTAGCAAATGTTGGATAACGATGTGAGTAGTAGGCATGCTTGCATTCTCCTGATTTTAAAATGAATTTTAAGGAATTATTTTTATTATTTTGCATATAACATTCAGACTTAAAACTACAATAATAGCTCTTCCCTGGGTCTCCAACCTACCAGAACACCAGCCCACTATGGAGAATTTAGACTTGCCAGCTTGTGTAATTGTATAGGCCAATTTCTTAAAATAAATCTTGTGTGTGTGTGTGCCTGTATACACATGCACACAGGCAAGCATCCTATTGGTTGTCTTTTTGGAGAACTATAACTAGTACAATCATAAAATAAATTTGTGTTTTTTTTCTTTTTTGAAATAAAAATACTTCACCAGCTAAGAAAATACCTGTATTCCACATTTGTTAAGTCTTTTTGGTCTGGTTATGTCATGAATGGTTGTTAAACTTTTTAAAATTTATTAGTATTATCATAAAGATGTTATAGTTTTCTTTTCCTGTCTGCTATTATGGTGAGTCATACTACATAATAATCTACATGCAAGTAATACACACAAACTGGTCAGGATATTTTATGAATTATGTTGTGTTATACAGTGCTGGGTTCCATTTCATATTGACTTTGAGTGTGAAGTGAAGGGTTTGCTTTCATGCCCATGAGTGATTGAATTTTAATTTCCATTTATCCTATTGTCCTGTCCTAATTATGATGTTTTGTAGTGTTTTATGGTGATTATGATCTTACTAGACTCAAATTTCTAAATAGTCACTCTTTCTAGACTTTGAAAGAATTTTTGTAAGTTTAGAATTATCTATTCCTTGAGTATTTGAGCTAGTAAACAATTGAAATTTGCCTCCTAGAAACCTTCAAAATTCTTGAAATGTTGTTTCAATTTCACTGTTTTCTAATATATAAAAACGTGTTTCTCCCTAACCATGTTATTATAATTTTTTCCTGCATCTTTAGATATGCAAGATTCATATAACTTTTATATTATGTTTAAAGAATAATTGCTTGCACTACTGACCTTATCTGTGGTACCTTTTTTCCTTTTTACTAATGTCTTTTCTTTATTATTTACTTCCTTCTATTTGTTAGATATGTAATCTTCATTTTGATTTGGTTATTTATGTTTTTGTTGCTATTCTTTAAAATGAAAAAAAAAAAAGAAACCTAGCTCTTCAACTTTTAACCTTCCTTCTTTTTTGGCATAAGCATTTGAAGCTGTTATTTTCCCTCTAAGAAAGAGTCATGCACATTTTAATGAGTAGTAATTTTATTATTATTTAACACTAATTGTTAAACACAAATAAAATCCTTTGCTTCTTCTCTTAGTCTATGCAGACATGTGGACTCCCCAAATGGGATTATCTCATTTGCTCCCTTTTTGATTCTATGCTTTGTTTCTGTTGAAAAACTTTTTATATAAGACTAGTGATAGGTCTCAAGGCCTGCAGTCCACTAAGGAAATCTCTGATAGGTTTTGTAGCCACGTGGATACTGGCTTGTCTTTTTCCCTGCATTTCTCCCTAAATTTAGTGATCACTCTAACTTTGACAAATTTATTGCACCGCTACCAGTTATTACACTGTGAAAGGGTTCATCTCACCTTGACCACTGTTTTCCGCTTTATTGTATCAAGATTTATTGTATATATCAAGATATAATTTATTTATTGTATCAAGATTCTTGAATCCAAAAGTCTTTGGATCCTGTCTCCATGCACAAAAAAAAAAGCATTTATTTTATTCCTGAACTTTTGATCAAAAAAGAGTCTTCTGGACAAAGTGGAAATGGCCACTGATGTAGAAAACAACAGGCTCTCTTTCTTTTCCTCTATTTGCCTGGTAGGGATTTAAGAGCCCCCTAGAGAACTTCAAAAGCTATAGCGAGCTAAAGAAAAGTCTTGATGCCTTTTAAATTCTTTATCTTTCTTTTCCAAACCCGAAAAGTGTGGGTTTTTATTACATGCAACTTGCAATCAAATTTCTGCTGTTCAAGCAGAAAACTGTCTTTGATCAATTTTAAATTCTTTATTTCTTAATCCTGTACATGTTCATGGCAGTCAGCAGCCACTGAGAAGATTGGAATTATTTCTTCTGATACATGGGCTTAAGCGAATTATTAAGTAATAAAAACACAACTGTAGTAACACAAATATAAAAGAGGAAATTATTAGTAAGATATGAGGTTGTTGTGAGCTCTGTGACCTCTTATTTCTGAGAAGGGCCTAGAATCAAGGGTTGGGAACTATTGGCTGTTAAAGATTGAAAGTGACTTTAAAATACCAATTATAAATTCTCAAGAGAGAAAATCTTTTTAGTGTGACTTGGGACAGATGCCCACTCACTGTCTAATCCATAATGGCAATAGGGTGAGGACACAGAGTATTAAAAAGGGCTTTGAGATCAATTGCTCTTTGTGGGGCCAATCATGCCTGGAGAGAATAAGGTAGCTCTTCCATGAAGGGAAGATTGGGTCCTGCATTAAGGTCTTGGTAACATCTGCCAGAATTTAGAGGGAAAGGACACAAGCTAAAATTGATTGAGAATAAAGCAATGCAGCTTTATAACAGCAAACTGGAAGTTAAGATGTGAGAAATGGGTGATTTTTAAAGACAGTGGGGAAGGTGCAAACAACAGTTGATATCAAATCAAACTGATAAAACACAATGAAAACATATCCTGAGAAAACATGTACCACCTTGGAAACAATAATTAAATATAAGTGTCAAACACATATGAGTATCCTAAATGTGAAGAAATAGAGGCATAACACAAGCACTCAAGAGAATTAATACAAAGATAAAAAATTATATCTAAGCCAAAATACATTAGATTGGCCTTTGATTTCTTCCATGAAATTAGATGCTCCCATCAATATGAGAAACCTCTAAAAGTTGGGAGTAGAAATTTTGAGATTACCATCTTTAAAACAAAGTTTTCTCTCATATGTGTAAACCACAGATGGTCCTCGCCTTTCTGAGTGAGGAAAACTGGTCTGTTCCCCATTAGCTGAGTCTGTAGAGTTCCTCTCCTCCCCTGGAAGCTCATTTTTGCTCATCACCTCTCAGAATCAGCTCAAGGGCAGTGGAATTTCCTTCTTTTCAAACTAAAGCAAGTTGCCATGTCATTGGCTCTTTCGTAGAACAAAATAATTTTCTTCCACAGAATGTTTCAGAGTTTATATTTCTATACAGTCATCCCTGGGCATGCACAAGGAGTTAGTTCCAGGACTGCTTGTGAATACCAAAATCGGAGGATGCTCAGATCCCTTGTACATAGTTTACATGCATTCTTCTTTCTGCTCTAAATCTAACTCTAGGTTACTTATAATGGCTTTTATAATGTAAATGATATGTAAATAGTTTTATGGTGTATTATTTAGGGAATAATGGCAAAAATATCTGTATATGTTCAGAAAAGATGTGAGTTTTGTAAGAGGTATTTTTTAATCCATGGTTGGTTGGATGGATCCATCAGTGCAGAACCCATGGATATGGAAGACTGACTGTATTTGATGGTGTTCATTGCTAAATAACAAACTGCCACAGAAGGGTGTAAGAGTCATAAAGACAGTCACCATTTCTATTTGGTTACCACTGTACACATAGTGTAGTTTATATTATAGGGAATAGTTACTCAGTAAATGTGATGGGAAAGGAAGTGAAGAAAGACAAAGGAGTCATACCTTTTACTTGAATTGGTGATGGGCAAGCAAGTATGGTGTTTTTTTACTCAGCTTTGTCACTGTGACCAAATACCTGACAAGAACAATATGGAGAAGGAAAAGTTTATTTTGACTCAAGGTTTTAGAGATTCAGTCCATGATTAGCTAGCTCCATAGCTATGGGCACAAGTGAGACAAAACATCATGGCAGAAGGGCATGGAGGAAAAATGTAGCTCAGGACATGACATTCAGGAAGTAGATAGAGCACTCTGCTCAGTAGGGACAAAATATAAATCCCAAAGGCACAAACTCAGTGACCTACCGCCTCCAGCCACACCTTGCCTACCTACTGTACCATCCAGTTAATCCATATCAGTGTATTAATCCACTTATTAGATTGCATCTCTCATAACCTAATCATTTTCCCTCTGAATATTCTTGTATTTTCTCACATATAAGCTTTTGAAAAAAAAATGCATTGGGATGACTGCTGGGCATAGGGTCTGAAGAGCAGTCCTCAGAGGCCTGCCATAGAATGTTTCATTCACATGGACTATGGGAGGTTGGTAGTTACACATTGCTATGCAGAGTGGGAGGGAGAAATAGTTTGTAAAAAAAGAAAATAGAGAAAAAAGAAATGAAAGATGAGACGAGTATCTTTCTTTCATCCTCAATGAAAATTCCTCTTTTCAATTAAATTTCATTGGATGAGTAGATATGTGTTGTGTGTCCCAAAGAGACAGGTTTCAGTTGAGAATGTTTCTCTGGATGGGGTATTCTCTACAAAGAACTGAAAATTAAAGCTATATTTTTTTTCTGAAAAAAATTCTTTATATTATGTCCATTCTGTCTTAGTAAGAAAGTTATCTTCAGCGAACAGCAGCATCCTGAATGTAGTACATTGTCTCCTGCTTTCTTTATATCAGGGGAGATAGCACCACCCAAGTGACTGGATACTTTGTCCTCCACACCATCACAGATCCTTTGTCCATTAAGGACTCCACTCTTTATAGAGGTCAAAGAGTAGTATGGGGGTGCTTATAAATGTCCGAATTTTGACATTGGCGATGATTGTTGACACCAGCCAGTTGAGAAGCAGATAGGTAAAGTCCCCATGGCACAAGTGGCATCCTGCTGCTAGCACTTCCTTAGGTGTTGTACTGACAATTGTTGATGGAAGTTCCAAACCCATACAGAGTGATGAGCCATGGGACTGGCTTCCCACATGGAGACACACAGTGTTAGCATAAGATGGTAGCTTGGATTCCTAAAACCCTCATCCCCAAACACTGACAGGGCACGGCTCTCTCACAAGACTGATTCCATGTACTTCTAGTGGTTCCCTCATGTCAGAAATCTTTCCCCAAATATCTCTAAATCTATTCCTCATCTTACACCACACCTTCAACCTGGGCAATGTTTCTCCAGCTTGGATTTTCCTGGGTCTTTGCTACTTCAGAACTTAAAAATCTGTGTCCCACCTTTGAATATTCCAGTATATTATGATCATAAATTTGGTGATCAGAATTACTAATAAAATTTTAATTATTTCAGTATCTGTCTACTTTTCATCCATGAATATTACACATAGTACATTAAAGAAGAAAAAATAGAATGAGGAAAGTAATTGGTAATGTGACATCACAGAAGTCAGATTACCAATGAGTAAATATATATAACAGATAAATTTTTGTGTTGTTGTTTAAATCACTCAATTTATTATTATTTTTTTCATCTAAGAACTTTGATTTTTAAGAGGCAAGTCTAAACCATTCACATTCTTTGATGAGTCCAGTTGGCATTTATGTTTGTCACCTCGTGTTTGGCTTGAGATGACAGTGTTTTGTTTTTTTTTTTTTATTACCATTAGTCTCTCCCTTGTTTTATATTTGCTTGGTGAATTTTTCCATTTCCTTTTTTGTTTAGACACATTTTTCAATCAACTGAGTCACTTCTTAGTCTGGTTTGGGTTCCACAGCAGCCTCCTGTGGAGAATGCTCCTAAGCAGCCATATTGAAAGCATGGCAGTTCCAGGATCCCATCGGTGGCCCATACAGCTGTGCTTAGTGTTCAGGTTGCGACATTTCTCAGGCTTCCATTCACTCAGAATTCTACCCTGAAAAAAGGCTCAGCAGAAGAATTTCACCTGTACATCCTAGTGGGGATGAGCACCCAAACCCATAATATGTTCTCTGGGACACTCAGTTCTCTTTCCCTGGAGGAATTAAAACTCTGGGACTATAGATTATTTCACAATCTGTTGTGCTATTTCCCATTTTTTTTTTTCTGTTCTGTTCTTTGACAGTAGAAATGATTGTCTTTTATTGAGTCCAGGAGTGTGTGTGTATGTGTGTGTGTGTGTGTGTGTGTGTGATTTTTCCCCCTCTTGCCATTATGAATGCAGTGAAGATGCCATCTTGACCTGATGACTCTTGTTCTCTTTTTAATTCTTTGATTATGGCCTAAACACTGCTCTCTCTCTCTCTCTCTCTCTCTCTCTCTCTCTCTCTCTCTCTCTCTCTCCCTCCCTCCCTCCCTTTTGATTCTCAAAAGACTGTTTTGGAAGTCAGAAAGCTGAATGTTGACCATTTCTTCTTTTCATTTTCTCCCTAATGATCTGCTTATCCTCAAGGCAATGTAGATACCTCTAACTGAGAAAGGAAAAAAAGGTCGCAACAAAAAGAAAATGATAAAAAGTAAATGTTCAAAAATTACTATTTTTAGATGCCTTCTGTATATGCCCTTAATGAGGAATATGCTTCAAAGCTTGGGTTAGGCCATCTTTGTGTGCATCTATGTTCACATAGACCATCCTGGAAATAACTGCTGAGACTGAATTAATATGGATTATTGACTTCCTCCAGCATCTTCTATTCCCTCTGTTGTGTTAATCCAGGAACCTGAGAAATATAAAAAGAAAAAAAAAATGAGGCACTCTTTAGGCCCTGCTGCCTCTGGGGAGGGAGGTGCAGAGAGGAAGAAAGGCAGCTCTGGGCTCATCATGTCTCTGAGTCAAATGGGAAAGAAGGATGTTACTGAACTCACTGGGGTGATTGACCTAATTGCCAAGGGAAAATTATATGGCTGTAAAATCAATAGAAAAATAAGCATTTCAAAATGCAGGCCATCCCTTAGGGATCCTAAGACTACTATGCCCTGTGATTAAAGTCAGTGGAAAACTACAACAACCCAATTAAGGTAGGACTGCTAATGCCCAACACTCTAGGAATGAAGATTTGGGGCAATCCATGAGGCAAGAACTGCACCCAGGCAAGGGGCCTGCTGAGGGCAAAGGAAATATGATAGTAGAAAAAAAGTACTTATAAATGCCATCTGTGAAGCTGAAACTATGGGACCAATTGCAGAAAGGTAGACTTTCATAGTTATATGAAGTCCTTATATTATTATGTATGTTTTTATGTATATACAGCCACTAATTTTTTCTTTCCCCCCTCTCTTTTCTTATATGATAAGCTGGTCTCGCAGTTAACTTCACATCACTTTATTTAAGTTTCAGGATATTAAAGAGAAGAATGAACATTACCTACAGATTTTGCACCCTTTCTGGAAAAAGCATCAAGTGTATTTTAGACAGCAGAAAGGGATTATGTTGTTTGGAAGCATATCTTTGTTATTGTCTTTACTGGGATATTAAATATGATTTAAAGAATGTGTATGGACACCATGTGGGCATGGGATGCACTGTGATGGTTAGTTTTAAATGTCAACTAAGCTAATCTATAGTCTGCAGTTATTCAGTCATGCACTCAGGATTACCTGACTGATACAGATAAGCAAAGAAAAAGAAAATGCAGCACCAAAAGGCTATATATAATGCTGATTAGTAATGGGTATTATATGTAGTGCTTCATTTAATCTTTACCATGACCTGTAAGGATGAATAATGAGAATACAGACACTGAATAACTAACTTGAAGTTTTTCAACTACTGCAGTTATCATAATCCTGAAAGAGTCAAATCCCAAATATTATAATCTGTAATGTTGAAACCCCAATAGATTAATATCCCTAAAGCCTAAAATCCCTAAAGATAACAATCCCAAAAGATTAAAATCCTAAAATGTTGAAAGCTAATATCCCCAAACCTACAATTCCCATTTAAAACAAACAAAAACCACAATAACAACTCTTTCTAAGAGGTATGGAAAGACATATTTCAGGAAGGGATTAATACATTTTGAGTTGTATTTGGCACAATTGCCAAATTACTTAACTGTGTGCTATTTCTTTCCCTTCAACACATAGCACCATGCCTTACTTCAAAAACCACCCTTCCTTAGAGCTTAAAAGAAACCAAGGTGCTCACAATCTTTTGAACCATCGGCACTTTCTGACACAGAGGTTCCCTCAGTGTTACAAAACACATTAAATAATAAACTCTTTTTGCTTGGGATTTGATCATTGAAGAAGGTATATTTTTTAACATTTACTACCAACTCTAACATAGAAAAATTAGTTCATCTTTAACTTTGGCTAATGGGTGGCACTTTCAAAATTGATCCCACTTTTTTAAAATAAAATGCATGAATTCATGCAGTCATCTGATCTGAAAAATTCTAGATTTTATCCTTTCATTTGTGTATGAGTATCTGGGAAAAGTGGAGCATTTCATAAATACTATTTAAAGATTAAGTGGACTTTGTTGAAAAAAAATGGATTCCGATAGAGTCCCCAAACCATAATGACAGATTTGGAATTAAATGCAATCAAGGCTTCTAAAAGTGAATTTCAAGGTTTCATCAATAACTTTTTTTTTTTTCCATTTAGCCCAGTGCATTTGGCAGAAAATTTAGATGAGCAGATTGGCCATGAGATACAGCAAGGACAAAAACTTCACTATAAAAATGTGTCATTTGTCTACATCGGCATTCCTTCCAGCTGATGAAATTTCAGGAGCTTTTAATGAATTAAAGCCACATTTGCCTGAGGGAGCTGGTGAAAAATCATCAAGTGCCTGGTGAAGCTAAGAAGACACTTAGGCAACCGTGTTACTGATTGATCATCAGTATCATTTCTGCCAAATTTGTGGTCTGGATAGGAGCACATGCCAAATGGATTTCCGTGTATCCCAAACAACACAGAAGCATGGTACAGAAGAAGGGAACATTTAGTAGGGAAAGAATATGTCAGTATATATGGAAAGAAAATGAATGTGAATGTATTCTCCAAATAGAGCTATGCCCTGAAAGAGAAAAGACAACTATTCGTCATGATGCAAGACTTCCAAATACAGTTAATGATCAGGAAAGCCAGCCAGCTTTTATGAACTACTTCTGTGCAATGGCATATAATCTATCCATTTAATATACTTTTTCATATTTTGAATTTTTTTAGCTTTCTTTTCTTTTTTTTTAGTTTTTTCCCCACAGCTGTTCTATATTGTCAGCACTATTTTTTTAACAATTCATTATATTATGTATTTCATCTTTGAACCCTTTTCAATACTGAATCATTTCCAAATCTTATAATGAATTGTGTAGAGACTTTTAGAGTTCTAACTCATTTTATACATTTTTTTTATTTTTTGCAAATTTTACTCCATGAAAGTGCAATATTGCAACTTTCACTTGGTGAGCATGTATAAATATTTGTTGAAATTTTCTCAACAAATAAAGAGATATCCTTGTTATACATCTGCTTTTGTAAAAGAAAATTTCTTGAGATCTCATTTCTTTAGATGACGGCATATTCAGTGGTGATCTGTCCCCGTTTTTGATCAGTCTTGTCAAAAGATTTGGCTTGTCCATCATTGTGTATGAGATGAGTGCAGTTATAAAACTCAGTGGACACCATTGCTAACCAGAATGATATGCACTAATATGTTTAGTTTCTTGACTTGTTTCTTTTTCTCACACTGAGGACTGAACCCATGGGAACTTTACCAGTGAACTACATCCCCAGTCCTTTTTTAATTTAGTTTGAGATGTTTTGTCCGGTCTTCATATAAATCTGCTTTTTACCTTTTTTATTTATTATTTTATATTAGTGAGTTATAGTAGGGTTCACTTTGACATGTTTATAAGTGCATATAACAATTTGACCATTCAATCCCCAGCACAGTTCTTTCCCTTTTCTTTCCCTCCTCCTGCTTCCTGATCTTCTTCTTCTATTGGGCTTCTTTATATTTACTTATTGTTTTTTCAATTGGTGTTTTATAGCTACATATAAAAGTGGCATTAATTGTGATATATTCATATAAGCGCATAGCATGATTTAGTCAATTCTGTTCCTAAATCCCTCCCCTTTCACATCTCTTCTCTTTTTCCTTCAATGTTCCTTTACTCCAATATTCTCCCTTGCATTTTTATGATATTTCCTGCCTTTTAAAAATTCTTTATTTCTCTCAAGCTTCCACATCTGAGAGGAAACATTTGACCTTTGACTTTCTTAGTCTAACTTATTTCATTCAGCATGATGTTCTCCAGCTCCATCCATCAATAAATCTTCTTTAAAAAATAAGTAATTATCTTTTAAAGAATTTTAGATTATTTTTTCAGAATTATGTTTTGGGGATTTTAGGTTTTAAGGCTTTTTACATCTTAGAGATTGTGATCTTTTAGGATTTCAACATTCAGTATTGTTTTTTCCAGGACTATGGGTCAACTAGTAAATTCAAGATCAGAAGCTAAACTCAAGTTGTCTGAATCCAAATCTCACATTTTCTAGTGAGACATATGGGATCCTCCATTCCAACTGCAGATTCCATTAACAGCCACAAGGTGTGATTCTATGCAAACCTTACCAAACTTGCATTCTGGTTTTCTTTCTCCTGATCCCTTGTCTTACTTACAACAAACGGATTGTTTTCTGCTTGAAATTTTCTACTCTAATATATGAATGCTAATTCACAATAAGGCAGGGGGCACTAGTGCCGCAGTCTGGCTGGGCACAATTCAGGAGCCACTTGTCAAAAGAAAAGAACTTTATTTTTAGAACACACACACCACACCACACAGCTCCTCAGGAAAAACCCTCAGAGCCCAACTGTCACCACTGGCTTCCCACAAGCCTCCCAACCTCCCCCACTCCTCCTGCTCTTGAGGCCTATTGGCTGGGTCGTGTGGGCGGAGCCAAAAAAAGTCCCCCAATGAGCAGCTCTGTGGTGTGAAAGGGCAGGGGAAACAGCACAATGAGCATCACCACAGAGGAGCCAATCAGTTGGCAGCTAGAAGTTTGCTGGGGCTGCTGTGAGCCAATCATCAGCTGGCAGCTGGAAGTTTGCTGGCAGCTGGAAGTTTGCTGGGGCCCCTTCAGCTGTGGCTCTCAATACACTAGAGATGAATAACATTACCTTAGATTAGGTAGAAGGAAGTGAAGGGAGGGGAGGGAAGGGGATGTGGGGATAGGAAAGACAGTAGAATGAAACTGACATTATTACTTTATGTATATATGTGACTGCATGACCAGTATGATTCTGTAACATGTACACTCAGAAACATGAAAAATTATATCCCATGCATGTATATCAAAGTGCATAAATGCATTCTACTGTCATGTATAACTAACTAAAACAAATTTAAAAAATCAATTTTAAAAAAGTCAATTAGATCACCAAACAAACAAACAACAACAACAACAACAAAAACAGGCTTAGGGAAAAAAAAACAAAACTTTAACCAGGAATTGAAGTTTGTTTGTTTAACCACTGACCCATCCCCTGCACGTTTTATATTTTATTTTGAGACAGGGTGTTGCTAAGTTGCTTAGGGCCTTTCTAGGTAGATGAAGCTGGCTCTGAACTTGTGATCCTCCTGCCTCATCCTCAGAAGTGTGTCACAACCCTCAGACCATTTCCTTTTGTTTTTGGTTTCTCTGCTGGTTTTGTATTCTACACCTTTATTTATTTATTTATTTATTTATTTATTTATTTATTTATATATTTATTTATTTATTTGGAGGGGGAGGGCATTGGAGATTGAACCCCAGGGTGCTACACCCCCACTTTTTTTCTTTTTTATTTTGAGTCAGGGTCTACCTGAGTTGCTGAAGGTCTTGCTAAGTTGCTGAGGCTGACCTCAAACTTGGTGATCTTGCTTCAGCCTCCTAAGCATACATTTTGTGGAGGGCAGGGTACAGTGCATTGAACTCAGGGGCATTCAACCTATTTTGTATTTTATTTAGAGACAGGATCTCACTGAGTTGCTTAGCACCTCACCATTGCTGAGTCTGGCTTTGAACTCGGGATCTTCCTGTCTCAGCTTCCTGAGCCACTGGGATTACAGGTATATGCCATGGCACTGGCTAAACCTACACTCTTTTTTCTTATTAACCACTACACTTTTAAGAGAAAAGCAAGAATTGAGCTACAGTCCAGATATTTTTTTCATTCCATGTTTGTGTGCTTGGGCAAATCCACTTGAATCTACCAGGCTTGGTGTTACTCCTCAATTATTAAAAATAATAATAATAATTAAAGGGTAGCAATCTTCATCTAAATTCTTTTCAAAATTTTTGTGAGGATTCTTTGAAATACTGTTACTGAAGCTAGCACCTAATTTTTTAATTTGTCCTTATTAGTTATACATGATAGCAGAAGGCATTTTGATTGCTTATATACAAATGGAACACAACTTTTCATTACTCTGATTGTACACAATGTAGAGTCACATCACATGTACAGTCACACATGTATCTAGGGTAATGATACTCATCTCATTTCACCATCATTCCTGCCCCCATGCTCCCTCCCTATCCGTCCCTCCTCTTGCCCAATCAAAGTCCCTCCATTCTCCCTATGCCCACCTGCTGTTATGGATCAGCATTCACTTATTAGAGAGAATATTAGGACTTTGGTTTTTGGGGATTGGCTTACTTCAATTAGCATAACATTCTCTAGTTCCATTCATTTATCTGCAAATGCCATAAACTCATTCTTCTTTAATGCTGAGTAATATTTTATTGTGTATATGTATTACAGGTTTTTTTTTTATCCATTCATCTGTTTAAGAGCATCTAGGTTGGTTCCACAGTTTAACTATTGTGAATTGAACTGCTATGGACATTGATGTGGCTGTGTCACTATAATGTGCTGATTTTAAGTCCTTTAGGTATAGACTGAGGAGTGGGATAGCTGGGCCAAATGATGGTTCCATTCCAAGTTTTCTAAGGAATCTCCATCCTACTTTTCATAGTGGTTGTAACAATTTGCAGTTCCACCAGCAATGTCTGAGAGTACCTTTTCCTCCACATTCTCACCAACACTTATTATTGCTTATATTCTTGATAGCTGCCATACTGACTAGAGAGAGATGAAATCTTAGAGTAGTTTGGATTTGCATTTCTCTAATTACTAAAAAAAGTTGAACATTTTTTTTCATATATTTGTTGATAGATTGTATATCTTCTTTTAAAAGTGTCTCTTTAGTTCCTGAGCTCATTTATTAATTGGGTTATTTACATTTTTGGTTCTTTTTTGAGTTCTTTATAAATCCTGGAGATTAGTCGCTCTATCTGTTGGCTAGCACCTAAATTTAAGAATTGAGTTTAATATTTACCTTTTCTAGTGACTTTGAGGGTGAGCTGTTTGATGCCACTTCTATCTTGCTCACTTTTGTGGAGCCTATAGCCCATGACGTTTTGCAACATGGTTACACAATGCTTAGGGGTTGAATAAGGAAATGGTAAACAATAGATCATCATCAGGTTATAAGTCCATTAAGGTTGTGATTATGTCTGTTTTTTCTACTGGTACATCTCCAGAATCCAAGATTATCCTGACACATAAAAATAAATAAATGAATGACAGTATAATGGCATAAGGAAAATATTAATCAGTTAGACTAATTCCCAAGGTCTATCCTAGCATCCCTAGTTCATCTGCATTCCTTTTCTTCACTGTCCTTTTTAAGGTTCCATGTTTATGTTAACCCTTAAATGGCTGGACTTGATAAGTGTGTGTGGACCACAGCTACCCTGTCCTTACTGTCCATTCTTTCCTGCCTTCTCCTGAACATGCCCCTTAGAAGGGACCGTAGTCAAACATCTACTGGTCTTGAAAACTAAAATTCCTTTTAACTCTTTATTCTCTTTTCCACCCCAAATCATTTATTAAGATCTATCCATTCTTCTTCATTCTGAGAAGGTGAAGATGACTTCCTAAGAAAGATAGCATTTGGAATTGCTGTCCTGTCCTATACATGTCTATAACAAACCCCATTAAAAATTGGCCAAATGAGTAAATAAAAGTGTTTAGTTCTTAAGTCTCAATATTCTTGCCTACCAAATTTAGCTTTAGTAGAGAATAGTGAAAAGAGGTCTAAAACAGTAAATTATTGGCACAATCAGACTGTTTTCTAGGTATCATTCTTATGAGATATGTTACAGCTCTATTTCCCTTTTGTTCCTTTTTAAAGACTTCTGCCTTATGAGTTGGTCTCTGAGTCAACTGGAGGATTGAGATAGAGACACTCAAGTGCTGTTAATGCGTCTACCACAGCCTATATGGGTTAGAATTATGAAAAACTTGACATCATGCTTATCAGAAAAAAAAGAAGAAAGAGAAAGAAGAGAAAGTAAGAGAGGGAGAGAGGAAGAAAGAAAAAGGGAAAGAAAAATAAACATTAATTTCCATAAAGATGTTTGTACAATATTTAGTTGTAGGAGAAGAGATTCCCAGGAAACTAAATTGTGATGTTACAAATTACTCATCCTAAATATCAAAGATTTATGCTTTTATACTAATTTTGAAGGGATACTTATATCAGAATACTTGGAATACAAAGAGTCAGAATACAAGGAATACTTGTATCAGGTTTATTTGAATCAAATTTATTTCCTTTTATTTGTTTCGATATAAATATCCCAGGACTCCTGGAACAGTTGACTAGAATCTTTCCCCCACCAATAATTGCCTAATGAGCCATGGAGCACTACCTGCCAAGGATACTCAGAGAAGGACATAGAGTTGAGAATCATTTGGACTATGCCCAAATGATTCAACTCCTGGAACATGAATCCAGATAGCTGAGGGATCCCTGGGATTGGAGGAGATAAAATATGAATATGAAGAGGTGATATATTCACTTGGAAGAAAATGCAAAGGAGGTCTTAGGAGGATATTTATCACCCATTTCTAGATTTGCCAAACAGAAGCTATAGGCTGCTCTTCTCTTGTGCTAACAAGCTAGACCTCACAGGAAACTGCTGCTATGCAGCAAACAAAGTCTCCAAACCTACTCTCTTCTAAATCCACATCACTAATTGGAAGCATCATCTATTGTCTTGAACCTTAGGATCTTGTCAGTGTAAGTTAGGATGCTTCCAGTGATGTTACCACTTACAGTGGCTCATGACAATCAGGTCCTCCTGCTGAACACATTTTCTCATCTATACAGAAGTGGGTGAGATATAGATGGATTATAAGGTCATTATTATGTTAATGCTCTATTATTGCCCAAGGAAAAGCCTCTGAAGTTTCCCTGCTTCCTGCCCAAATACATTTTACTTTATCTGGCAGTAGGGTGCATTGGGATCTGGGGTGGGAATATGTGTATATTCCTCTGTCTAACTTTAGGGGGCAGCAGCGTCCTGGGTAAAGGGCACCAATGAGGCTTAAACTGTATCTGGGGAAATGCTGTCATCTGACATCTTACACCCTGAGGTAAGAGGACAGATCCACCAAAATGGACTTTTCTAAAGAAACTTAGAATCCTTAAAATCATGCCCCATTTCTTAAAGTAACAACAACAACAACAACAACAACAAAAACTATGGCTTCCTGGAGATCCTCAGAAGACCAAAATCATTGGTGCAATAAAACTATTACTCCTGAAGGGTTTTCCTTAAATTTTCCTGGATGGATTTTTGGTGACTGCAGATTTATTTTTTAACAAGTGCATGCACGTGGCATCCTCTTTCTTAGTGACAAGTACTTTTTAATTTTTTCAAAATGTGCTTGGGAAGCCCTAGAGCCAGGAAAACAAGACTGGGAGCCCTGATGTTACACTGTACAGGACAAGTGATAGAGGAAGTTGGTCTGGTTTCTCCATTCCTCCTGATTCAATAGGGGTATGTTATACTTGCATTTAGGAGTTTCTTACCTAGTAGCAAAAATTCATCTTTACTTTATTTATTCATTAGTTTTAGTGGGAAGGGAAAAAGGAAAGAAACTAGCTTAATGGCAAAGGACTCGTAATTCTATCACAATTGCCAGCTATTATTGTTATTTTTTCCCTATGTATGGCTTTAAGCTCAGTGTTCGCAGCAGAAGCCCTTGAAATTCTTGCAGCTAGGAAGTTGAAGTTTCTGACAGAATGAATATGCATGGCACACATAATCTACAATTTATTAGCCTGCTTCACTGGTCATTATTGAGATTTGATTGTAATGTTTAGTGGCGTTAACATCCTCTCCACATCTCCCTAACAACATTTATGGTCAGTAATAATATTAGTTCAGTCCTTGAGCGGTGCTCTGCAGAATGAATCTGCTAGGGCTCATCTTGCCTCATTACTTCTAACAGGGCTCCTGTAGTCATGTCACACTCCAGTGACATGCCAGACAGAACGACATCTTTTAAATATTATCTCTGACATATTTCATTTGAAATGCTAGCCTTTCAATTAGTGCTATGCACCAGGAAGTGACAGATTCTGGAAGAAGAGTTGCTTCCTTAAGTGAACACAGTAATAGTGGGATGCTTCAACAGTACTGGGGAGCTAGAGAAGATTTCCACGAGTAAGTTCACAATAAAACCATTTGAACTTGTTTCCACAGACCAGGGGACACTGTTGGTGCCCCCATCCAAATGTTCCTATGTCCCTCTTATTGGCATCTTGCACCTGTTTCCCCAGCTTCTGCATGCTTTGCTACTAATGACTGCCTTCTGCCACCATAGGCATTGCAGCTAATTCCCAAAGAAGCCCATATCTAATGCCTGACTGGTACATTAATGCAAAAGCCCAGCTCCTTTGCCTTAAGACTGGACAAACTCTCAAGTGTCATTTATGCCTCAGAGCTTCCTGTAAGATCAAGCTGAGGTTGGGTTTTCATTTGAAATCACACACACTCTTGCTCAGCTTCTTCCTTTCCCTTGCCTGCTTCCCACCATCTTTACTGACCTCTCCAGGGAATCCATGATAAATCATTCGCCAGGAATGTTTGGCTCAAGGTCCACTTTTGGGAGAACATGATCTCAGAAGCATTAGGCAGGCTCCTGAATCCCAGCTGTGTGCAAGCCTCATAACTATTCTGCTTCGGAATTTGCTTGCTACCATGGGAACATCTCTAAGAAGCACAAACTATCTTTCTTCCCAATCATCAGGCTCCCTTCTGTACCTCAACTCAAAGCCAGGTCCTCCAGAGGCTTGGGCCTTCTGTCTAGGATAGCTTAAAGGGAAGGAACAGAGTTTTGATTGCTTACTATTGTCATATGTGTTCAAAATTTCATCTTATCGTCTCACCAACCATTTCAAGTATGTGTTAGTAAATCTGTTTGACAGTTAAGGAAAACTGAAGTTCAGAAAGGTTATAAAAACTGAACAAATTCCCACACCCAAATGATTTTAGCCCAGGCTTTTAACTTTAAATCCAGTGATTTTTGCACATACTGTACTTCAGTGGCCCCACTGGCATGATGTCTCAGCCTGAATGCAAATAATGCTTAGATGAGCCACATCATAATCACGTTTGCAATAAGACAGACTGAAGGCCACTCCACAACCATGAAAATGGACAAACAATCCCTCTTTGCTTTCAAAAGTAACTGTTGTTCTTTACAAATGGCAACCCGAGTTCAATCTTCCTGGATAATATATATCTTAATTTCTTGAAAGCATTCACAGAGAACCAGCCCCCTGCTTCCTTAATTTCACTTTAGATTCATCCAGAGCTCCAAATCCATCAGAAGTTCCTCTCCTTCTCCCCTCCCATTTTCCCCTACTGAGATTCTCCCAGGTTTCCTCTGAATTCCATTCTCATTTGCTGCCACACACTTAAATAAACCTAATTCTTTCCCCTTAAGGTATGTTTCTGAGGGTTTCACCAACCAAATTTCATGACCTATCAAGTTATCTTCCCTATAACAAATATGCTATTTGCCACCAATGTATTTCATGAAATGTCAAACTCTATTCATTGTAAATTGTACATGTGCCAACAAAAAAAAAATTAAAATACTGTCAGTTAAGCCCTGTCACAATGCTTTTACGTCCATCTTTTGTGTGATGCACAAATCAGTTACATCAGCTTCTTGTAGCTTTATGTTTTCACATGTTCTAGGGGATATGACCATTTCTCCTGCCTTTGGTTGCGTCAGTTGACATGGGAAAGGAAATGCTTTTGCTTGAGCCTCAGTAATAAAACTTAACTACTTGATTGTGTCTCCTTTTCTTTATTCATATAAAGCAGTTGGTGTAGCTCTGCCAAATATATCAGAGTCACGTTTATTCCTCCAACATCAAACGTTTGCTTCATCAATATCAAATGTAAACCCCCAAGCCCTCTTCTTGTGCATTTCTGCCTTCAATGCCAAGTTCTTAACGGCAATTGAACAGAACAAAGACAGTGCCAACATTGTACATAAAGTAAATTAAGTGTTGGCCAAGTAAGTTTTTGTAGGTATGAACCATGTTGCTAGGTCTCAACATTCACCTCACCCAAAGGGACTGTAAGAAACAAGATTCATCCCCATTTTGGTGGCACTAAAATATGGGAAAGCATGCATCTTGGTATCAATAAAATATATAAATGTGACTACAAGCAGTTTTTATCTAAATAGAATGTTTCATCATACTCTTTTACAAGTATGAAACAGGAAAAGCATTTTAAAGAAGTAGAACAAATACAAATGGTATTCACCTCTCTCTGATAGGGCTCATCTTGCCTCATTACTTCTAACAGGGCTCCTGTAGTCATGTCACACTCCTTCTTTTTGGAAAAAGAAAAAAAAACACATTTACATCTCCAGGCACAAAATATTTCTAGGCCTTACACTTAATTAATTATGTTGGTAATATTTGTATGGATTTTTCAGTGTATATTCAGTTAACATTACCCGAAAAAAACCAATTTTCTCCAAATAATGCAATATGGGCATTCCGTGTGCATAAGCGACTGAGAAAGGGAGACCCTTGTGCAAGATGGAAGAGGACTTTCCTTGATTCCGTCACGTGCCAGAAGTCATCTGTGAATAAGACATTGCCCATCCTCACCCAACCCTAGTGACCCCTCCATTGAATTCTATGCTGGATGGCCCACTCATTCCTTCCCTTAGAATATATACTAGGAGCCTGATATGGTTTAGATATGAGTTATCCCCCAAAAGTTCATGTGTGAGACAATGCAAGAAAGTTTAGAGGTGAAATGATTGTGTTATAGGAACCTTAACCTAATTAATGCATTAGTCCCCTGATAGGGGATTAATTAATTAATGTAACAATAGGGAGGTAGGACATGGCTGAAGGAGGTGGGTAGATGGGGGTGTACCCTGGGGCTTTACATTTCCTCTGTATCTCTGCCTCTGCTTCATGGTGCCACATCCTGAGCTGTTTTCCTCCATCACACTCTTTCACCGTGATTTTCTGCCTCACCTCAGACTTGAAAAATATAGAGTCATCTCTCTGTGGACTGAGACCTCTGAAACCCTGAGGCCCCAAATAAACTTTTCCTCCTCTAATTATACTTGTCAGGTCTTTTGATCACAACACACACACACACACACACACACACACACACACACACACATAAAAAGATGACTAAAACAGAATCTTTTATGGACTAGTTCCTCTTCCCCCAGCAGCTGTACTGACTGCTAATGGCTCAGAAAGGTCCTTTCCTTTAATTGACCATGGGCACCTAAAGTCACTTCACCTGAAGGTAGGGAGTGATGAAGGTAAGTAGTTATGAAAATTATTCCCTATCCCCTGGGAACAGCCTGCAGCCAAAGATTTCAACCGCTGTCATTAGGAGCAGGTAAAAATTGGCCGTCCTTCACCTGAAAATGAGAGTTAATTCTGTGGTGCCATTCATGATCCAGTGCTCTCCTTGAGATCAGGCTTGAAAGCATGAGTCACCTTGTTATTTGTGCACTTCCCTGCCTGTTATGGCTTAAATCTGAGGTGTCCCCCAAAAGCTCATCTGATACAATGCAAGTAAGTGCAGAGGTGAGATGACTAGATTATTAAAACTTTCATCAGTGGATGAATGCATTGATCTGAATTAACTGGGCAGTAACCATTGGCAGGTAGGGTAGGGCTGGAGGAGGTGAGTCACTGGTGAAATGCTTTTGGGATTTATAATTTGCTGCTGGTATAATAATTTATATATAATTTATAATTTGCTCCTTCTGTCTCTCTCTCCCTCCCTCCTTACCTGTCTGACCCCTTTCTGGTTGCAATTTCCTGAGTTGGCCATGCCCTCCCACCATGATATTCTGTCTCATCTTTGACCCAGAGCAATGAAGTTAGCCATCTATGGACTGAGACCTCTGGAACCCATGAACCAAAATAAACTTTTCCTCCTTCCTCTATGTTGTTTTTGCCAGGTCTTTTGATCACAGCAATGGAAAAAGTTAACTGAAACACCGTTTTAAGCTACTGACCTCACTTCCCATGTCCATATTTTTCCCATAAGAGTACCCCCCACCTCAATAATCACCTGTACCAGAATAACCCTCTGCAATTCCAAGTCCAGAGGAATGCAAGGCAAAGCAAATCCTATCCCAAGGACCTTTTCATTTTCATCCTGAGACAGATGCTTTTCTTCTCCATGTGCACTTCTGCTCTCAGAACCTAAATCAGGAAGACAAACGTAGCTTTCTGTTAGTTAAATTCGCTCTGCATCTGCTCTTAGCCCTGTCTCATGGAGGGAAGAGGAAGAGAAACGTCAAGCTGTGTCTTCTACCCACCCACCCCAGAGTCAGGAAATGAAGGTATACAGACTTCTCAGCCACTACCTAGGGATAAGTTCAGAGCCTATAAAGTTTCAAGGAAAAGGCACCTTAAAATCTGTGGAGCTTCCCAACATTTGTCCATGACCCTCTGTGTGGTTTTGAAAGGCAGTTCTTTCGGATCCCATCATCTTTCCTTCTATTGTCCTTCTGAATGGCCCTGTTTCTAAAAAAAAATGATTTAAGCTATTTCCTAGGATACAGATATAGAACCATAGGACCTGACCTAAAAATGATCTTAAGAGTTTGGTAGAGCAAAAATTCTCCACCAACAAGTGGAACCTGAAAAAAGATACAGAAGTCTCCAAAGAGCACAACCCGAAGAACAAGAACAGAGCCTCCCTCCTAGACCTAGATCAGAAGCAAGAGGTGCCGAGGGAGACCCCAGCATCAAAGAGAGACTGGAAACTCTCCATTTATAACCAATCAGATGTTATTTCTCCTTAAATTCCTTTGTCACTGGTCCATCAGGAAGACAGATTTGAGTGTTTCTCCTGTCTCCTTGTTGACTGACCTACAATAAAACTCTCTTTTTGCAAAAACTGGTGCTCGAATGTTGACTTCTATGAGTATTCATCAGTGAGCCCTTGCTGGGTATCACTGCTCTAAGGCCAACTGTGCTGTGATTGGCAGACTGACCTGCACACAATTCAATTCTCTCTGCAACTTCTTCCCTCCTCACTCTGCTTACTTTTTCTAAGTCCCTTCTTTTTCCACCCATCAGTCATATGCTTGCTACTTTTTCTCTGGCCCCAAAAGATTTTAATCAAACTGCCTCTGTGTTGAAGAAAAAAAAAAGAGAAATATCCTCTTTGAGTCAAAGGCCTAGAAAGTTCTTGAAGGTGATGTTTGTTAAAGTTTATGCTTATTTATCCTCCACCTCCAATATCTATTTTTTGGTGGTAATTTAATTAATGTGTCACAATTATTTGATTTAATTCATTAACATTTTTCACTCTGTTTCATTCTGTTCCTTCCACATAGTTTATGTTGGGATGGGTATCCTTTTCTTACATTCAGTCCTTGATTTACAGTTCTCAAACTCTTTTTAGGATATTTAATAAAGTATAAAAAATAAAAGAATGGAAGAAATAAATTCTCTGAAACCCACTGTTTTTGGAACTCTTTTTGATCCACCTGGTGATTCTTCTGATGCTATAAAGATAAATTTTGGTAAGATCCTAAAATTCTAGGGAAACAAAAAGGTGATTGATTGGTCAGTCATCATGAAATAATCAACCCCAGGCCCAGATTTGTTCAAAGCATGGATCATATCTTCTGCCCCCTCCCTACTATATCTCAAGGTCATTTGCCTCCTCTCATATCCCCAAAGCATCAAAGGAACACTTGGTTGTGTTAAAATCAGGAGTCAATCATTTTTTTTGTAAAAGACCACACAATAAGAATTTTAGGTTTTGCTAGCCACAGAGTCTGTGTTGCAGCTACCCAACTCTGCTCTAGGGAGCAAAGGCATCTCCAAATATACATAGAAAACAGGCTGTGTCTTTGTTCCAATAAAACTTTATTTAAAAGAACAAGCCATACATGGGATTTGGTGCATAAGCCGTAGTTTGCTGACTCCTGAGGTAAAAGACAAGGAGCCTCTGATATATAAATAAAAAAATCTTTGAGCTCCTGTAGTTTCGAGTAGAGATTTTAAAGATGCAGAGAGTTACAGAATTACAAAAAAAGAAATCCTGGAATTTATCCACTAATTCAATAGTATTGTTAGTTGAAGGAAGTTATCTAATTAAAATGAAATAATTTTCATCTTTTTATATTTCCTTTTTTTGTGATTTCCTGGTAACTGATGCAAACGTTACATTTCAAAGAAATGATCTGATGAGTTCATAATAAAGGTAAGAATTGCTAAAGAAGTTTGATATATTGTATTTCCTGAAGTCATTGAATTTAATAGAGACTACGCCTATTTTACACTGATTAGAAGAAAAGGGTCAACAAGGAAAACTTCAATAACCAGAAGCTAAGGCACTGCAGGGAAAGGGAACAAAATTTTTTTTTTTGGCATTTCCCAGGTGGGTGTCATTTCCCAATCATATCATTGGTCTATTTTCAGTAATCCTGTAAGTATAAGATATTATTATGTCTATTTTAAAAATGCAGAAACTGAGCAATGGAGTCAGTCAGTCAGAGACAATTTGTTAATAGGTGTCAGAGCTGAAACTGAATTCTAATTCAGTTTGTTCCATAATCTCCTAAGGCTTCACCATCTTTTGGTAAGGATGACATTCCCAAATGTGTCTGAAATGCCAGTTCCATTGGAGAACCTGTTGCAACGATCACAGGAAGAGAAAAAAATTCTTATACATTTGGTGCACAATTTCAGAAGATTCACACAATTTTTCATAAAATGTCAAAGGCTTTGCAAATTCCTCTAGGTCCTATTCTCCAAGGATATAATCTTCCTGAGAGTGTTTCTTTAGAAACCAGAATTAAGTTGTATACCAGCTGCTATGGGATATGGGTGGCCTAAGATATCAAAACAGCTCTATAGTTAGGGTAAAGGAAGATAGGGAGGGTAAATCTCTGACGATTTTCTTTTTTGAATAGTTTGCATTTATTATGCATTTCCCATGTACCAGAGAGTAGGCTTCACGTTTTAGATACATAGCCAAGAGGTAGATTTATAATTATTCTGCTGTATGAAAGAAGATATAGTTCATTCCAGAGGCAAAATAATTTGCTTTATATCCACCCTTGCCTATGAAAAATCCCAAACCAGAGAAACCCACACAGACTTCCCCAGATGTATTGGTGAACACAGGCAGAATTGTGTGTCCTACATAGAAACAACTGGCAACTTCTGTGATGAATATTTATACTTTAAAGTGCCTGGTATTTGTGCTGTATGCATTGTCATCATTAAAAATGTGAAGGTAAATATTTATAAACAGCTGTTAAAGAAAGTAGGCTCCTGTGGAGGAATTTTGAACTCAAATTGCTGCGTGGAGGTTTTCTTTTAAAATGGAAATATGCAGACTAAATATAAACCTTCTTCCTATTGCAATTCTTGCTTTTCATAGCCCAACTAAGGCTCCATTAGAATTCAGCACTAGGTAACCCCCAAAATGACAGCTTTAAAATTCTTTGGCTATAGTGAGATAATACTTCTCTTTGTTTTTTTTTTCTTTTTTTTGGGGGGGGGGCGGTTACCTAGGATTGAACTCAGGGGCACTCGACCACTGAGCCACATCCCCAGCCATATATATATATATGTACATATATATATATATATATATATATATATATATATATATATATATATATTAGAGACAGGGTCTCACTGAGTTGCTTAGTGCCTCACTTTTGCTGAGTCTGGCTTTGAACTCACGATCCTCTTGCCTCAGCCTCCCAAGCCGCTGGGATTACAGGCATGTGCCACTGCACCCAGAGAGATATTACTTCTCATCCAATGCAATGACTAAAGCCATAAAAACTGACATTACCAATGACTGAAAAAAACATGGAATGACTAGAACTCTCAAACACTGCGTGCAAGGAGTGAAAATGGTGTGACCCCTTTGCCAAATTGTTTCATTGATTCCTAGTAGTGTTAACCTTATTCACCTATCATATAACCAATCAATTTCACACCTAGGTTTTACCCAAAAGAAATGAAAACATACACCCAGCCAAAGAAATTCATAAAAATGTTGATTTCAGCTTTAACTCATAAGACCCACAAACTCAAAATAATCCAAATGTCTACCAACTAATAAATGCATAAGCAAATTTTGCTATAGCCATGTAATGGAATGTGACTCAATAATAAAGTGGAATTAATACATGCTCCTGAGTAAGATGGCTGCTACATGGATCATCTTAAAAAACATCATTCTGAGCAAACAAAACCAGCACCCCCCCATCCCACCCCATCCCAAAAAACTCTACATACTCTATGGGTTGTTCGTTTGTATGAAACTCTGGAAAATACAAACTCAATTGTGATGACAGAATGCAGATTAATCAGTGGTTTCCTTTGCTGGGTGAAAGACAAGCTCAGGGACAGAAGGGAATTTATTGAAGTGACAGACAATTTGTTTCTTGATGGGTGGTGGATTCCATATGGGGTGGGTGTATATAATTGTCAAAACTCATTTATCAGCATACTTACAACTTTGTGCATTGTGTTGCATGTAAATTAATTATACCTTAATAAAATAACAGTATTGGAAGAAAAACAAAAACAGGTTTTCAAGGAATATCCATCCTTAGGAGGGTTCAGCTGATGGCCTGGCTTCAGTTTCTTAAGACATCAGCTTTTGCACGGGCTCATGGACAACTGTAGTTCTCTCCACTGCCTCCTCTGGTACCTGGAAGGGCCCCAGCAGGAAGCAGGTATCTTTGAATACCTATGCCTTACTTTTCAAGCTCTTTGAAGGAAGCTGGAAAAGGGGATTAATCTTATGTGAATCCAAATTCCCAAATTCAAAGAGGACGGAAACAATGTCTTGACTTCTCCTGTGTCTTTAGATCCTCCAATCTCAGACCTGAGAAATTGCTTTGAAAATATAACCAATGTGTACTGTTTTGGTGGCTTTGTTTCCTTGATAACTGATCTGATACTGGTTTGCTATATATTGGGGACTTCATCCTGGGGCTGGAAGGCAGTGAAATGGATATATCATTCCAAGCAGGTACATTTCAGACATTTTCAGTGGGAGCTCTCCTTCTGCCACTCTGATAAACTCCCTCCCTAGGGGGCCTTTGGGGCTTGTGAACAGAAGGTCAATAACCAGAGCCTGGCTAATGGAAATGCTTCACCCAAATTCCATTCAGCCCTCCAGGAGGAGTAACCCTCCAATCCACTTAATGAATTTAAAGACATATTAACTTGATTTACATAATCATGTATTTTAAAAATCAAATAATTGTTTTGTAGAATCAATTATCTTCTTTTCTGTTATTGTTGCCCATCACCCCTCCCCCTTCCTCAAACTGAACTGTGGAGTTACAAATACCCTCCCAGAGAGCCTCAGAGGAGGCAAACTTGGCAGAGGAGAGAGAACATAGAAAAATCCATGTCTTGCAAAAGCCAAGGGGAAGAACAATCAAATGAGCTGGCAAGGCCATCTTTCACTGCAGGATTGGGGTACAGGGTGAGGATCTTAAAAACCATTTTGCATGGGGAAAATGCACTCTCCTCTCCTGGAAAACAACATTGAAAGTCCGTTTATCTCAGCCTCCTGGAGACCATGTAGTTTTTCCAAGAACAGAGCTGCTAGGGGACAGAGTGCCTCACGGTGGTGGCTGCCCGGCCAGTTCTGCTGCCAAGAGGCCAGCATGCACTGGGCTCCGCAGAGTGGCAGGCCGCCAGGGCCCTGGGAGCAGAGGCAGCCTTCCTCCGAGGAGCACCTGTTCTTCCTCGCCTGGCATCGGGAATGTGCCATCTTCCCCCACCTCATGCTGCTTTCCTCTGAGTGGCTCCATTTTGTCGTTCCCGATGACAGATGCCCGCTACCTTCCTGGAGCAGGCACCCTGGGGGAGGGGACGGCTACATCAGGCACTTCTCTTTCTCTGACGCACTCTTGCATCCCAGGTATCAGTCAGCAGCAGGTGCTATGACATTATGACAAACACTCAGGTCCTTGGTGACTGGATGCGTCACAGTCTGTGTCTCAGAATGTCCGACAGCTCATCAATCATGGCTTTGATTATGCTTCTCTGTGTCCCTGGGCTCAGCTTTGGGCTGTGAACAGAATTTATTGCAAACTGAATATCCTTATTTCCAAAGGGGGCATAGCTGTCCTGTTCAAAATAGCATAATCCAGCTAGAAGTTCACACTCCCTCGTTCGAATTTGTCAATCTGTTCTCAATATTGTAATTAGGTTAAGCATCAGGCACAAGACATTGGGGAAGAATTTTTCTCTCCACCATTCTCCCACTATTTGCTAACAATGGATGGGCATATTTTGTTGTCCCTCAGAATGCCATATTCCAAGAAAGGCTGTGACTGTCCAGTGCATGACAGTCGAAGAGAGAAGGTCACTGGTGATGATTAACTAGCTTGCCTACATGGTATGAGGCTGTTTATCAACTAGCATGGATTAAGTCCGTAGTGTGCAAACCAGTCATGTGTGAACATCTACTGGGGCACACAGGTTAGGGGGAAAACTTCAACATCTAGTAGAGGAGATAATTATGCAAACATTCATATGGCAAAATATTGACTAAACTTCTTTGCCTGGGAACAAAAACATCCTGGAGTCTGACCATGGGACAGACCTTTGACAAGACCTTTCACTGCCTGTTTACAGAGTGTCTCTTATGTTTTTTTTTTTTTTTTTCCCTCCAGACTTGAGCTCCTGGAATTGACTTGACCTGCAGGCCCACCCTCATATATTTCCCTATACAGGTACATACTAAATATCTGTGGGCCCCAAGGCAAAATCAAGCAACTATTCTTGTTGAAAGGTGAATAACCTTTTTCACATTTTACATATGAGAACGGAAAAACTATTCTTAGCTCATGGACTGTATGGAAATAGGTAGTAGATTAAACTTAACCCAAAAGCCATAATTTGCTGAACCCCGATCTAAATCCTATTAGTCTTTCAAGATCCCTTCAAACCCAGATGTTGTGTGAACTACATTTGATGATTTCCATCCAAAATTCTCCCTCTTAGTAGTGTCAAATGTATACATTTTGTCCAGTAGGCATTCTTATATTTATTAGTACATCTATCAGGCAATATATGAACTTTAAAATCAAACAGAATAACATTCAAATTCTGATTCATCAATTTACAATGGAATGAAATTTATATCATAGAAGCACTTAAATTCTCTTAGTTTTCTTACTGTTCAACTGATATGTCATATACTAATTTACATAGAACTTTATTAAAATAAAGTATTTCAAAAATGTTTATATCTGTGTGGTTAGTGTTATGCTTTTCATTTTCTTACTTAGATTTTCTAAAATGACTTTTGGAGATATATATTTCTTTTATAGTAAAAATACTAATTACCTGATCCACAGGGCTATTTGTATTAAATAAAATGATAACATGGAAATGTTGAAAAGTCTCAGTAAATATAATCTTTTATCTCTCCATGAATTTTCTCTATCTTCATCAGCAGTATTTATCTTATCTCTAAAAAGTAAATTGCATCTTATATTTAAGTCCTCCACAATGCTTAGTGAAGACCTGGCATTTGGCAGATGGTCAGAATTATTTGTTATTAATTTAAATGTTATCAAACTTGGCTAGGCTAAATACTTTTCAAAAAAAAAAACTTTATTTATTTTTCTCACTCTACTCAATCTAATGAAATCTGTCGTCTCTTTTCCCATAACTCAATCAACTTCCATGTCTCTAAATCCAGTGAACACATTTCAGGGCTCCTCTTGTTGGACATTCCATCTGCATTGGATTCAAACACTCTCTTCTCTTTGACACCTCAATCCCTTTGATTTCTATAAAATCACAATTTCCTAGGCTCCCCTCTAAGTCTCTTCTCTCTCCACTTCTATCTCATATAAAGTATCATCCTCATTCAAAGACCATCAGTCACCTGCCCTTTTGAAGACATGGGATTTGTCATTAACTTCCTGTGCATTTCCATCCAGGTCTGTGGTTCATGATAATATCTATACACAGACTCATCAGTAAATTTAATCTCTGGCCAAGAATTCTTCTCTAAGGTATAGCAACATCATATATGCTCAAAGACCTCCTCAATGTCAGCATAATCAATAATAAATTCATGACCAGTCCTAACTCTTCATCTCTATCACCCCAAAATTGGTCTTCCAGCAGTGTTTTCTATTTCAGTGAAAGATGTCCCATTCTTCCTATCAAACAAGTCAGAAATTTAGGGATTATAAAGAACACCTAACTCTCCCTCAACCAAATAGCTAATCTATCACCAGGCTCTACATATTTTATTTCTTAACTAACTTTGTAATTCTTCTCTTTTCCCATGGTCAATGCTACCACTGTAGACCACAAAGAGTCATCTGATACCCAGAAGCTGTGATAGCTTACCTCTACTTTCTCTGTTCCTCTATGGTCTATCCTTTATACCACAGAGTAATGTTCTTATAATCTAAAGTCTCATTTTTGATCATGTGATCTCCGAATTTAGGTATTCCTACTTGCTCTTCACACTAATTTGTGTTCATTCCTCAGAGATAGCCTTCCAGAGAAGCTCCAGTTTCTGGAGCTTAACCCCAAATGGATACATCTTTCTTTGGAGTTCTAATTTCAGCAAGGTGGGAACCACTCAGTAGGGCTATTATCTGATAGTTTCTCTCTCACACTAGGCTGTAGGATCTCTGGGAGCATCTAATATGTCTGGTTTTACTAATTATTAATACCTATGCATGTGGCACTGTGCCTGGGTAATAATTACTCAAAGGACATTTGCTCAATGAACAAATGCATGGACACTTTGCAAAATATGTTGGAAAGAATTGGCTACGAATTCTCTCTGTATATACCTAAAAATTCAACCACTAACCAGTGTTCTTAAGTAAAATTGTCAATGCTGTTGATTAAATGATGGATTATTTGGAGACTTTAAGCCTTCCTCATCATTCACACAGTGTCCAAATGCTTTTTTTTTTCATGTTATTTTGGTTAGCCTTTTATACTATCAGTCTTTGGGGTACAAGATATGAAGACCTACCCAGGTGAAAACACGTCATGGAAACTGATTTTAACAATAGCACGGAAATAAAAGGAAAAAAAAAAACCATTCAGGACTTTTTCCCAAGTCGGGTTACAGGAGGACTGAGCTTCCTGGGGAATGGGATCAAAGTGCTATTTGGAATTGGATCACCTTATGCTCCTCCATTAATGTAACACAGATAATGCCTGAGACAGGATGAAAGAACACCCAAGTTCCATCTGCTTTGGGTGTTGGCTTCTGGATCCACACCTTCGCTACAAGTAATAACTTCCTGTGCATAATGAAAGGGTTGGTCCAATAGCATAGCCCCTTAATTCTAATCGTGAAAAATGGGCATCTTAAGAAAATGAGAAGACAAGCCACAGATGGGGAAAAATATTTGTAAAATATGCATCTGATAGGGGACTATTATCCAAAATATAAAAATAACCCTTAAAAGTCAACAATAAGAAAACGAGGATTGGGATTATGGCTCAGTAGTAGAGTGCTTGCCTAGCATGTGTGAGACACGGGGTTCGATTCTCAGCACCACACACAAATAAATAAATAAAATTTTAAAAATTCCATCAACTAATAACAAATGTTTAGAAAAGAAAGAAAATGAACAACCTATTGGGAGGGGGTGGAAATGGTCAAAAGATCTTAACAGAAATCTCATCAAAGAAGATCTATAGATAGCAAATAAGCCTATGAAAAGGTTTTTAATATCATACATCACTCAGCTGGGAGCTGGGTGTTCTGATCTCTAAGAAAAAATCTGAGTGGGGTCCCAGAAACACCTGCTGAGGGAAGTGTCTACAGGATGTGTCTAAGTCATGGAAGGCAGTTTTATAATGGTGTTCCCCATCTCACTCCCTGTGGCTTGCACAGATCTGACTCAAGGACCAGCAGTCCATCAGCTGGGTAATGGCTGTCAACAGGCTAAATGGTTACTACCTGGAATGATCAAATTGTGTCCCATAAGAATGTAAGTTAGGATTTCAAGTAACAACAAGGTAGTTCTATGAAACTATTATAATGCCAAAAATCCAATTCACTGAAGTTATAGAGCAACAGGGATTCTCATTTACTGCTGGTAAGAATACAAAATAGCACAGCCCCTTTGGAAGACAACGTGGAAGTGTCTTGCAAAACTAAACATACTCTTACCATAAGATCCATTAGTCATGCTCCTTGGTATTTACCCAGATAAACTAAAAACCTCATGAACACATCAAATCCTCACATAGGTGTTGAGAGCAGGATATTTCATAATTAACAAAAATTGGAAGCAACCAAAATATATACTTCAGTAGGTGAGTAGATAAATAAACTATGATACATTTGTACAATAGAATATTAAGCCATTTTATTAAGAAAAAGGAGCTATCTATTTATAAAAAGACATGAAAAAATTTAAAGTGTATATTTCCAAGTAGAAAAGCCAATCTGAAAAGGCTACATACTACATAATTCCAAACATACATTTTGAAAAAGGCAAAACTATGGAAACAGTAAAAAGATCAGTGGTTGCCAGAGTTTGAGAAAAGGAAAGGATGGATAATCAGAACACAGGAGAGTTTTAGGGCAGACAAAGTATTCTGAGATTATAAATGTAGAAAGTCATTATATATTTGCCAAAGTCCATTGAATACGCAATACCAAGAGTTCACATAATATAAATCATGAACTTTGGGTGACAATGATATGTAAATTCATCAATTATACATAGTGCCATTGTGGTGCAGGTTGTTAATAGTGGGGAGGTTGTGCTTGTTGGGGAAAAGGGAGCACATGAGAATTCTTGACACTTTCTGCTTAGTATTTCTGTAAATTTAAAACTTCTCTAAAATTTCAATTAAAAAAAAACGTAAATAGCATTAAATTTGAGTAGGATCATGTGGAAATTAGACTTCACAGGAACCCACATCTTATACTGAGTTTCTTCTTCTTCATTATCGTACCCTCCCCCTCCCCTTACTCCTGAAATTATTCCCTTAATAAACCACCTGGGAAAATATTCCCATTTTTGTCTCTGCTTCTAAAGAATCAACCTAATACAGAACTGCAGGCATGACATTCATTATTGCTGACCTGTTCAAAACTTTCTTTCTACTTGAAGGAGTGGGACATGGTAGCGTGACTGTTGATGAAAGAGGAAGAGGGTGAATAAAAACCCAGAATATATCATGATTTAAAAAAAAAAAAAGATTCTGCAAAGAGCCAGAAAGAAATCTCATCTGCATTCCCATCTCCACACCTAGGGAGATGGAAATATGCCAAAGACAAATTTTGTCTACTTGAAAAATTTGTCTCGGTGCCAGCTCCTAATTCTTTGGGAAGGAAACAAAATGTTCTTAATTCCTTTCACTTACCGTATTTGATTCCTGCGGCTGCTGTAACAAATTGTCAGAAACTAGATGGCTTCAAATGGCAGGTATTTATTCTCTCGCAGCTCTGGAGGCCAGAAATCCAAAAATCAAAGTTTTAATGGAGCCACAGTATTTCTGGAGGCCTTGGGGAGTCTCCTTCCTTGTCTTTTTCAATTGTTTTGGCAATGCTTGGCCTCTTGCTCATCACACATCACTCTCTGAGTTCCACCTTTGTTTTCATGTGATCTTCGTTTTCTCCTCTGCATTTGTCTTGTTCTCTATGTTTCTATTACAAGGACATGTCTTACTGGATTGAGGTTTCACCAAAATAGTCCCAGATGACTTTATCTCAAGAAGTAATATAATCACATCTGCAATGATTCTTATTCTAAATAAATTCACTCCCCAGATTTCCAGGGAGTAGGAGACAAATTGTTGGGGGAGACCACTATTCAGCCCTCTCCTCTCACTAAACTCCATTCTTTCCTAATCCAATATAATTATATTTTGTATAATCATATATTGATTTATAGTTTGCAGAGTTCTTTCAACCAAATAACTTGCTTGTTTTCAAAGTAAACAAACATAAAAATGAAAATATCCACCATCGAATATCATTTTCTTATGCCACAGGCATGCCCTGTGAGATGTTCTTATTTCTATTGTACAGTCGAGGATGGTGAGAGTGGGATGAATTTTAATTTTTCCCCTTTATTACTTCAAACTTGGCATTTTAATTGTTTGTTTATTTGTTTGTTTCCTCCAGAGAGAACTAGGAAGGAGACTTGGTGACTGGTCTGAGTATACTACAAATAGGAATATTCTTAGAAGCAGAGTAAATTAAGAAGAACTCAGGTTGTTTGACATGGAAGGGCCCTCATTTGTACTGTCAAGTGGTCCCACTGAAAGAACAGGTGATGTGGATCTTGCAGAAGTTACTGGATTCCTTGCTCTCTTCCTTTATCAGGTTCTTGAATTCAAACAAGTCACAAAATTTCTCTAAGACTGAGTCCTAATCCATTAAATTAGGTATTGCATATGTGTCTATTCAAGAATTAACTAAGTTAAAAGTAAAATCAGATTCACTGGGCCCAATCCATAATAATGTCCACATTCTTCATTGTATATTTGTAGATTACAAGTGAGAAGGCCCCTAGGATAGCTACATATTTCTCCAATTATTGTAAAAGAACTACCTACACATCCATGCAGGCTCTCTTCTCCATTACAAAGCTGGAAGTGAAAACTCAGATCTCATGAGCACTATGAATGTTCCCACTGATCTCATTTGAGGTTTCCTACCTCTTTATGAATCACTCTCTTTAATTACCCATTTATACAGAATCATGAGCCAACATCTACCTGATGATGAGCAGACTCTTTCTTGTCATTTCTGCACCATTGCCACCAAGCGGTCAAAATTTAATATGTGAACCTCCTAGGCAAAATAACAAGTTCACTGCTTTGCAGAAAAATGAAGTCTTTCAGTAAATCAGTGACCAGCATTAAGGGATGCCAGTAGCCCTATTCAGCCTTACTCTTTGAGAATGTGGCCCAGACCAGCAGCATTAGCATCCCCTGGAGGCTTAGGAGGCATGCTTCTCCACAGAGCACACTAGACCTGCTGACTCAAAGCCTCTACAATGGGCCCAGCAATCTGCCCTTAACAAGATCTCAAGGTCACTGATGCACACTGAAGTTTTAGGAACACTACTGCGGCAGTGTTTCTCAAACTTTAGCATGTGTCTCAACAACCTGGAGACATGTTGAAACAGATAAGATTACTAGACTCCATCCCCACAATCTGTGATTCATGAGTGAGGAACAAGGCTAGAGAATCTGCATTTCTCATAGGATTCCAGATGTTACTGATGCTCTGCTCTAAGAACAACAATTTGAGAACTGCTATACTATTACAATGTCCAGAGGTAAATTTATCAACTTATTTTATCTCATTGAACTGAAGACTTGAATAAGGAGTATCACCAAGAGAAAAAGACAAAAAGTCCTGATTTAGCAGGTAATTTGAGACTGGGCTTTCCCATTAGATGTAGTTCTTGTATGGCATCTTGTAGGGGCTGGGGTTGTGGCTCAGTGGTAGAGCACTTGCCTGTCATGTGTGGGGCACCGGGTTCGATGGTCAGTATCACATAAAACTAAACAAATAAAGGTACTGTGAAATTTTTAAAAATCCATTCTATTCTTCTCTGTTCTTTTCATAGCACCAGTAGATACAATATCCCTAAATCCCTCCTTCCCTAAGCTTCTCCTTCTCTAAGCCCTTCCTTCCCCAAGACACACCTTCCTCAAGCCACACCTTTCCCAAGCCCCTTCTTTCTTCCCTCCTTCCCTAAGTCACTCCTTCCCTAAGCCACAGTTTGGGTATATAACTCAATTAGTAAAGTCTCCAAGAAGTAGTTCCAGCTGTATCAAATCTATACTATTTCTTCTGATTTTCAAACCTCTGCAATATTATTTATTTTGACAGCCAATGCCCTCATTTACTCATATTGATCCCCTTACATTATTATATTTGCAGATTAGTTTTTCATACTGGATAATTCTCTAGGAATACTCTACTTTCCTCACCTATCCTTCAAGGTCCCAAGGAAGTACCATCTCCAACCCAGGCTTACACACCAACAACATTTTCCTGTGCATAGCACACTTTGCTAGTCAATCAAGAAACTTTTTCAAGTTGACATACCAGCTACCACAACTGGATCCTACTTAACCACAAAATTCCAGGCTATTACTACCAATCAACACAGGCAAAGATTAAACCTTTTGTTTTTCTTAGCATTCTATTCTTTTATGTCCTTTTTTATTCAGACTATCCCAAACTCCACTATCTGGTATCTGCTAATTGTTATTTACTAAATTATAAGCTCACCCAGGAGAGGACTTAGGTCCTGAAGAATACCATATGTTTTACAATTAAACAGAAAGTGTTGTAACAATTAAGCAGTGATGTCACACTTGATCTGACCATTTCACTCTATGGTGGGTCGAGTTCACTTGTGTTCTTAACCTATCACTTTAGAGAATAATACTAGAAATATTTGCAGAGTAAATTCCTTAAATCACCACAGAATGAAATGGAGTCGATCCTCATCTCTTCAATGGGGAAGGAAATACTCGAACTTGAACTTACATCAGCTTAAATGCTAAAAGGCATCAAATAAGGCAAGAACTAAGCTTTGTGTCTAACATGAGAATAACATCAGACACGGTGGTACATTCCGGTGATCCCAGCAACTCAGGAGGCTGAGGTAGGAGGATCTCAAGTTCCAGGCCAGCCTTAGCAATGTAATAAGACCCTCTCAAAATACAAAAATAAAGAGTGAAGATGTAGCTCAGAGTAAAATGCCCCTGGGTTCAATCCCCACTATCAAACACACACACACACACACACACACACACACACACACACACACACACACACATACACGACTAAAAATAAAAGATACCAACCTTTATACCAGTGGTACCATGTAAATAACCATTCATATCTTAGTTTGAGTTAACATTTAAAGGAGCTATTTTTTAAATCTAAAATAAAATCTTGACCTCAACTCTATTTTATCCTTTTTTTTGTATTTTGACACATAAAATATGAAGGGAGATGTGGGGGAGGAACAGAGGCTATGATTAAATCTGCTCCTTGTTTTCATTATCTTCTCACTTTTCATGAGCTCTAATTTAAAGATCTTATTTATAGTGTAATGTTCTTAAAAGTTTCCTAGCTGTGTTTAAATGGGGATGGTTAATTGGGACCATCCTAGTACAAGCCAGCTTCACTCTCATCTTCGTAGGTGGTGGCTCTTCTCTGCTTCTGAAAAACAATGTAATTTCCTCTTATATTTAGTCTAATTTTCCTGTTCATTGTTACTTTTCTAATATTGTGACCTAAGGCTGCATGAGTTAATAACTTTGTAGTTTTAATATTCTTGCTGTTATTTTCAATCTTCACATCATGAATTTGTTATCTGGTATTTACTGTGATTCTTGACGTTAAAAATAATAATAATAAGTAACGCTAACCCAGGGAACAACTTAAAAATAGTATGAATTAGGAATTGAAAAGAAAAAGTGAAAACTAAATGCTATGTTTCAAACATACATATTCATTAAATGAGCTTAGAAAATAAGCAGAAACTACTTTTGTACTCCATAAAAAGTTGCCTTACTCATCTACTTTTGTTCCTAAGTACTAAATGATGCTTTAATTACAATTATTATAATTGTAATACTCATGGCTTATGGATAATTTGATTTCCAGTGTGTAGCATCATATGCAACGTTGACTTATACACCAACCTCTCTTGTTATCCCAAAATCACCTGTCTCGGGTTGAGTTATACAGAGTCTAAGATAAAAGTAAATTGTTAGGAGCCAGGCACAGTGGCTCATTCCTGTAACCCCAGTAGCTCTGGAAGCTGAGATAAGAGGATCAAAGTTCAGGGACAGCCTCAGCAACTTAGTGAGACCATAAGCTACATAGTAAGATCTGGTCTCAAAGTGAAAAAAAAAAAAATTAAAGGCTAGGGAGGCAGCTCTGTGGCAAAAAAAAAAAAAAAAAAAAAAAAAAAAGGAAGTTGTTAGGGACAAGCTCCAGGGAAAACTGTAAAAGAAGAATAAGCAGGACATGAAAGGGAAGGAGAACAAGTAGGGTGTGTGATCTAGGTGAGGCCCCACCCCTACCTGGTCAGTGGAGAGCTCTGATAGTTTAAATGATATCCAGAGTCCATCCCTCGGGTAGACAAAAGAGCCAGTTTTGCGTACTCACAAGTCCATGGCTACTGATAACTCCTGGGGAACATCACCTCTAAGGCACTCTGCCTCCTAGTATATATGGGCAAAATATCTCTACCAGCCCAAGAGAAGATCTAGGAAGAAGGTCTCAGGCACTAGGTAGGATTTGCATTGGTCATCCCCAATAGCTTCTTTTGATTGTCAGTGATTTAATTTAATCTAATTTAATTTATTAATTTATTTAGGAGAGATCTCAGTCATATTTTTTCAAGTCCATTAGAACTTCTGATGCTGAGTGAAACTGAAGGGAGGTGGGATGTGGCTGGAGGAAGTGGTTCATTGGGAGTGTGGCTATGGGATATATATTTGTATCTGGTGAGTGGAAATCAATCCCCCGTCCTCTGCTTACTGATCATCATGTAAGTTGCTTCCCTCTACACTCTTCAGCCATGATGTTCTGTCTCACCTTAAGCCCCAAGGAATGGAGCCAGCCTTCTATGGATAAGACCTCTGAAACCATGAGCCCTCAGATAAACTTTTACTCCCCTAAAACTGTTCTGATCAGATCTTTTAGTCATAGCAGCAAAAAGCTGACTAAAACACTCACCAATGAAGAGTCTACCTGAGGTTTTTCATAGGACATTGACAGAGACACCAATAAATAAATAGTGGTGCACAGGTCTCTTGAGATCTAGGCTCAATACCAGCTTTTTAAAATTCCGCCATATTGGTCAAAGGAAGTCATGCAGCCAGGCCATATTCAAGAGGTGGAAACTGGATGTAGAATTGTAATGTAAAGGGCCCGGTTACAAAGGTAAACAGTATACCTAGCATCTCACTATATAGCCCTCCTGCCCCCATCAGCTTCATCCTGGATGAGCCTAAACTTCCCAACAATGACCGAAGTGGCAATTTTCTTCACTAATCTCTTGATACCCAAAGATGTCAACTCTGCTTCCAGTGTAAGGCCTTCTCTGTTCTTTAGCATTATGGACTAGGAAGGAGAAATTAAGTCTCTACCCAAAAGGCAAGGATAATACAGAAATTACTCTCAATTATTCTTCCAGATATATTCATAATGCTTTTTTTCTACTCAGTTTGTGTGTGTGTATATGTGTGTGTGTGTGTGCTAGGGTGAGTAATGTATTTAGTTCTCTCCATGGTTTTTTTTTTATGATCAAGGATCATAAAAGGGAATAAAGAACATAACTCCATCAGGCAAGTTAAACTCATCTGCCAGGATATCATTCTCAGTAAGTTGAACTTGTGAATTGGATAATGATAAAGGATCTTTATGTGGCTACATAAGAGGGGTTCATAGTAGATTTGATTATTTGCAACTGGAAGCAGTCCACAGAGTGTGAAGCCAAGGAAGGACCTGTACATGCTTCAAATGATCCAATGTTGTCCCCAAAGAATTTCCCCAGAAGGTATAAAATGCATTCCATATTTCATCAGTTATAAGAAGCTAATTTTTCATATTTTAGTATCTCTGAAATTGGGATGCATTTTAAAATTGATGTCTTCTTAAAACTATTTGGCAGAATTTTCTTAATGGCCTATAAAATAGTAGTGAATCTTATCATCAATACAGTCTTAGACTTGATGATGAATGATAGCCAGAAATAATAGCTGTTTCCTCTTGTAAAACACTGGCCTGTCCAAAACACATCAGCTTCTTAAAAGGGTTACAAGCAGGTTTTTGACATGAGTGCTCAATAATTTAACAGGCTTTGCTTCTATTAAAAGCAAGTAAATTAAACCCCAGATTCATCTGAGATGCCCTTATGTATGTTGCTATGGTTTGAACAATTTTGTAGTGGGCAGGGTATGGCAGCACAGGCCTGTAATCCCAGAGGCTTGGGGGGCTGAGGTAGGAGGATCACAAGTTCAAGGCCAGCCTCAGCAATTTAGTGAGGCCCTGAGCAACTTAGTGAGACTTGTCTCAAAAAATAAAAAAGCCTAAATATGTGGTTTAGTAAATGCCTCTGGGTTCAGTCCTAGTACAAAAAAAAAAAATCATGTGGTAGAAGGGCTGGAGGTGTATTTCAGTGACAGAGTGTATATTTTGCATATATGAGGCCTTGGGATCAATCTCCAGCAACAACATATATACATTGATTAATTTGGAAAAGCACATATTGGAAACTTCATCACTGATGCAGTAGGACTTACTTAATGGCATATGTGTAAGGTGTGGGGCCTCAGCCCTGATAGATTTAATGCTTCCATAAAAAGGGCTTGTGGCAAAATAAGCCAAACTCAGGAGGCCGAGGTTCATATGAAAAAGAAGGTGGGGGAGAATCTCATCAAAATCAAGGGAAATCGGTAGAAGAAAGGGACCAGGTAGAGGAAAGAGGGAAAGGAAAGGGGAAATACAAGGGAACGATATTGGCCAAACTATACTGTTATACTGTGTGCCTGTACGAATATATAATAACAAGTCCCACCACTATGTACAACTATAATGCACCGATTAAAAAAATGTGTGGGGATAAAATAGCTCATAGGAAGGAAATTGCTTTCTTTTGCCCTTCCACCTTCCACCAGGTAAGGACACGGTAAGGGGGTCCACACCAGATGCTGGCACCTTGATCCTAGACTTCCCAGCCTCAGGAACTTTGCAAGAATTCATTTCCATTTTTATAAATGAGTCGTGAGCATTCTGTTTCAGCAACACAGACAGACATGAGGGATAGAATGATCAAGTCAGCAAAGGTCAGAGGATTCTTCAGAATCATCCTTGACATATTCTGGAGGGAAAGGAAAAAATGTTGGTTTTTTTCTGTATTCCTCAAAAATCTTAAAATTCAAATTAGCTATACAGTGTAAAAAAAAGAGTTTTACCAAGTCATCTCTAGAAAGCAGCAGTAGATGCATAAAACTATGATAATTCGCAAGGTTTGTAATCTAGAGAAAGGACATTTTGTAGGAGGGAGTCAACAGAGATTCCAGGGTCATGCCTCATATCTTCTGTTTAAAAGTATATTTTTCTCTCTAACATGACTGATTGCTAGTCTCTATCCCACCCAAATTGCTTATCTATTAAGATAATAAAGTATGTTGTAAAGTATCAAGGGTATACATATGTTAATAAGGGTATTTTTGAATGTTTTTTTTCTGCTGTTTTCTACTTCTTGCCAATTTTCCCTAGAACATGATTTTTCTTGGTAATCAGAAATTATTTTAAACGAAGGAGAAAATTATCTGGCAAAGAGAAAAGCAGATCACCACAAACACAAGAAGAATATTACAATAAAAGCCAACCCAGTTACTGCACTTACTGTATACCAGGACACTGACCAATGAAATCTCAGAGCTTCAGGTGGTCAGAACTGTCATGTCTACTTTGCAGAGCTGGGAGCCATGTCACAGAAGGATGGCATTGCTTGCCCAAGTCCACAGGACTGTCAGTGGGGGAAATGGAATTTGAAAATGGGTGACCGAGCTCCAGACAACACGATGATGCATAAACATAAAATAAATGTGTGAATAAGCACTCAAGAAGTTGTTGTATGTGTCCATCTTGTCCTAGCTGCATGACTGAGTGAATAATTTTTCTCTCCCTCAAACTCATTTTCCTCATCTGTCATATAGGAATGCTGGCAATAGTAACTGGCCACTTCAGAGGATCATGGGAAATCATAGATGCAAGTAGGACTTGTAAACTGTAAAGTCATATTTAAATATGTGTTAGTAACACCATCCTCATCTTTTCACCTCAAGATTAAAAGGTTTTTTAAAAAAGGAAGCAATTATCATGCTAGCACCTGTCCTCTCCATAATATTTTTTATCCCTTTCTATCAATAAAGTATTGCAATATTTCTCTGGTATCTCAGAATTAAACCCTGAGTAGCTACAACTCTCACTGCCATCAGTGAGATCCCATGACCAAGACAACAAACACAGGGCACAAACATAGGACTCTCCACTTCCTTGACTATAAGACATTAATAATCAAGCATACCTCTCATTGCTGCTTAATCTATGCCCTCATGTTACCTCAGAATCCTTCTTAACAGGTGGTCTAAGTAGCCACTTGCTATTAGTTCTCAGATACAGAAAAAAAAATCTGACACAAAATCATTTTGCCATTTCTGTTGGAAATCAGCTCAAAATGCAATTACCAGAAGAATTTAGAGCTAAAAAGTTAAAAAAAAAAAGTTCTTTGAAATATGAAGTTGATAATAGCAATTGGACTACGTTAGTTCCAACACAACCTAGTGATTGGGTAGGTCATTAAGCTTTTTGTACTTGATTTCCTCATAGTTCTAATATAGGAGTTGGCCTCTGGCCTTTATATTCTGAGCTGTAAATTCTTTTTCATCTTCCAAATTGATCCTTGCCTTTTCTCTTACCAACCTGAAATGCGACCCCTAGTTCTTTCTCTTAATCTGCTTAAGTCAAACTTCCATACCTTCAAATTCCACATTCTCCACAAAGAAGTGTCTAGGTTCCTCCAGTTTATATGGACCTCACTTCTCACTGACTAGCTGTAGATTTCATCACCCATGCATTCAGTCAGTACCATGTGATTTGGTGAACTAGTTAGTAAGTTTCAGGTTGGGAGGAACATTCTAGATAACACATTTCTTTGAATTTAATCACCTTTCAGTGATTTGTTTTTGTTTTTTGGAGCAGTACCAGAGACTTATTTCAGGGGCATTCAACCACTGAGCCACATCCCCAGCCCTATTTTGTATTTCATTTAGAGACAGGGTCTCACTGAGTTGCTTAGCACCTTGCTGTTGCTGAAACTGGCTTTGAACTCGAGATCCTCCTGCCTCAGCCCCCTGAGCTGCTGGGATTATAGGCATGTGCCACTTTGCCCAGCTGCTTGCAGTAGGTTATATGTAGATGTTCAGTAATAAATACCTGACTTTATATTGGGATTTATCATTTTCAAAACATTTTCTCATGTGTTTGTTTTTAACTGATCCTCTCAGTTTCCCTGGTAGTTTTTTAATTTTAGAGGTCTTTTTTTATTCTAATAGAGACAGAACTAAAACTAGTTTTTCAAGCAATCCTTTTAAAAGCCTTTTCTTCTTCTTCAAGGACTACAGTCTAACTCATTATAAAAGGAGGATTATCTGGTAAAGAGAGATTAAAAAAAGATATCTCTCATAATAAACTCTCATAAGACTGTTTCTTAAGTCACAACTTTAACATACATCATTCTTCATTTGAAGTGTATGTTGTTAGTTTAGTTGATATTGTATACACTTAATTATACTTTATAATTGATATATATAATTGATAATGAAATATAACATAAATAATATAATCACCAATTTCTAGAATATTTTATATTTGTATACAGATATTTTATAACTTAAACAGTTGAATAGCTTTTAGAATTGCATTTTATTATTATTATTAATACCCTGTCCCTATTCCAGAGAGAGAAAGAAAAAGAGAAAGATTTTCTAGAGTATAGCTAATGAGATGTCCTATGAAAACAAGAATTCATAGTTTCTACTCTCCACCAACCTCCACACCCATGATCCTTCATTTGCTTTTATTTTGATGTGAAACATTTTATTTTGCTTTACTTTTTCTTATCCTGGGTTCCCTAGTGTGAGCCCCTATAGTTAGGTCTCTGGACCTATGTCAGGGAGTCTAAAGAAAGCAGGAAGGATTAAGACACAGCTGGATTAGGTGATGAAGAATCTGACTGGCAAAGAAATTCCATTATCACCACCCTGGAAGCTCAGCTTCTTCCTTCACATCAAATACGGGGGAGAGAGGGAGGGAAAGTTTTCGAAATGGATTTACTTTCATTTCCACTTCAGTTCACTGAGGTTGGGTGTTCAGTACATTCCATACTCTCAGCCCCTAAAAGAACTTGGAGCTGACTTTAACACATTGGGAACTTCAACTCAAGCAGATCTGACAAGAAAAGACAGACGTTTGAACAGATGCAGCTTGTGTAGAGAGAGTTTTTTTTTTTTAACCAAAAGTTGCTGATTTTTCTTCTAAAAAAAACATTTTCCCTGATGAGATAAGTTTTAAAGTGTGAAAATTTTGACATTTTTCTTTACACATCACAGGTTTACTATGTTTATTTTTATTTTTCAATTTGTGTGTGTGTGTGTGTGTGTGTATGTCTAACGTAATCATTCCACGGTGGATCAAGTAGTCAAAATTCAGATTCTGTCAAAATCCCTGTGCTCTTGCCATGTTTTTGAAACTTCAAGCATTTAAGTGAGCTTACCAGGGGCATAGATCCCCCATTGTGTGAATTGCTGTACAAATTAAAATGTGGCCAATGCTGGAATTCTGTTGACAAGCTGATGAGATCTATGTCCCCAGAGTTCCTCTCAAGTCTCACTGATTCTGTCAGAGAAATCACTACACCTGCTCCAAATTGCTACCTGAGGAGAAAATTAGAACCTTATGGGCAACTGAAAAAGTTGTGAAAGAGAGGTGAGAATTCTGAGTAAAGAAAGAAGAAGTCGATATGAAGGATAGTTAACTGAGCCCGTGTAAAATGCACAAATGACCTCGTGTTCTATATCTAACATGGAAAGTTATCTGAGAAGAACATATACAGTTATAGAGACAACAGAGGAGAATGATTGAAATGAGTTCTCTTCCTTTTAGTTCAAAAGTTTCTGTAACCAAGCAACAAAACAGCACTGAAGTTATTTGACTGACATTAATGTTCCTGAGAAAGCAAAACTAAGAGAGAGAGAAAAAAAAATCCATGCTACCTGCATCCAGTTTCCTCTCTTTATTCTTTCTCTAGAGCAGAAACCTTCAGAGTGTGGTCCCAGGGCCAGCTGCAGCAGCATCACCTGGAAACTTGCTAGAAATGCAAATATCACAACCTTCTAAATCAGAAACTCTGGGGTTTCTGCTCAGCAATCTGTGTTTTCACAAGCTTGCCATATGTTCAAATGCACACAAAAATTTGAAAATTACTACTTTCATATAGAGGATAATCTGTCATTACTGTGTACTGATTTATTCTCATCAGCATGCAATCTGCCATAGTACCTGAGACATTGTTTGAAAGTCCTACTGTGTCCTCATAATTCCAGCTATCGTCCCTTTCTCTCCTCTTCCTCAACAACTATTTCTTTGAAATGGTCTCTTTAGAGCAAATAGCATCATAGGAAACCCCAGACCTCATTTCCCGGACTCAGACCTAAGTCCCCCACTGACTTAAAAATATTCTTTCCATAAAGCCTTTAAGGGAATTTCAGAAATCACTTTTAAAAATTGCAGTACCCCAGGCATGTTTGGAGCTAAGAGTAGATACATTGAAATGGATAAGAAAAATTATTTCATTTTACTCATGATTGTTCTTCCACCAAACTAACACAGCATGGAGCTATGGGGAGTAAAAGTCCAATAGACGGTTTTTCTATCAAAAGGGAAAGAAAAGAATGTAATCTATGTCCAACATTCTGTCTTTTGTGAGGTCTGGCTTCGGTTTCATCTAACTCGAAGTACTGACTAGGGTCTGGCATACTTCTGTTATCTAGAGTCCACTAAGGAAAAAATTAATAATGAAGTTCAGTGGCTTGTTGCAAACCAGAAAACCTTCAATACTGCAGACAGAAGCTGGTGAAGCTCACCATTATCAAGAGAGAATTTGGGGCTTCTTCGACAGGAGGAAAAAGAAAAGTGGAATGTTGTAGCCAAGTTTCTGACTTTGTAAGGAGTTATCTGATGGACTGCTTTCTATCTCTCCAGACTAGGAGGGTGATAGAACAGGCATACTTGATAATCAAGAGGCTAAGAAGAACAAAAGAGAGCTTAGCAGTTTGTTGCAATTGCAGAAAGATCTGCACACCAGTCACACCAGAGAGAGCAAGAAATTAAGAGCTCCTGAAAAGAAATCAGCAAACCTCTTTAATTGGGAAATTATGCACAATCCCAGCAAAGATAAATTATGGCAAAAATGTATGAGAGATCCCAAGAATCTCTGCCTAGACAAAGTATTGAAGATGTTCTTCTGTACCAAAGCTGTCCATAAAGTCTAAGAAAGGAAGCCATTTTTCTGAATGCACAAATACCACCAAAAATAAGTAGGCATGTGAAGAAAGAGGGAGACATGGTCAATAAAAGGAATAAAGAGAATATACATAAACTAATCATAAAGAGAGACCTGTGAATTTGGATTATATTATAAAGAATTCAAAATAATTGTCTTAAAGAAGCTCAATGGAGGACAAGACAACACAGAAAATTCTGGAAAAATGCATGAACAAAATGAGAGTATTTTTAAAAAGAGATAAAAACTATAAAAATAAGAACCAGCAGAAATTCTGGAGCTGAAGAATACATTAACTGAATTGAAAAATTCACTAGAGGAATTCAATAGTAGACTGATCTATCAAAGAAAAGAACTGGTAAAATCTTATGGGAAAGCATCAAGCTGACCAATACAGACATTATGAGAGTTACATAAAGAAGAAATGGAAAGAATTGGAGAGCTTATTTGAAGAAATAATGTCTAAAAACTACCTACACTTGAGGAAAAAGGAAAAACAAAGTAGTTAGGTAAATTACAAGAAGTAGAATAAAATCCAAATAAGATAATCTAAAGAGACCTATGTCAAGACTCATTATAATCAAACACTTGAAAATCAAAGCAAAGAAATGGAAAGCAACAACAGAAAATTGACTGTCATATACAAGGGGGTTTCCACAAGATTATCAGTTGATTGTATAATAGAAACATTACAAACTACAAGAAGGTGATGTGATATATTCAAAACACTGAAAGAAAAAAATTTTCTGCCAATCTATATTAGTTATAAAAGTACTATATTAGTTATAAAAGTCTTTCAAATATGAAGGAGAAAAATTTTAAATCACTAGATAAACAAAAGCTGAAGTAGTAGTAATGAGCTTACTAACCTGACTTACAAAAAAAAAAAAAAATACCAGGGGAAGTCCTTCAAGTTGAAATAAAAAGAGATTAGAAAGCAAGATGAAAACATATGAAATACAAAACTTTCTAGTAAAGCTAACAATACAGAATCTTGTAATTATGGGAATATGAAACACTTTTTATACTGGTATAATATTTAAAAGATAAAAGTATAAAATTAACCATACCTTTTAAAACTATGCTTATGGATACAAATATAAAAAGGTGATTTATTACGCCAATAACATAATGAAAAGGGGAATTGTAAATGAGTAGTTTCTGTATGTAACTGAGGTTAAGCGACCAGCTTTAAAGTTCTGTTATAAAAATAAGAATTTTTATGTAATTTCCAGAGTAACGGAGAAGAAGATGGTGGCCGGCGAGGAAGCAGCGACTCCAACGTCTCCACTTTAACGGGATAAGAAAGACCCACCTGGACAGCTGCAGCCTACATACGGAGGAACCCCTAGCATAATTCCCTTTAGAGGAGAGCAGCCGTGATCTGGTAGGTTTATTGGAAGTGACAGTTTGTCCCAGAGAAGTGGATCTTGGGCAGCCACTCGGGCACAGAGGTCTAGTCCGCAGACATTAGCCACTCCGGCAAGGGGCTCCCCCGGGAGGCCTAGCTCTCGCTTTGCAAGCAGCCACCCCACCTATCCGGTTCCTAACCACGCGGCCACAGATAACCGGCTCCACAGGTGGCAACTCGGCGGGTGCAGAAGTCAAGTCACGGAGCCAGCAATCGTTTTTGAAAGCGGCGGTTACCCTGAGCGGCTTGGGCCGCCCCGCCCGAACCCGCAGTGGGCCTCCGCCATCCGGGCTTCCCCGGAAGGCATAGCGCTCGCTCTGGGAGCAGCTGTTTCTCCATCCCGGTCCCTAACCACGCGGCCACAGATAACCGGCTCCACAGGTGGCAACACGGCGGGTGCAGAAGTCAAGACACGGAGCCAGCAATCATTTTTGAAAGCGGCGGTTACCCTGAGCGGCTTGGGCCGCCCCGCCCGAACCCGCAGTGGGCCTCTGCCATCCGGGCTCCCCCGGAAGGCATAGTGCTCGCTCTGGGAGCAGCTGTTTCTCCAACCCGGTCCCTAACCACGCGGCCACAGCTAACCAGCTCCACAGGTGGCAACGCGGCGGGTGCTGAAGTCAAGTCCCGGAGCCAGCAATCGCTTTTGAAAGCGGCGGTTACCCTGAGCGGCTTGGGCCGCCCCGCCCGAACCTGCAGTGGGCCTCCGCCATCCGGGCTCCCCCGGAAGGCATAGCGCTCACTCTGGGAGCAGCTGCTTCTCCCTCCGGGTCCCTAACCACATGGCCACAGCTAACTGGCTCCACAGGTGGCACCGCGGCGGGTGCAGAAGTCAAGTCCCGGAGCCAGCAACCGCTTTTGCAAGCGGCAGTCACCCTGAGCGGCTTGGGCCGCCCCGCCCGAACCCGTAGTAGGCCGCCACCAATTTCCAGCGAAATCGAGGGGCTCCAGACAGATTTCCATCGTGCAAAGTTCGACTTCGGGAGCTCCTTTTCTCCGCCCGGAGGGGCGGGCATAGCCTGATAGGCAATCGCCCTGCAGCTGGAGTCTGTGGCGCGCACTGGGGAGCTACAAGGTGCCGGAGCGGGGGGAGCAAAGATACCTGCGGCCCACTGGAAAGACAGGCCAGGGGGTAAATTTCAAAAACACAACAGTTGCACCAAGCAGAAAGAAACGCGAGCAGTATGAAAAGACAAGGAAAGAAAGGACTACAAGCTATGCAGGTCAACTCAACATTAGAAGAGGTAATAGCTGCAACTGATGGAATGTCAGATAAAGAGTTCAGGATATACATGCTTCAGATTATCTGGAGTCTCAAGGAAGACATGAGACAGCAAAATCAGACAATGAAAGATCACATTGACAAACAAATCCAGGAAGTAAAAGATCAATTTCACAGGGAGATAGAGGTAATAAAAAACAAACAAATAGAAATCCTAGAAATGCAGGAAACAATAAACCAACTTAAAAACTCAATTGAGAATACTACCAGCAGAGTAGATCACTTAGAAGAGAGAACATCAGACAATGAAGACAAAGTATTTCAACTGGAAAAGAACATAGACAGCTCAGCAAGTCTGCTAAGAAACCATGAGCAGAGCATCCAAGAATTATGGGACAATATCAAAAGACCAAATTTAAGAGTCATTGGGATACAAGAAGGCACAGAGCTCCATACCAAAGGAATAAACAGTCTATTCAGTGAAATAATACGAGAAAACTTCCCAGAATTGAAGAATGAGACAGAATCCCAAATCCTAGAAGCCTACAGGACGCCGAATATGCAAAATCATAAGAGATCCACACCTAGACACATTATAATGAAGATGTCCAACATACAGAATAAGGAGAGAATTTTAAAAGCTGCAAGAGAAAGAAAGCAGATTACATTTAGGGGTAAACCAATCAGGATAACAGCTGATCTCTCGACACAGACTCTGAAAGCTAGAAGATCCTGGAATAACATATTTCAAACACTGAAAGAAAATGGGTTCCAACCAAGAATCGTGTATCCGGCGAAATTAAGCTTCAGGATAGAAGATGAAATTAAAACCTTCCACGATAAACAAAAGTTAAAAGAATTCGCAGCTAGAAAACCATCTCTTCAAAAAATCCTTGGCAAAACAGTACAGGAAGAGGAAATGGAAAATAACATTGAAAACCAACATTGGGAGGTAGGACAGTAAAGGGGGGAAAGTAGGCAAAGAGGATAACAAATCAGGTTTAGTAACATCAATAAACAAATACGGCTAGAAGAACAAACCATATCTCAATAATAACCCTAAATGTTAATGGCTTAAACTCACCAATCAAGAGACACAGGCTAGCAGAATGGATCACAAAACAAGACCCAACAATATGCTGCCTACAGGAGACGCATCTGATAGGAAAAGATACTCATAGACTGAAGGTGAAAGGTTGGGAAAAATCATACCACTCATATGGACTGCGGAAACAAGCAGGAGTGGCCATACTCATATCTAATAAAATAGATTTCAAACCAAAGTTAATCAAAAGGGATAAAGAAGGACACGTCATACTGCTCAAGGGAACCATACACCAACAAGACATAACAATCATAAATATATATGCCCCAAATAATGGCGCAGCTGTGTTCATCAAGCAAACTCTTCTCAAGTTTAAGAGTCTAATAGACCACCATACAATAATCATGGGAGACTTCAACACACCTCTCTCACCACTGGACAGATCTTCCAAACAAAAGTTAAATAAGGAAACTATAGAACTCAATAACACAATTAACAATCTAGACTTAATTGACATATATAGACTATACCACCCAACATCAAGTAGTTACACTTTTTTCTCAGCAGCACATGGAACCTTCTCAAAAATAGACCATATATTATGTCACAGGGCAACTCTTAGACAATATAAAGGGGTAGAGATAACAACATGCATCTTATCCGATGACAATGGAATGAAACTGAAATTCAATGATAAAAGTAGGAAGGAAAAATCAAGCATCACTTGGAGAATGAACAATAGGTTGCTGAATGATCAATGGGTTTTAGAAGACATCAAGGAGGAAATTAAAAACTTCCTAGAGTTAAATGAAAACACAGACACAACATATCGGAACCTATGGGACACATTGAAAGCAGTTCTAAGAGGAAAATTCATTGCTTGGAGTTCATTCCTCAAAAAAAGAAAAAACCAACAAATAAATGATCTCATACTTCATCTCAAAATCCTAGAAAAAGAAGAGCAAAACAACAGCAAAAGAAGTAGAAGGCAAGAAATTATTAAAATCAGAGCTGAAATTAATGAAATTGAAACAAAAGAAACAATTGAAAAAATTGACAAAACTAAAAGTTGGTTCTTTGAAAAAATAAATAAAATTGACAGACCCTTGGCCATGCTAACAAAGAGAAGAAGAGAGAGTACCCAAATTACTAGCATACCGGATGAAAAAGGCAATATCACAACAGACACTTAAGAAATACAGAAGATAATCAGAAATTATTTTGAATCCTTATACTCCAATAAAATAGAAGATAGTGAAGGCATAGATAAATTCCTTAAGTCTTATGAACTGCCCAGATTGAGTCAGGAGGATATAGACAACCTAAACAGACCAATAACAATAGAGGAAATAGAAGAAACCATCAAAAGATTACCAACTAAGAAAAGTCCAGGACCGGACGGGTATACAGCAGAGTTTTACAAAACCTTTAAAGAGGAACTAACACCAATACTTTTCAAGCTATTTCAGGAAATAGAAAAAGAGGGAGAACTTCCAAATTCATTCTACGAGGCCAACATCACCCTGATTCCGAAACCAGACAAAGACACCTCAAAGAAAGAAAACTACAGACCAATATCTCTAATGAACCTTGATGCAAAAATCCTCAATAAAATTCTGGCGAATCGGATTCAAATACATATCAAAAAAATTATACACCATGATCAAGTAGGATTCATCCCTGGTATGCAAGGTTGGTTCAATATACGGAAATCAATAAATGTTATCCACCACATCAATAGACTTAAAAATAAGAACCATATGATCATCTCGATAGATGCAGAAAAAGCATTTGACAAAGTACAGCATCCCTTTATGTTCAAAACTCTAGAAAAATTAGGGATAACAGGATCATACCTCAACATTGTAAAAGCAATCTATGATAAGCCACAGGCCAGCATCATTCTGAATGGAGAAAAATTGAAGGCATTCCCTCTAAGATCTGGTACAAGACAGGGATGCCCTCTCTCACCACTTCTGTTCAACATAGTCCTCGAAACACTGGCCAGAGCAATTAGGCAGACGAAAGAAATTAAAGGGATAAAAATAGGAAAAGAAGAACTTAAATTATCACTATTTGCAGATGATATGATTCTATACCTAGCAGATCCAAAAGGGTCTACAAAGATGCTATTAGAGCTAATAAATGAATTCAGCAAAGTGGCAGGATATAAGATCAACACGCATAAATCAAAGGCATTCCTGTATATCAGCGACAAATCCTCTGAAACGGAAATGAGGACAACTACTCCATTCACAATATCCCCCAAAAAAATAAAATACTTGGGAATCAACCTAACAAAAGAGGTGAAAGACTTATACAATGAAAATTACAGAACCCTAAAGAAAGACATAGAAGAAGACCTTAGAAGATGGAAAAATATACCCTGCTCATGGATAGGCAGAACTAACATCATCAAAATGGCGATATTACCAAAAGTCCTATATAAGTTCAATGCAATGCCAATCAAAATCCCAACAGCATATCTTGTAGAAATTGATAAAAGAATCATGAAATTCATATGGAATAATAAAAGACCCAGAATAGCAAAAACAATACTAAGCAGGAAGTGTGAATCAGGCGGTATAGCGATACCAGACTTCAAACTATACTACAGAGCAATAGTAACAAAAACAGCATGGTACTGGTACCAAAACAGGAGGGTGGACCAATGGTACAGAATAGAGGACACAGTAACCAATCCACAAAACTACAACTATCTTATTTTTGATAAAGGGGCTAAAAGCATGCAATGGAGGAAGGATAGCATCTTCAACAAATGGTGCTGGGAAAACTGGAAATCCATTTGCACCAAAATGAATCTGAATCCATATCTCTCGCCGTGCACAAAAGGTAACTCAAAATGGATCAAGGAGCTTGATATTAAATCAGAGACACGGCATCTGATAGAAGAAAAAGTTGGTTATGATCTACACGCTGTGGGATCGGGCCCCAAATTCCTCAATAGGACACCCATAGCGCTAGAATTAACAAATAGAATCAACAAATGGGACTTACTCAAACTAAAAAGTTTTTTCTCAGCAAAAGAAACAATAAGAGAGATAAACAGGGAGCCTACATCCTGGGAACAAATCTTTACTCCACACACTTCAGATAGAGCCCTAATAACCAGAATATACAAAGAACTAAAAAAATTAGACAATAAGATAACAAATAACCCAATCAATAAATGGGCCAAGGACCTGAACAGACACTTCTCAGAGGAGGACATACAATCAATCAACAAGTACATGAAAAAATGCTCACCATCGCTAGCAGTCAGAGAAATGCAAATCAAAACTACCCTAAGATACCATCTCACTCCAGTAAGACTGGCAGCCATTAGGAAGTCAAACAACAATAAGTGCTGGAGAGGATGCGGGGAAAAGGGCACTCTTGTTCATTGCTGGTGGGACTGCAAATTGGTGCAGCCAATCTGGAAAGCAGTATGGAGATTTCTCGGAAAGCTGGGAATGGAACCACCATTTGACCCAGCTATTCCCCTTCTCGGTCTATTCCCTAAAGCCCTAACAAGAGCATGCTACAGGGACACTGCTACATCGATGTTCATAGCAGCTCAATTCACGATAGCAAGACTGTGGAACCAGCCTAGATGCCCTTCAATAGATGAATGGATAAAAAAAATGTGGCATTTATATACTATGGAGTATTATTCTGCATTAAAAAATGACAAAATCATAGAATTTGGAGGGAAATGGATGGCATTAAAGCAGATTATGCTAAGTGAAGCTAGTCAATATTTAAAAAACAAATACCAAATGACTCCTTTGATATAAGGGGAGTAAACAAGGACAGGGTAGGGACGAAGAGCTTGAGAAGAAGATTTACATTAAACAGGGATGAGAGGTGGGAGGGAAAGGGAGTGAGAAGGGAAATTGCATGGAAATGGAAGGCGATCCTCAGGGTTATACAAAATGTCATATAAGAGGAAAGGAGGGGTAAGACAAGTTAATACAAATGGAAGAAATGATTTACAGTAGAAGGGGTAGAGAGAGAAAAAGGGAGGGGAGGGGAGGGGAGGGGGGATAGTAGAGAATAGGACAGACAGCAGAATACATCAGAATCTAGAAAGGCAATATGTCAATCAATGGAAGGGAAACTGATGTGATACAGCAATCTGTATATGGGGTAAAAGCGGGAGTTCATAATCCACTTGAATCAAACCGTGTAATATGATGTATTAAGAACTATGTAATGTTATGAACGACCAATAAAAAAAAAAAAGAAAAAAAAATTTCCAGAGTAACCACAAAATATAATATACACAAAGAAAAATGAGAATGGAATCAAGACTGTCATAAAAAAGAAAGAAAGAAAAGAAAGAGGAAAAATGACATAAATTAACTATAATACATAAGAAAGCAATTGACAAATTACAATGAGTTCTTTCCTATCACTAATTCCTTCAAATGTAAATGGGCCAAATTCCCCAACATAAAAAATGTAAAATGGTGCATTGATAATGAAAAAAATAAGAGCAAATTTTATAACTATCTACAAGAGACTCATTTAATATATCAGGACACATAGGCTAAAAGTCAAAAGTTGGGGAGAGGCTGGGGATGTGGCTCAAGTGGTAGTGCGCTCGCCTGGCATGTGTGTGGCCCGGGTTCAATCCTCAGCACTACATACAAAAAAACCCAAAGATTTTGTGTCTGCCGAAAACTAAAAAATAAATATTAAAAAATATTCTCTCTCTCTCTTAAAAAAAAAAAAGTTGGGGAAAAATTCCATGTAATTTTAACTAAAATAGACCTAGAGTAGCCATATTTAAATAAGAAATAGGTTTTTTATATTTGAATAAAAATTTGGTGGGGTGGGATGGGGAGGTGGGGGGAGTGAGGGGTGTAGGGGAGTGTGGGAGTGGGGAGTGGGGGGGAGAGTTGGGGGGTGTGGGGAGTTGGGGGGCAAGTACTGAGGATTGAACTCAGGGGCACTCAACTACTGAGCCACATCTACAGACCTTTTGGTATTTATTTAGAGACAAGGTCTTACTGAATCGTTTAGTACCTTTCTGTTGCTGAGGCTGGCTTTGAACTTGAGATCCTCCTGCCTCAGTCTCCTGAGCCTCTGGAGTTATAGGCATGCCTGGCTAAAATAGGGTTTAAAGTAAAGAAAAATCAAAGGAAACAAAATATGATATTATATAATAATTACAATGTCAATTCATTGAGAAAATCAAACTATTATAAATTCATATGCATCTAGCAGCAAATAATCCCAAAACATGAAGCAAACAATGGCTGAATTGAAGGGAGAAGTAGATAGCAGCACAGCAATAGTATATTTTATTACCTCACTTTCAATAATGAACAAAATAACTACATAGATCAATAAGGAACCAGAGTATTTGAATATTGTAGGCCAATTGAACTTAGGAGACATACTCCACCCAACAACAGCATAATATAGATTCTTTTTGGGCTGGGGTTATAGCACAGTGGTGGAGTGCTTGCCTAGCATGTGTGAGGCACTGGGTTCAGTCCTCAGCACCACATAAAAATAAATAAAATAAACATTCATCAATAACTAAAAGTAAATAAATAAATATCCATCAACAACTAAAAGTAAATAAATAAATAAGAACACAGATCCATCTCAGCACACATGGAAATTCCCCAGGATAGATAACAAATTAGGACACAAAACAAGTCCAAACAACTTTAAAAAGATTGAAATCATACCAAGTATTTTTTTTTCTGACCATAGTAGAATGAAACTAGAAAGAACAAAAAGGAAAACTGGGAAATTAATAAACATTTGGAAATTAAAGAATGTACACTCAAATAATCAATGGGTCAAAAAATAAATCACAACAAAAATTATAAACACTAACAGAAATAAAAGTACAACATATCAAAATTTATGGTATGCAACAAAAGTAGAGCTGAGAGAAGTTTATGGGGTAAATACATATATTAAAAAGGAAAAAAAAGATTGTAAGTTTACGATTATATGTTAAACAACTAGAAAAAGAAGAAAAACCAAGTTCCAAATTTACCAGGAGGCAGGAGATCATAAAGATACATGCAGAAATGAGGAATAGAAAAAGTGAACAAAGTACTTAGAAATATACTACCCATGAAGGTAAAAGATTTATATGCTGAGAAGTGTTGGCAAAGCACAGCTGAAAGAGCCTTGCCTAGCGGTGCATGCCTATAATCCTGGAGACTTGGGAAACTGAGGTAGAAGGACCACAAGTTCAATGCCAGGCTCTGCACTTAGTGAAACTCTACCTTAAAAAAAAAAGACTGAGGATACAGTGTAGTACTATAGTCTAGTTTAGTGCCCCTGGGTTTAATCTGTAGTACCACAAAAAGAAATGATAAAGGAAATTAAAGATACAAATAAATGGAAACACATCTAGTATTCATAGACTGGAAGACAATATTATTAAAATAACCATACTACCCAAACCAACTTAATATTATTAAAAGAACATACTATATGCAGATTCAATGCAATTCCTATCATGATTACAGTGTTTTTGTTTTTGTTTTGCATAAATGGAAAAATTGTCCTACAATTCATATGGAATCTCAAAAGGACCCTTGGACAAAACAATCCTGAAAAAAGCAAAACAAAGCTAAGGCCTTCCTTACACTTTCTTATTTCAAAACATAATACAAAACTACTACATAACACAATTAAAATGTGATTGTACTGGCATAAATGCATCAAGACCAATGAACCAGAAAAGAGAGTCCAGAAATAAACTCTTCTGCATATGAACAAATGAGCTTCAGCAAAGGTACTCAGGCTACACCACAGGGAAATGATCATCCTTTCAACACGTATCACACTCTCAAGAATATATGGTCCATGAGAACAATGAACTCATCACTCATGCATTATGTTCCTTGATGTAACCCAGCTTCTAGAACATTGCTATTGAATAGACAAGTTAAAAACTAAAACTTAAGGAAAAAGAAAACTCATGGAAAAATAAATGACAGGGTGCACCTTCCCATTCCTCACACCCACCTGCTTTTAGACTCAGCTGACTTCTCTGTGCCTTTTACCTGCCTAGGTCCCTATCTGTCCTAGAGTGGGATCAAGTGCCACTTGCTTCAGAAAACTTTGTCTAAATTTATCAAATTTCCCTCATGAAAACTCATGTCTCCTTCATAGCATTTATCACACTTGCTATTTTTCCTTTGTCTGTATGATTATAATTGACTCACTTCTCTTTCCCCAATGGCAAAGACTTTCCATTTTGTGTCACATCTTATTGCCACATCCATACAACCAAAAAACGTGCCAATGATGTTTACTGACAAATACCTTTGGTGGCCTGGATAACATGTATATGCACCCTAGGTTTCCCAACAGCCCTGGCATAGTTGTAAACCCAAAGATCCCAGTTTGAACAATCAATTATAAGGTCACTCCAGTCATGTGACATTGAAAGTGCCACTAAAAACCTACAAGGAATAAAAAGCTAGTAAATCATTTAAACATGATTATTTTTAAACAATATTTAGATATAAATTAGTGTTTTCTCAAACTACATCTAATAGTTGGCCAAAACTACCACTTTTTTATGAATTAGGATAGACTAGAATAACAGAAATGATTCAAATTGAACCATAAGTGTTCAAATAGGTATTATTTGGGAATATTTTCATCTTACCATATAGCTGAATATGTGTGTGCTGTATGTGTAAGTCACAACACAAAGTACTCAGCTTTACACCACAGGTTTTGGTGGTACAATGGGTCCCAACCACAAACCAGACTGGTGCACTGGTGCGTATTGAGTCACTGTTCCTGTTGGCGGCTGCTAAGAGTTTGCAGCTGCCCCCTTCTCAGGAGAATTTCTCTCTTTAGAGCCCCCCTGGAAATGCCTGGAGCCTTCCCCCTCTTTCCAAAATCAGATGATGAACAACTGAATGATGACCTTCCAAGATGAGGTAGGAGAGGGCAGTCCCTGACTGCAAGGAGAGCAACTATGTGGTACACATCATGTGCCAGAACTTTCTAGTGGAATCAGGCTATATTCTTACTGGGGTTTCTCCCCTGTGCCATCCTAATCGCTTGACTTCCATAAAATTTCATCCTGGGAAACCTCTCTTGTCACTGCATCTGTACAAAAATCTGTATCTCAAATTTTGTAAGACTCCAACCTAGACAGTTGTCATTTAAAGCATATGAAAAACACTGGAGACTCTATAACGTCATCAGACAAAATAAACATCTTATTAAAATTACACTATTTTATAGGAATTGTCTCTTTCTGCAAATTCTCTAGGAAAGGTGCAAAATCTTACACAGAAATCTTGAATAAGGTAAACACTATATATTTTTTTTAATGGAGATTCAGGAAAACAGGTGTGCCAGCCATCTGCCAGTGTGTTGGGATGCTCTTCCCAAAAATGTGTCAGGCCAGACATCAGTTCACATAAGACACAAGACCCACCATATATCCAGGGAAGTAGAACCAAAGGTGGAGACTTGTTTCTCTCTGTAAACCAAGGCTGGTAACTGTAGTTGAAAGTGAAGGCTGCTTTGGAAAAATGTCATTTTGAAGCTAGCTATGATTTTTCCTTTAATAGTCCTCTTACTGCACCCATAGAGACAGGCAGGCAGTCAATGAAGAAACTCAAGTTCCCAAGTCATCAGAGTCACCTGACAGTCAGCTATCCAGCACTGACTGGGCTCCTTTCAGATGCCAGCTCCATCACCTCAGGCTGCTCACTGTTTGACAAATGCCAAGACTTCTTTAATGACGTATCTCTCCTGTGGTCCATGGAGCAGTGTCCAGACTATAGAAAATAAACTGCAAGCTCTGAACAAGAAGAACAAATGGAAGATTTTGTGCCAGTCTAAAATAGACCCTGGGAAACATAAGCTAGGGAAACAAGCACACCCTAGCTAAACAATCATGGTATTTCAGTAGATTTATTTATTTATGGAGAACTCATCTTTAGAAGATATTTGGAACTTTTTTTTTTAACCAATACTAGTCACCTAGATTTGCTAAAGGTTTAGAAGAGGGAGGGAGAGGCAAGAACAAGGGTCTGAATCAGAAAGAGAATTCCAAGAAACAGTCAACTAATAACCGCCAAGCTACCAAAGAGTAATTAGCCTCACATTCTGTACCAATCAAGAGCTCATCATTCTTCCTCATCGTCTCTCTGCTAATTAGAAACCAGTTTTCAGGATTAGTTAAGTAAATTCTGGTTCAGCCAGATTGAATTGGGAACACAATGTAGCCACATATGAAAAAGAAGACAGACCTATATATATTCTATCTATCTATCCATCCATCCTATGCATATTAATATAGAATGCCCTTCAAAGTATAATATTTAAGAAAAAAATTAAAAGGATACAAATCAAGGTGGAAAAACATTGTGGCCAAACAACAGATAATCACTTTACATATGTGCACACCCATGTGTGTATGTGATATGTGTTTAAGTAGCATGTGTCTCATATATAATATTACACACATTACATTTATTTAGAAAACACACACAAATATTTAGAAAGATTAGGACAGGGGTTTTGAAAGGAGACTCTTAATTGTTTGCCCTTTTATAGAAATTTCTTTTTCCTATATGCATCTATAAGCTACTCAAAAACATTTAAAAAGACCACAACCCACAAATCAAAGCAGTAAATTAATAACATGCTAAGCAATACAATTTCCACTGTGGAGAGTGGGTGATTAAACACTTGGGTTCATATTTGCTAAGCTAAATTCTTATTAGATATCTTATTTCTTGGAAATCCTATAAGTGCTTTGAAAATATTTTGACTATTATAGCTGTCTGAAATACTGTTGGGCTGTGAACTGTAACTGCTATGTCCTAACACGGTGGCTTAAAGAGATGTCTGCATTTACTGGTTTCATATTGGAACCCTTAGGGAATATGTATGCAGTAGGAGAGATAAGAGTTTCCCACCCCAACATAATTCCCAGTGCTGCATTTTAGAGAGATCATCTCTGGAACAATGGGTCAAAGTCACTCCTGATCCACAGGAGAAGACTAAGTAGCCTTGAATAAATAGAATATTTATCTCCTTGTAAGAAAGAGGAATTCCGAAGCAGATGAAGGTTTCAAAATCCTGGCTGATCCTTTATTAATACTGACCTGTATTAAGGAGTGGGATTCTTAATCTTTCTGAAAATATTAGGAATGAAAATGTGAATCTCTTAAATGTTTACTTAGGAGCAAAGTATAGCATCCACCTAGTAATTCTCAAGGATGTAGCTGCTAAGAACTAAAAATATCTTCCGGGGGAGGGCTGTGCAGATGGGGAGCGGAGAGGGGGGTGGGGGACATAGAGAACCCAGAAGAGCAGCCATCTGAGCAGATTTCACACGATTAATAGGGAGTTTGTTGGCTGGTGGACTTTAAAAATAGAACCTCATTTCTGAGGGGTGGGTGCCCTGCTCCAAAGCCCTAGAAGGAGCCTGCTGAGAGGGATGATTAAAATGAAAGATTGTGTGGCTTTAAGGAAATGTTGGCATAAAGAAATGGCACCGATTACTGATGCTCCAGCCACCTTCTAAAAGGTTTCTGCAAATTGCTTTCCTTGGATGAAATACCAAATATCTGTTCCCAAATGTTACGAAGCAAAATAAATCACATTCCATTGACACATCCAATATGTCGTATCAGAGACCCTGAATCCAAACAAAGCAAAGCTGCCGTTACCTCAGAGCTATTACATTTCTTTCTCTTGCTTTTGTATTAAGGCTGCAAGATGAAAACTTGTTCCCTGTAAACAACAACAACGAAGAAAATTATCTCTGCCTCCTCCCTGCGTGAAGTGAGAAATCAAATCCACAACCTACAAGTTTTTAGGGTTTAAAAGTCACTCAGGAATCAATTTGTCTCACCCCAAACATTTTTAAATGAAGATGGTGAATCCCAGAAAGGGAAGACCACTTACTTACCCACAGTCACTTAGTTGGGCAGCATTAGAAAGATGTGTCACTTTTAGTTTATCAATCAATATTATTCCTTTTGTTAAATAAGAGTATACTACTAAAGTATTCGAGGTAGTATGGGCTCCCTCCAAAACTTTGTGTTTTCACTGGAGAAAAAGTTTTAAGAAAAAGGTGATATTTTAAAGCAGTCCCCAGGGCTTGAAAACAGCATTTTTTTGGAGGTATGCAGAGAAAGAAATAGAGATTAATTTCTTGGCCTACCAAATATTTCAGGGTTGAAGTTATGTGCACTGTGGAAGTATCATTTGTTGCATTTCATAGATGGAAATACTGAGGCATAAGACACTCAGTGATATTTACCCAGGTGTAGAAGTTGATTTTGGATCACCTTCAGCAGCAGGTGCACCCACCTCCTAACCACCAGGAGTGGTGACTGCTAATACATCATGACTGCCCACTTCTCCAAAGAATCTGCCTGTTCTCTTAGAAATGCCCCAGAGGTGGCTAATGAATAATTAATGTGGAGTACAAAAAAGTCAGGCTCCTTGCCTCAACTTGGTGTTTAGGGATCAGACTGGGGCTGATCCCTAAACTCCAGCTCAGATCACATCCTTGGTCAATTCTGTCCTCTGCCCTTCTCACTCCCCTATGAATTTGTCCTGGGATCCGCCCTTCAATAAATCAAATGCTTCTAGGGAACCCGATCTAAAAACACCGAGTGTGTCAGAGAGATAAATAAATGATGGACAGCATCTTGTAGTATTGAATGTCATTTTATTCCATTTTCACTTTGGTCTTCACATAAATGTGTAATTGAGACAGATTTCTGCGTGTTTCTGCCTTAAGCAGATGTTTGCATTCTCTTCGTCTCTTCGTCTGGGAGTATGAAATGTTTCCCAGTTTTGCCGCTTGGTTACATACTTTCTAACTTGTCCATCCAATTTTGCAATAGCCTTTAAGTCATCTTTGCACATTTCCTAAAAGCAAAAAAGTGAAAAGCAAGTTTTTGTTTTGTTGTTATTGTTGTTGTTTGTTTGTTTGGTATAGTAATGACTAAACAAACAGAAAAACAAACGTGAGAGAACAATTGTGAGTCACTAACATGTAATGAAAGACCCAGGTGCTGAGGCTTTACTGAACCCAGCATACTGAGGACTTTTAGCAGATACGTAGACTGATGACAAGCTCATGGCTTCTCTCGTTGAGATTTATTGGCTGTATACAACAGAAAATGACTCTATGCTTACTCCAGTAAAAGGTGTAGTTATTGATAAGGTATGGGGAAGCATCAAAGACTGAAATGACAGATGCAGAGAGAATACAGTGCAAAGAATGCTTCATGTATTGTATGGGTGCTGCTGAGAAATGGTTCTTCCAGCCCCTATCTAAACTAAGGGTTCTGGTTGAGAGTCCTGCTGGCCAAACTAAGACCAAAACCCATTGTGCATTTCCTTTCTTGGAGTGAGACAATACAGGGGATAGGAAAGGTGAAAAGTGCCATCCTGTCTGCTTCTAGGATGTAGCCCAAAGGGGCAAAGAATCCTTTTCTTTCTGCCATCTGTAGGATGATTTTAGAATACTCTAGTCACCATATCAGAATTCCAGTGATTCAACAAAGGAAAATAACAACCAATCTATGGGAACTCATTAGCCAGAGAGAGGATCAGGTGGAACTATCAGGACTTATATTCAGTGAAATGAAATTATTAGAGCAGAACAGAGAGGAAAAAAAACTGAATTAGAAAATAAGGTAAAGGAACTTTTAAGGAGATTTGAGTATATCACGTTCACTGGACTTATTCAAGGAAAAAATAGGACTGTTGAGACCCAAGTTAGTAGACTAGAAGGTCAAATAAGAGAACTTCTCAAGAAGACACTATCTACCAAGAGAGAGAAGCCATGAGAGAGAAATAAAATTGAGTAAGTGATCAGTAGTATGAATAATTATCCCTGAAGAAGAGAAATGCATTCACCAGGGGGAAACCAAGCATAAACCAAAAGAATAATTTACAGAGCTGAAGAAGAACTGGAGCCACACATTTTATACGTTCATTAACATTCAAGCTGAATAAATATTTTTAAAAAGACATTTTCATAGGTGTACCATGGAGGGGGGGAAATCTGCTCTCGAAAGAAAAAGTTCATTTTGTATTCTTACAGTCAGGAAAAAAAAATAAAATAGTACCTTATCACCAACATTGGAAGAAAGAAGATGGTGAAACAGTGCCAACTATGCTCAGCCAAGAGACCATTAATCTATTAGGGTGAACAAAAGCTATTTAAGGAGCAGAAAGAATTTGGAGATAATAACTCAAGAACCCATTTGAGCAAAGTGCTGAAAGACTCTATCCCAACAGCAAATGAAAAGAAAATCAGAAACCCAAAAGATGAAAAATGTAAGCAATGATCATATGATAATATGTATGTTGCACATACATATGTGTATATTATGATGTTTGATATATATACACAAATTTATACTTGGTTACTAAGCAATGAAGTTAAATATAAACAAGGCCTAAAAGTGAATCAAGGTATATAGCTCAGTTAGTAGAGTGCTTGTCTTGCATGGACAAGACCCTGGGTTCAGTCCCCAGCACCACCCTCCAAAAAATGAATCAGAATGGTGTATATTAAACAATATAATTAATTTCTAGGATATCAGAAATTAATTATAATAAGTAAGGAAATAAAAGGATAAAGTTAAGGAAAAGTGAATTTTTAAAAAATTAATAAATACTGATCTTTTTCAATCCTTGAAGAAATAGTCACCAGGGAAGCAGTAAAAACACTTCGGCAGCTCTTTAGGGGAATTAAAAAAAGAGGGGAGGAGGGTGGAAGTAGGTTTTTGTATATCTGATTTTACTGGAAGGGAGAACAGTAGGAAGAAAACAGTGATTTTCTTTTTGTGTGTATGACAGGAACCGGTAATCATTTTTCGTAAGGAATAATAGATATCGTTAACTGATAATTTAGATCAAGAGAATAGAAATTAACCTGAATGACAAGGGGGAATAGAGTAGTCTCCCAAATTTGCAAAGGGAGAAAGAGAATAAAAAAGGAAAAACAAGGTAAAAGAAGAAACAATAATGTAAGCTATAGTAAAATTAAAATGAGTGTAGTACATCAGTTATATTAGTAGATCAGTTATATTAGTCACTGTATAAAATACAAAAGAAAAGGATTCTGTCAAAATAGGTGAAACATTTCTTCATGAATGGGGTTTAGCTGGGCAATTTGATTGGTTTAATTCCGGTCCATGTGGTTTCAAACCTTCCAGCAGGTTAACTCATTTTTGTTCCTGTGATGGCTGGGCAGAGTATGATGAGAAAGTGGACGTATGCGAAGTCCGCTGATGCACAGGCTTAGAGCAAAACATAGCCAGATGTCATACACAAGGAACATTTAAAATAACATAAAGATAAATGGACTGAGCAAATATATACCAGGAAAACCAAAACAAAAATAAAACCAGCAAAATCAATATCAACAAAGTGGAATTTAAGGATGAAAGAACCAAACTGGATCAAAAAGAACATCATACAATGATAAATGATGCAATTGTGGATGTAGCAATTATAGCAGGTAAGAGCCAATCCTCATAGCAGCTCAAAACTTCAATTTATTTTAAAAGCAAAGAGAATGTCCTATAAATAAGACTATATTGTACACACTAATATACTCTCAGCACTGAAAGCACTAGCTCAAATAATAAAGAAAATCAGATGATAAACAAGTTCTTATGTGCTGAAAACCAGAGTGGTTGATGTGTACCTCTTATCTTTCGACTGTATTTTTAAAATATTCCTGGAACATTTTTGAAGGCTGGTCATTTGTGTGGACCTGGAGAGGGAAACAAACAAACCCTAGATAAGTGTGTAAATGGACAGTTTTTTTGTAAGTTATATTCTCCTGGCAGAAGCTATTAAATTAGAAATATATAAATGGTAGCAAAAACTCTCTTAATGACTTGAAAATGAAGAAGCAGTTTCCTAGATAATCTTTGGTGAAACAGGAAATTGCAAAGGAAATTAAAACTTGCTAAGAAGACAATGAGAAAATGCTTCCCAACAAAGCTTGCAGAACATATCAAAAGCTATATTCCGAGGAAAATTTATAGCCTTAATGGCTTTTATTATTAAAAGAGGAAGGGGGTTGAAAAAGTCATTTTTCATCTAAGAACCAAAAGATAAACAGCAAAATCAAATACCAGTTAAGGAAATGTAAAATTTAAAAATATTTTACATGGCGGGGTCAGAGGGGATGAAATAAAGGAGAAAATCAAAAGCTTTTTCTTTGAAAACATCATAAGACAAATTAAATATCTTATGATTCTGATACAGGAAAGAGTAAAATCAAACAGATGGGAGAAGAAGGGAAAGAGAGACATAGTCATAGAGGCTAAGGATAAAAACCATGATAAGAAAATATATCTCTGACACTATGGCAGCAGATACAAATGAATCAGTTTTTTTGGTGTTGTTTTTGGCAAAATTTACTAACTAACCAATTTTTCACAATTTCTACCCTCATTTCATTTTGCTCTCCTTTTCATAAATCACATTTTTTATCAAGCACCTTCTCTTTCATGCCTAGCTTCCTTACCATTATGTGGTATATTTTCCTTTAATCCAGAGTCATTTTAGTTTTAATGGCTTAGCATATGTTTGAGAGGAGACTATGTTCAATGAAATTCAGTAAAGGGCTGGTTTAAACTTTCTTTTTCATACCTCACTTCCATGTTCTTGGAACATCTCTCTCATGTACTCCTTTTAGTCAATATACAGCCGCTGTCTTGTCTCTTTAATATTTCAAAGCACTTTTACTTTCATTACAGGACTATTTCACAGAGGATTTTATCAACTTTTAAGCAACAATTTTTTTTTAAATTTAGATAACTAAGAAAATATTACTGCTCCAGGCAATAGTTCTATATGAAAAGTAAAACTAATTGTTTTGACAAGCTAAATGGGAAGAAGTTTGTTTTGCTTTGTTTTTTTTTTTTTTTTACCAGTGTTTAATTATCAAAAGCATTTGACACCCACATCCAGAATATAGAAAGTTTATTATCTCACTGGGTGCGGTAGTGCACGCCTATATTCCCAGTGGCTTAGGAGGCTGAGGCAGGAGGATCTCAAGTTCAAATGCAGCCTCAGCAACAGTAAGGCACTAAGCAACTCAGTGAGACCTTGTCTCTAAATAAGACACAAAATAGGGCTGGGGATGTGGCTCAGTGTTCAAATGCCCCTGAATTCAATCTCTGGTACCCCACTCCCAAAACAAAAGCATTTGTTATCTCACCACAAGGATGGGTTAGGCATGACTGACTATCAGTCTCAAGAAAGTTATGATCAAGTAAAAGTACTTGGAGTTTATTATAATATTAGAAATTGCATCTCAGTGTATATACTAGTGGGGACATATGTAATGGGGTTAGAGTTCATCTCTGAGATATTCATGTTTCCTAAACTTAGACCACCTCTTAGGTAGATAGCATCCTTTTCAGATCACTTTCAGTGAGTTAACTAGTCTTATTTTCCAGATTAAAAAAAAATTGATAAAATGAATATTAAATATTAACTCTGTATCAGTAAGCATTTGCTTTGTAACAAACCATCCTCAAATTACTAGTTTATAACAATTATGAATTTAGCTCAGACTTCTATGGACCTGCAATTTAGAGTCTGTTTGACTGAGTTAGGAGGCTCTACTGTTCTCACTGGCATTTGTTGATGGTCACCTGCAAGTCAGCTCTCACATCTTGGGGTTTTTGTCTAGGCAATTAATTGGTTCAACTCTAGTCCATCTTATAGCAGGTTAACTCATTTTTGCTCATGTGAAGGCCAAGGAGAGTGTGATGAAAAAGTGGAAATATGTGAAGCCCCTTGATGCACAGGCCTAGAACTGGTGTGTTGTATTTCTGAGAAATGCTGTTGGCTAAAGGAAGTCATGAAGTCTTTCCAGATGCAAAGGGTGAGGAAATAAACTGTCTTTTAACAGGAGAAGCTGTACAGGAAAAGATGTGGATGCAGTGATGGGAAGGATCACTGCTACTTGCAACCACAATAATCTACATTTTGTTTCCTCCTGTGGATACCTGGCTGGCCCAGAGGAAACATTTTCTTGTGTCTATTGATGCATGCTCCACCTGAGCCCAGTTCCACGCAATTGTTCACCCTGCAGTTGTTCACCCTTGGAGTCAGACATCAATCTCTGTGCTTCCCAACTTTGAACCTATGGGTACATGTCAGGTTCTTCAACTGTGGCTCCATAATCTCCTGACTTATCTTTCCCATTATCAATCCCACATAGTGGGGAGAATGCAATCTTTCCAACAATTCCCTCTAAATATATCCTCCCTATTAACTTCTCTCAGCCTCTCTTAATATCTTTATCTTCAATCATATGTGAGGTGCTAAGAGTTGAAATATTGGTGTTAGGGTTTGTAGATGAGGTATCCCCCAAAAGTTCATGTGTTAATGTTGAGAGAGAAAATTAAATTATGAGAAGAGTGACCTAATAAGTGGATTAATCCACTTGTTGGATTAATAATTTAAATTGATTAATGGGTGGTAGCTGTAGGCAGGTAAGGCATGGCTGGAGAAAGGAGGTCACTGGGACATGCTCTTGGGGATTATGTTATCCCTGGTTCCCTGCACTCAAGTTCACTCTGTTTCCTGGCTTCCATGAGCTGAGCAACTTTCCCCTACCACGCCCCGTCACCATGATGTGCTGCTTCATCCCAAGCCCAGAGCTATGAAATTAGCTGACAATGCACTGAACCTCTGAAACTGTGAGCCAAAAGAAACTTTTCCTCCTCTAAATTGTTCTTTTTGGATATTTTGTTCATACTGATGCCATGTTTTTCTTAGTTTAAGTTCCCTTAAAAGCAGAAGAGTTGTGAGTACAAGAAGATTAATTAGGGGAATGACCCCAAGAAACACTGATTGGCCACAGGGGAAGTGAGACAGGAAGGAAAATAAAGGTGGTACAGGGTGTGATGTTCAACTCAGTTATCACTGTGGGAGACAACTCTGAGTGTCAGTATATAACTGACTTTGGAATTGTCCTACCTACGGATAAAGGAACGGAGGAATTTATATACCAATCTATCTGTGTGTCAATACACAATGTTTATAATCAATCTATCATTGATGGGGGACTACTTGACAGCTGTTGTGGGTGAGGAGTGGTTAATTCCCTTGGCATTTCTAGTCTTTAATGAAGACATGCAGGCTGAGCACACACCAACTGCCAGAGAAAGCCATCAGACAAGACAGCAGGTGCTGGCAGTTGACACTGAAGTGGTAAGGTGAGGGACATGGTGACAGCTCCCTGTTGTCCTACTTGTCCCATGCAGATTGTGTGGCAACTCTATCAAATTTCAAGGCAATAGGAAATATTGAGTTTAAAGTTCTGTTGCCGATGCAATACTCTGAAAATATTTTCTTAGTTTTATTCTCTCTCAAAAATGGGTTTTATTCTTCTAGCCAATCCCTATCATTTTTACCAATTATATATATTTCCTTTCTTATTGTTCAGAAAGGCTTTAATTCAAACATTGCGATTTATCATTCTGTTTTCTTTTTCCTTTACCCATGTTTTCTAGTACCATAATTTCTCTTCTGCCAATAGCTTCTTCTCTGATATATGTCTTTGCATCTGCCACTGGGTCTAGCCCATAGTAAAGGCTGCACAAGTGCTTCCAGAATAAATGAGTTAATAAGTGATATTCATTATTCTTTGCAATCAGGCATCTAGTATATTTTCCATGGCAATGACAGATACAAAATATTGTTGTATTTTCTTTTCTCAGCTTCCTTGTGAGATGCAGACTTTCATTACCTGAAAGTTTGTATTAGTTTTAACCAGTGGTTTATCATGGAAGAAATGCAACATGACACCTCCCATTTTTTACAGTCATTTTATTTCCTGCAACTTCAAGAAATTTTTCTGAAAGTCTATGCCTATCACTTCCCATTTGGTAAGCCTAGATTATCATGAATTCTACACTTTATGCTGTAGGAGTGAAGAATTACTCTTCTCTTCTCTTTCCCTCTACATCTCTCTTTCTCTTTTAAATCTTCCTGCTTTTCTTCTCTTTCTCAGCACACAAAGGAAATACCAATTTATGCTTTCATGTTTTGTTCTCTTTGCCAAGAATTTCATTCTTGCCTATACACCTTCATTGGTTTTAGTAAACTTTTTTATACACACAACAAGAAAGTGCATAAATTCATAAGTGGATTTGCATCAGTGAGCACACATGTATAGCCAGTGTTCCATTAACAGCCTTGGAGAATCCAACTCTGCACCTCCTACCTCTTTCTGTTGAAGGCTCCTTACTCTTCTGGAGAGGACCTATCACAACTGCACTAAGGCTCTTTCTCTGCATAGTCCACACTCAGGGTGTGGAAACCCCCACAGGCATCCCCTACCCTGTGGAGGGCCAGTTTCTTGCCTCTACTCTGCTTAACGTTCCTGTCATAATGTTATTTTAGTTTTTAGTGACTTTCCAGCTACTATCCATTATTACATATTTTCTTATTTGAGTTCTCTAGTTCTCTGTCATTTCTTTGGGTGTATAGAGAGGAATTCATTTGAAGACACCCTCTGTTTCACCAAGTTTCCCACTATCTGTCTTCACCTGCCCTTTGCCTAAGATGCTCATTTCACCCCTTCTGAAAGTTAAGTGCCACAACATGTCTGCTTCATACTTTATCCCTGTTGCCTAAAACAGTACAAATCTTTTCTCAAATATTTGCTCAATTAATATGAAATCATGCTCTGCCTCATTTGCATGTTGAAGATTTTTGGGTTTCTTCCTAGTATTTGAATGTAGACAATTTTCCTCTCACATTAAAATTTCTGAAATTCATTCAGATAGGTTTAGGGATCAGGAGTGTGTGGTGGCTGATTATTTAAATACAGAGCAAATTGGGCTAGTGAGCAGCACAATATTAGCAATATTGTTTTGGACTAGTTTCCTACTAATTTTCTACAATGTCTACCCAAGAAACCATCAATCAGCTTTAAATACTGCTCCCCACCTCCCCACATACAAATCATTTTGTATGGTGAACACTGATGAACAGCTACCATGCTTTCATGAATGTGTGGCTCCTGGGCTCTAGGCCAGTTCTCCAGAGCAAAGATTCATTCACAAAAGGTAAAACAATAAAAACTGTGTTTTCAAACTATCTATTTTTTAGCCCCTGACCCACTGTTGGGCCATGTCAAATAGCACATTACATGCATCTCCCCTAGTCTTCTTTTCTGACACTCACCATGTTCCGTTTTCTATAATTCCATCAGTCCTCTAGTTTATTTTCAAAGGAAACAGCATCTTGCTTTCCATTTGAATGGTTCTTTATTTATTTTTGGCAACTTCCCTTAAATTAGTCTAAAATTACCCAGAGTTAGTTCATATTCCTTACTGTCTGTGGCCAGGGGCTTTAGTAATCATCAGTGTCTCTAACTGGGAGTCCCATAATGTTCACTCCAATATTCCCTGCCCTCAAAAGATTTCAGACGGAGGGGTGGGGTGTGGGGGGGTCAGGTAAAATGAAAAGACACCACTCCACCATTTTTCTAAATACCTTTTTAATTACTAAGATACTCAGACCCAAATGATCTCATACCACAACTGAATGCTTTTTCTCCTTACTGAGAAATAGGAAGAGAAAATAACTAAATAAATTAATTTTATAGGTTGACAATTCTCTATGGAGGGTTTGGAGTTGGCGTTACATTATCCTCAACCATGTTCTTTCAACAGCTCCTAAATCATTGCTACTCAGTGGTTGAGCATTGCACTTACTAACTTTGAAATTCTGAGATTATTACTTAGCTTTGATTACTTATCTTCTTTGTCTGTGTGTTTATATTCTTGGGTATGATTTTCTACTAGCAAATCGGAGATTGGAGGGAGGAGAAATTCAGTTAGCAACCAATCCATAAACCCATTCTAGAAAGGATAAGAGAAAATCGTAAAACTGTTGGATCTTAGAAGTGTTAACTCTTGTGTCTCCTTCTGGACCCAACTTGTCCACACATATTTTGTGCCCTGAGAAAAGTTATTTGTCTGAAAAGGACCTAATATATAAAGGGCCCAATGTGGTGACAACATAGTAACAATCCCCTACCACAGAAGTATGTGGCCATCCTTCCACAGTCCTCTCTCTGACTTCATTCTCAAACATGAAGGTACTCACTATTGGCTCCCGGCCATGAGCATACTCTTAAATAAAGATTTTGATTCTGTGGGTTTTCTAAACTAGGTTCCATAGAGCTTGGAGGTCCCATAAAGATGTTCATGGGAAATTAGGGGAACTAAAGGTGAAAACTGAGTATATGAACCTCCATACTCTTCACTATCAGGTCAACCAATGTAACTGTTTTATCTGCCATATACTTGGGATTCCTTACATAAATATGATAACAAACAGTAACCACTGGTCAGAAGTATAAAAACTTTTACATCCTGAATGTATTAGGCTTCCACATGACAAAACTTAACTGGGAGATCAATATTTTTATTAAGTACTCACTAATTAATAATGGAACAGATATTCAAATGGAGCATTTTCATTTCACTTTCCTTCAGTCACAGTCATCAATATACTAATCAATACAATGGCCTCTCCTCTCCCACGTCAAATCTGGGTGTCAGGGTTATAAATTATTTCTTTCAAGCACATCATTGCATGAAAGGACACTGGACATGGGAAGGGACATATGTTAACCCAAGGACTAGTTGAGACCCCCACTCACTAAGCACATGGGCTACAGTTGGTCAAAGTCATATTTAAAATCAGCTTTGTTCCAGCTTTAGGCTCATAAGTGATGTCAGTCATCAGTTTTTCTGAGACTATTCAGGCTGGTAGGGAAGACATCTTTGACCAATCTCTCAACACCCACCACAGAGAACAAGAATTCAAACATCTAGTTGTCTGTCTAGCCACTTTCTCTCCTTCTTTAATGCACTCCATGGGATGTCACACAGTTGTGACCTCATGCACAGTCCTACACTCAGTATTACTGAACATCACTACTTACTCCCCTTCTAAGCACAAACATCAGCAACATTTACAGGCTGTAGATGAAGTATTACAAAGATCCTTGAAAAAAAATGTTCCAAATCCTATGATTAAATAATAATTAAATGTCTGAAAATAGTTTCATACTGTTAAAAAAGAAAAAAAAAGCTGAGGTGTTTATTATTAGCCAGAATGTAATAAATCTTTTTTTTTTAATTGGGAATGGGGAGGTATGTGTGCATGTGTGTGTTTATCATGGCTATTAAACTTAATTTGGTGCTCACTGAATTGTAAAATAAATGAAGAATCACTCTGCACTCTTTTGTCAGCCAAATGCTGGGAGGACTAAAAATCACTCGAGTTCTATTTGAACAGGTGCACATGGGAGTTTTCTGCCAAGGGGATGGAACTGCCAGCAACAAAATTCTGTTTCTTTCTTCCAATTCTAGCTAGAGGGACTCTGTTTGTTGGCCTTTGTGTTCAACTCAAAAGCAAGTGTGGGTTTCTTAGGGGCTGATCCGTGAGATAGCTGAGCAAGAAGGCTGAGTCACATAGTCACACACCCACACAAACACACACATGGAGGCATCTAGGGATACATAGGTGCCACCTCACAAGACCTCAGATATTTTTAGCCGTAGAAGAAGAAGTAGAAGGAGGGAAAAAAGGAGCAGGGTTTCCTATAATTTGCTTCAAATAGAGCAGCAAATTCTTAACCACAGTGGAAAGACATCCATAAATAATGCCTTTTTGAGTGGTTTGTGGTTTCCTGAAGGGTACATGCACAAAAATGGAATATGTATTTTTGCATACATACAAAACTATTTTTAAAATGCAGGTATATGTTAATCTTCAGCCACAAATAAAATCTACCTCTAGTTTTTAAGTTCTGCCCAGTGAAGTCAAGTTGTAATAAGGTAGAGTAAACTTCAGATCCTACTTCAGCCCATTGGCATGCATATGTCTCAATGACCTGGGATAAACTCTAGTCCCAGGGTTTGGCTGCCTTCAGGAGCTTTCCCCCACCAGAGTTAGGAGGTCTCAAGAAGATCCAGAATTAATGTCCTTATTGAATGTACTGAAAGAGTTATCTGCTGCACAACCTGAAGGCTACTGCTCCCCAAATATTCAAAGCACCATTGCTTTATTTCTGTGGGTTAGTCTCTTTAAATAGGTATGCTTTTCCCCTAAAATCTTTTAAAATGCAAATGCCCTTAGGAACACATAGTCCATCATAGCACACATTAGTTCCATGCACCTATTTTCTCCCTCCTTGTGATCAAATGCAGAAGTGGAATCAAAGGGAGAAGGTGTTGACACAGAAAGGGGTTATGAGACTCGGCAACTCTAATGTTGCTTGAGTTTGTGAAAGTCTGACCCAAGGCTATCTGAGTTAGCTTTTAGCTTCCCAACAACAGTTGTTCACTTTTAAAGTTCATCAATAAACACTGAAGTCGTATGTAGGCAAACCATCCAGCAAAAGGACCGAGCAGATGAATAACAAATTTAGTTTATCACCAATGAACTTTGTTGAATTCGTATCCTAAATCTCTTTTAATTTTTCTACTTCTTCCCATCTCTACTGCTACCACCCTTGTCTAAGTCATTATCATTCTGCTACAGCCTCCCAAAAGGCTTCCTCACATTTATTTTTTCCTCAACCCCAACACATTTTTATAATTCAGGAAGAGTGATTTTTTCCAAGATGTAAATCAGACCAAGAGAATTGACTACTTACAACTCTTCAATGCTTCATATTGTCCATAAAGTAGCTTTTAAGCTCTAAAGGATTAATCCTATAGTCCTGATACACATGAGGGTCTCTCCAGTCTCCTGTAGCATTGTGTGTCCCTTGCCTCCCACTGCTCCCCATGAACTTTCCCTCACAAGATCTCTGTACCCTTCCTTCCTCTCTTTATCTACACATCTCTGCCACCCAACTCTCATTTCCTCAGAGAATATTTATGGAGTCTCTAATAAGATTAAAACAAACTATAAATAATGAGCTCTCTTAGCACCTTATTCCTGCCACAGTTGAAATTGTTCATAGGTTTCATATGTTACTTGGTCAATACCCATCTCCTTGACTACATTGTAAATGGCAAATGAGCAGGAAGAAAGTCTGTTTTATTAACTTTTTGGCTGCACAATTAGCTTACATTTCCCAGGCTGTCTGTTAGGTATGATCATATGACTAAGATACGACCAATGTGGGCTCAAGTGGATATGGACCATTTCTAGAACTGCCCCACATAAAATGCTCATCTGAAATAATCTGTACTCTTTTTGCCTTAAATGGACAGAATAGAGAAAAGGACAAAGATCTTGGGAGCCATGTTTTGCATAAGCTGGAACCACAAGAGAAGAAGCCTGAGTCATAACAAGGAGAGCATTTCTCCCACCTAGAACATCCATTTTGGGCTTCTCATTCTATTAAGCCACAGAAATTTGGGAGTTTTTCATAGCAACTAGCATTGCCCTTATAAACTTGATTCTATTCTATTTCTAACATAGTACCTAACATATAGTAGACATTCAATAAATATGTGTTGATTAAATTAAAGCTTTAGATTCTTAGTATATGGAAGATCTTTTGGGACTGGTAGAGGGGATTGGGCATTTCTGTTTGATCAGGACTTTTGAGAACAATGTCATTTTGCTAAGATTGTCATTTGCTAAGTTTATATCATTTTTCTAAGATTGTGCCATTTACTAAAATTTTGGAAGAAATCTAAAAATTTATGTGATATTATCTTTCCATGTAAAAGCTGGTGTCTCCATTTATTCAGCTCTTTTTTTTATAGGTCCTAGGTTTTGAATTTTTCGTTTTTAACAACAGAACCTGTATATTTCTGGTTTATGCCTATGTAGTTTCCATTTTTATTGATATTGTAAGTGAGATTTTTCCCTCCATTTTGTTTCCAACTGGCAATTTTTGTTGTAGAAAAAAAGCAAACGTTCTTCATCAACTGATTTTGATCATAGGAAAGTTACTAGCTCTTTGAGAAGTTTAATAGTTTTTTCATGGATACTCTTGGATATTGGACATGAACATTCAAATCATTTACTAATAAAAATTGGATTTCCCCTTCAAAAGTGATCCACCAATAATTTATGTTTGCTGCCTTAATTGCAATCAGTATGATTGCAAAGTCTCTTTACAAAGTTAAGGTACTGCAGCAATAAAAGAAATTATATTATTTGTCATTTTCCTATTTCTACAAAAGGCATTAACAGAGCTTTATTAAGAGGAATGCGTGCCAACATTGTTTGTTTGATACAAATACTTAAAACTCATTTTAAATCAGTCATCTTCTAATTATTTCCTATAGCAGTTATTTTTTTAATTGAGGCATAATGCTGAAATTTGTCAAAGGAATGTTGTTAAATATAAAGATACTCATATAATATTGTCTTTTTGTACTATTGAACAGCCAGATTATATTAATCAGTTCCTCAATATTGGAATTTTTACATTCCTGCAATAAGTGCTACTAGTCAATTTTTATTATAATTAGATTTTTTCAAATTTGAATCACTAACATTAGTTTAATGAGTTTTAGAATCAGGCTGTGTTCAATGCATTAGGGACTATTGCCCATATTTTTTCTCTGAAAATTTAAATATGTACACAGTGTTGTTGCATCCAATTAATTCTATTTATTCCTCTATTCAAGATTTCTACTTCTCTTGAGAATATTTTGGTCATTTATAATTGTCTCATCATATATCTTATTGAGATTGTCAAGTTTATTAGCAAAAGTTTGCTTTTTATAGTAATTTATTAGCAAAATTCTACCTACCATTTTGTTATAATTTCAATGTATTCTCTATTTTTTTCAAGTAAGTAATTTCTCATTATAAGTCTTGATTAAATTTCCCACATGTAAAAATCTTCTATTTTTCTCTCTGATAAGCTATTAAACATATTCCTTTATTCTATTCTTTAACTCCTTTTAAACTTTGTTTAAATCTTCATTATTTCAATCTTTTACTATCTTCAGGGTTTCTTTTACATTTCTTAAATTTGATACCTTCTTGATTTCATTTTATTTATTTATTTATTGGTGGGGGGTGGGCACCAGGGATTTAACTCTGGGGCACTCAACCACTGAGCCACATGCCCAGCCCTATTTTATATTTTATTTAGAGACAGGGTCTAGCTGAGTTGCTTAGCATCTCACTTTTGCTGAGGCTGGCTTTGAACTCACAGTCCTGCTGCCTCGGTCTCCTGACCCTCTAGGATTACAGGTGTGAGCCCGACCCCGGACTCATTTTATTTTTTAATGAAATTATTAATCTGCCTTTGAATACAACCTTGGTTATACATTAATTTCAGATTCATGACATTATTTAATTTTCTTTCTTTTTTTTTCTTTTCTGGTACTAGACATTGAACCCACAGGCACTTTACAACTGAGCCAGATCCCTATCCCTTTCTATTTTTTATTCTGAGAGAAGGTTTCACTAAGTTGCTTAGGGCTTCATTAAGTTTCTGCCTCAGTCTCCTGATTTTCTGGGATTACAGGCATACACCACCATGCCTACTACATCATCCTATTCTCTAAAGAGTTAAATAGTAAAATATTTATTTTTTATCTTCTCTGACTTGTAATATTTTATTGATTTGGATGTTTCTAAAAAGTGACTAATATCTTGTAGAAATTTTTATTTCAACTTGGTTAGAGAACACATGGTTAGCATTTCTACTTTTTGAAATGTATTAAGATTTTTTAAAACTGATTTTCTGTGGATAATTTGATCTATGTTTGTAAGGAACGCATAAGCTTACACTTAGAGAAAAAAAAAATCAGTATCTACTAATTCAATTATATAGATACATTTCTTCAAAACCTCTACATTGAAATTTACATTTTGTCTAATTGATCTGAGAAAAATAGATTGGCCTATTAAAATCACTTGCTATAATTTTTGAATTATTATTATTTTTTAGAGTTCTAACCATGATATAACCATTGTAATATTATTGGAAGCCTTTTATTTTAAGCACAAATAGCAATAATTTTGTCAGATTCCCTTGATCTAAATTGTTTTTACTCTGAACTGTTTTTCCTTTGGTGTTAATATTGCTTACCTTGTTTTCTGTTCTTTCATTTGTATTTCCTGGTTTTTCCATATTTTTATTTTTGGTTATTCTTTACAACACTTTCCTTTTCAAATTGGATCTCCTATCAACAAGATAGATTTATTACCCCAAGATCTTAAGTAAATTAAAAGAACCAAGATGAAAAGGACTCCTTAGAGACTCAAGTTACAGAGAATATGTATCAAAGATTAAATGCCATATATCTCTTACAAATTCAAAAATAAAACAATGTTCTATTTTACCTTCTGAAATGGAATATAATGTTATGGTACACTATATCCCAACTATTTTAAATCTCCAATGGCTCTTCTTTTCCATAAACTACAAACACTAAGATGATCAGGTTAGTTCTGCATGCCGTGGTCCTATCTATTCTGGCACAGGCAATAAATTCTGAGATCTCCCTTCTGTTCCTTTGGCTTTGTAGGGTCTCTGAGCTGTCATCTGCCTCTAAAGGAAACCAGGGTCTCTCCGCCTCCCCAACTAGCCAAAAGGAAAATGATAGTATCTGAACTAGCCAGAATCTAGACCTTCAGTGTGCTCTCTTGGTAATGCTTGCCTTCCTTTAAAAAAGAGAATCGATATCTGAGCGTAGAAGAAATGTTGGGAGAGAAAATATGAGATACACTTATGAGTAGATGATATTAGTAGCACACCCTAATTTCCCTAATCTCACTAGAAGTTTAATCTTGGTTAAATTACTTAGACCTGTGTATCATGTCGTTTTCATGTGTTAAATGGGGATAATAAGCTGTATTTCATGGACTCATTGGAGGCTTAAATGTGAAAAAAATCTATCAAATTTACTAAAGTGGCTAGCACTTCATCATCCATAGATAGGTTTATCAATCTTTCTTTTTCTAAACTGCTAAATTTTTTAATCATATCTTATATCCTAATAGTTTTTTTTTTCCTTTTGATTGTAGAAATACTTTCTCTCAGGCTTTCCTTTCTTCTTTTCTCTTGTTCTTTTGTTGTTGTTTTTTTATTTTTAAATTAATCATTTACTGGCTCAGAGAAAAGAACTTAGAATTGAACAAAGTTAGAAAGAATTGAAACAAGAAATACCTATCTCAACTACACATACACATGCACAGTCATCATAACAAAAATAGCACTGCCATTGATCAAGATAAATCTTAGTTTGCTTCTCATTTTAATCATTGCCCATCTGTACAATCATTGGTTATTTTCAAAAATCTTCTGAAAAATGCTAATGGGCCCCTAATCCTAGCCCTGTATTTATAGCTGTGTGTGTTGACTGCTCTGAGCCTGAGTTTCCTCATCTGCAAAAAAACAGTACTAAGGGGATCCTTAATTCACAAGATGATAGTGAGAATGAAGGCAATAAGCAGGAAACTGGCTGTCTTCCAGCAGAGGCTCAATAAAAGATGGTGGTTGTTAAAAAGAAAAGATAGCAATTCTTCTTTTATAAACCTTTAATGAGGCTTAAGTGGACTAATATATGCAAAATGTTTAGCAGAGAGTAGGAACTCTGCAACTTTTAATTTCTGCTTTTCCTTTCTTCCCTGTTTGCTCAGCGGAAAAAGAAGATAAGAAAAGAAAGCCATTTATATGGTTAGATGGGAACACTTATTGTGGATAATGTATATTATTTTTTGAAAGCAGAGTAGACTGTTATTTCTTTTTTTCAGTGCTAGTAATAATGTCCAGCAAAAAAAAAAGATTCACTCAAAAATAGAAGATCTAACTAACTCAACAGAAGGCACAGCATGAATCCCTTTTGACCTCAACCCAAAAAACACTCCTCCCTGCCAATGATGGATGCCTAGAATTCCAGTTTCTTCTTTACTTTTGACTTTGACAACTCTTAAACAATTACTGTTCCTGTAAGAAATACTTCTGAATACATATTCATACTTTCCTTAGGGTATAAAAATGGGAGAAATTTATAAGCGGTCTTTTAGGATTAATGTTTAGGGATTTGAATGAAAAAAGAAGAGAAAGAAAGAAATGAATCCTTATGGCTGCTGAATTCCAGAGGATAATGTAAGGAGGAGCCACAGGAAGGAAAAGAAAATGTATTCAAAGACAAAAAAAAATGTTGCTTATCTCATAAATATGCCCAGATTCAATCCTTGGTCCCAATACATAAGAAACTTCCACTATGTATTTGAGAGGTCCATGAGAGTGAGTCTCATCCCAGCGAGATAGCCTACACTTTCTTAGAGAGCTCCTTGCTGCTAGTTCAGAATTAGAAATTGGCAACTCAAAAATGGGTTGCTCTAGCTTTTGAACTCTTTTCTCATCTGATTACAGATTTAGGGATATATCATTTTGAACTTTGCATCGGGAAAGATGGGACCAAAATAGATGTTTGGTTTGGAAGTTTCAAAATGAAAAGTGAAATTACACACCGTTTCAACTAGTGATTTCATGAATCTCTTCTTGTTGTAATTTGAATATGTTGTATCCCCCAAAAGCTCAGGTGTGAGACAATGTAAGAATGCTCAGAGGTGAAATTATTAGGTTATAAAGCCTTAACTAATGAATGGATTAATCCACCAATACAGAGTAACTGGGTGGTAACTGTAGGTAGGTAGGGTATAGCTGGAGGAGGTTATTAGTCACTGGGGGCATGACTTTAAGTTTATATTTTGTTCCTGGTGAGTAGAGCTCTATCTCCCTGCCCCCTTACTGGATGCCATGTCCTATGTTGTTTTCTTCTGCCATACCCTTCCACTGTTTTGTTCTGTTTCACCTTGGGCCCAGAGCTATGGAATCAGTAACTATGGGCTGAATCCCTAAAACCATTAGCCAAAATAAATATTCCTCCTCTAAACTGCTCTTGTTAGGTCTTTTCGTCAGCAATACAAAAGCTGACTCAAACACTCTCCAAAAATCAGCAAGGAAAAGGATAGATAGATAGATAGATAGATAGATAGATATAATATACACATTTTTTAAAAATCTCCTATTTGAACATTTATCCCCAAAGACAATAAAGCAGTATATTTTGAGAAGGTTTTTTTTTTTTTTTTTTTTTTTTTTAAGGAAATGCCTACATATCCTACCATGATACGTGAACATGATAGTCCAAGAGGGCTGAACAGGGAACTATTAAAAAACCACATAAAGGGCTGGGGATGTGGCTCAAGCGGTAGCGCGCTCGCCTGGCATGCGTGCGGCCCGGGTTCGATCCTCAGCACCACATACCAACAAAGATGTTGTGTCCGCCGAGAACTGAAAAATAAATATTAAAATTCTCTCTCTCTCCTCTCTCACTCTCTCTTTAAAAAAAAAAAAACACATAAAGAAATTATAATTCAAAGTAAGCAACAATAAGATAGAAAACCTTTCTTACAATTCCAGAAGTATATGTGAATTGCTCTGTTCTAAAGTTTAAATGAAATATATTTAATTCTGTGTTTATGTGTTAACGGGCAGCATGGGAACCTACATTTCTACAGGCGTGCCCACATGTACCACAGCACTCACAGCCTGACAGTATATTCTTTCACTGTGTCTAAGAAATATTGGCTGAGTGAGATTTCATATTCCGAAGATTGCAGCCATCTCTTCAGTTTCTCCCTGTAACTGCAATCTTATTGTCACACTCAGAATTTGTCTTCTCCTAGGGATCACTTTCAAAACATTTCATTGCCTGTGACAAGACAGGGTAAGTAAACTGCCGATGAATTTGGATTTCTTTCTCTGGTCCCTCAGCTTCCCTACCTTGTAATTTGGTATCTCATTCCTATATGACATCAAATGCCGTGATAGAAATTTCTGCTTGATCTTGACATATGCCAAGGTACTAATGAGGTATTAGGTACAGCTGAAATTTAGATTTTAATCACTTTCACTTTTAAAATATGCAATAGAATAATTAGAAAAAAAATTTAGATAGTACTTGAGAACGTCACCCAATGATAAATCCAGACTTTGGTAAAGCTGTCATATACTGTTAGTCCACTCCCAATACCAGTACTAGAAGGCTGAGACAACTTCTCAACATATTTAAAAACAATATTTCAGACCAATATATGAGCTGAATGTCCTATTTCAGTCCATTCTTTCTCTTGTTTATGTGCTCCCTTCTCTTTTTCTTAAAAATATCTTAAAAGATATCATTGAAAAGAGAAATATTTAAAGTTCTTACTTAAAAGTAATGATATAAAATGTCTGAAACTGGGAGAAAAATCTTGGGAAAGAGGTATCACTTTTTGGATCAAAAAACTAAAAGTTTTTTTTTCAAAAAATCAGTAAATCTAGACTTGATTATACCACATTTGACTTATTATTCTGAAACTAAATTATTAGGCACCCCAATATTTTGCAATGATAAACATAACTATTTCCCAGATCGTAGGGCTAAAAAAAAAGAGACAATGCTGCACACATATTTATTTTTTCAATCTATAAGTTTAATTTTTCTTAAACAAACTATTCTATATGGTGAGAACTCTACTTTAGTGGTGAAAGTCCCAAAATCATATTTCATATTATTATCAAATGAGAGCATATTCCATAAAACCTAAGGAATGCATATTAAATACATATCTACCAACAATATTCACTAGATGAAGAGGATGTTTTTCCTGGAGGGTGAAAGAGATTCAGAGTGCCTACTTTCCGATAAAATTATGTATTTGTTATGATATGTTTCCTATGCCTTCTACAAATCTTTAATTTTATATTAAAATGGATGCTAGATTTTATGCTTCTGCAAGGAGAAAACCTGAATTCACAAACACAGGCCCCTGACACAAAGACACATACAAAATATTTTACAAATAGAATATGCCAGAGTTAGCAGAAAAGTCTGCTTTGGGGAAACTTCTATTATGAATAAAATTGTTGTTTGTCACTTTTATTTTACCAAGAGGCAAATTAGTCACTGCATAGCCTGTTCTATTTTTTTTTTCTTGAAATCAGGTCATTTAATCCCTTCTGGGATGTGTTCGGAATGAGAACCTATATTTTCGTCTCAGATTAATCTGGAGAGATTTCAAGTTGCAGGTCTTCATATAATAGGGCATATGGAAATGGAGTCTAAAATATCTGACACTTTTAATGATATAACTTCATTCACAATGGCATTACTTGTGAATACAATTTAAATGAAAATGTAGGCGAACCAAATCCCCACATGACCTCAGCAGCAATGAAACTATATTCCTGCAATGTGCTTTATACCTCTTATACCCTAAACACAGCTGGTAACCTCTAAATGTTAGCATTTTCCTATGGAAACCTGCTTCTGAACACAATGCATTATCCATTCCTAGGATGTGAAAGGTGTTATTCATTTTTCATGGACAAGAATTTGTGTTTAATAATATTTGTAATTTAGAACAAGAACTAGCTATATGCAGGAAATCTATAAATTAAGGTGGACAGTCAATTCTTTATCCACCACTATTCAGCTTTCTTTGTGTTTCTAAATATTGGCATTCCCTGAGGATGGAAAGTAAGGTTGTTTCAGTTCCTTGATTTAAAAGCTGAGAATGGTTGCATAATTATTAAACTAATATTCTCTCAAAAGAAACCTATTATATTGTATATATAATATTTCTTTTCATTAAAAAGTCAAAATAAGGGTGTGAATTCTGGTTAAAACCCAATAATATAGGAAAAAAAGATCCAGAAAAACAATCAGTCAGATACCTACCTATATAAAGCAATAATTCTCAAAAATCTGTAGTAAAGCATCAATTTATTTTGTGTTTAATTTCCAACTTGTCAAGGATGGATATTTTTGTAAAAATAAAATAAGTGATTAATAGAACATGAAATAAAAAATAAGCAAAGGCATACAAAATACAAACTCAGATTTTTACTATTTGACTAAACAGTCAAATTACATTGCAATGAATATTTTTTTAAAAAAAATATAATAGAGAAAAATTACTACAAAAATGTCCAACTATTTTCTCTCCAGGCTTTTTCTCGTAAGAAGCATTGAGATACAATGCATATTCGCAACTTCTCTTTCTCCTATGTATTGGGTATTGGGTGGTATCTCCAAATTTTTAAATTGTGTTCTAGAATCAGCACTTTACTAAAACAAGTTCTTTTTCTATGTCTGCTATCCACTTCTGATGTTGTAGCTAAGAGGGATGTCAGGAAGATGGGAAAGGTACTGGGCTACAGAATAAAATGTAAGACGTGCTTCCTACCCTAAAGAAATATAACCCATTAGAAAAGAAAAACATCAGGAGCTTCTTAATGAGTGCTTTCTCACTGTGGTCATGGATTAATGGACTGTCATAGATTTCTTTCAAGTTGCAATTCCTTATGTGCACCAAGTATTATCATCAGAAAAAAATATGTTTTACATTTATAATTCTTCCATATTTCCAATAAACAAAAGCAGCTGTGATTGAGAAAGTGTTTTGGCGCTGGGGCTATAGATCAGTGGCAGAGCGCTTGCCTAGCATGTATGAGGCACTGGGTTCCATCTTCAGCACCACATAAAAATAAACAAAATAAAGGTATGCTGTCTGTCTACAACTACAAAAAATGTTTTTAAATGTTTTTATCATTTTAAAGTGTCACTTAAATTGTTATTAACTATGCTATATTGCAGAAATTCTAGAGATACAACTATCTCATGGGGAGGCATTTTAAAAGGGCAAAATTTTGTAAAAATTTTTAGAGGAGTGGTAGAACAAGGAGCACTATAAAGTGGTTATAGAAAAACATTGAGCATAATCAAAATTTGAGTTTGTGATAAAGGAATGGATATACCTTTTTTTTACAGCAATCACTCCTGACAAAAGATATTAACATATAAGTAAAACAATATTATAATAAACTCTCTGGAAAATTAAATAGATTGTGGAGTCAAGTTGGTTGAGGAGGAAATGTGTCGCTTGATTGTGAAGGACCTGGAACACTAGATAAAGGTGAACTCTATCCATTAAGCCAGGGACAGCAAAAACATTTCAACATAAAAGTTGAAATCTCTGTCTGACAGGGAGTAAATTTCTAATGCTCAAGGTTGAAAATGACTCTCAAGTATTGTCAAAAGGGAAAAGTATTAGTAATTGATTATTGATACCTCTTACCAGCATGTGCTAGGGAAACGATGGCACATACTTTTATTTCTGAACTGAACTTGTGGTTTCTGAACTTGCTTAAGAGTTGAAAACAAAACAAAACAAAAAGCTTGATGATTTTTTATTTTTTAATTCAAGTCTTGGGCTAGGGTTGTGGCTCAGCGGTAGAGTGCTTGCCTCACACATACGAGGCACTGGGTTCAATTCTCAACACCATATATAAATAAATGAATAAAATAAAGGTCCATCAACACTAAAAAATATTTTTTAAAAAAGTCAGGTCTTCAGACTGCTAAGCATTTCACAACTTGTTTATTAGCAGAAAAAAACTAAAGACTTAGGAATACATAAGAGTGACGTTTAAGATGGAAAGCATCACATTAGGCACAGAAGGGGCAAGAGCCCAGAACATGAATTTTGACTAAATAACTGCACAGTGCAACAAAATGAAGATTATTATTTGAGAAGCACTTCAAAAGACATAGAAATAGAATGTTACTCAGCCTTAAAGAAGAATGAAATTATGGCATTCACGGGTAAATGGATGAAGCTAGAGAATATCATGCTAAGTGAAATAAGCCAATCCCAAAAAAACAAAGGTCAAATGTTTTCTCTGATAAGTGGATGCTGATCCAGAGTGGGGCCGGGTAGGGAAAAATGAAGGAAATTTGGATTGTGCAGAGGGGAGTGAGAGGAGGGGAGAGGCTGCAGGGATGGAAAAAAATGGTAAAATGAGACAGACATTATTACCCTATATACATGTATGATTACACTACTAGTCTGCAACATGTATAGCAAAAGGAATGAGAAGTTATGCTCCATTTCTGTATAGTGTGTCAAAACACATTCTACTGTCATGTATAACTAATTTGAACAAACCAAAAAATTAATAAAAAAACATAGAATATTAGAGCTAAAAATTAACTTTAAAATATCATAGCCCGACTCTTTTAATTTAAAAAGGTAGACATAGAAGAAACATAGAACACAGAAAATACATAACCAAAAAATAGAAGTCTCCCCCCCAAAATCTGTTAGCAACTCACAGAAACAAGAACCATGATCTCATTTCCCAGCTTTTCCAATGTCCATTTATGACATCAAGCAAACCTAGCAATTCCTTACAAATGAGGATCAAGATTAAAGAATCAGATAATTCCAAGATTTTGAGATTAAATTGCTAAGGAAAATAATAGGCTCATTATCAATAGAAATCTTTGAACTCCAACAACAAAATATTTGTCAGTAAAATGAGTCATTAAAATACAACGTCTTTATGAGTAGAAATGTTTCTCCCTCAAATAGACTAGATGGTGAATTAGTCAGGATAGACTAAGTTAGGCTACAGCAACAAACGTGTGCCTAAACTCTCATAACATCACACAACAAAGGCTTATTTTTTTCTTTCACAAAGTACGTTTCTGGGTCCAAGTGATTATCAGGGATGAAAGCCCTATAGATATTTACTCAATATTTCCTCCTCTTTTTCTGGCAATTAAATGCTTATCCAGAAGTGAATTACATAACAGTAGTCACATTCTTTTGGATAAAGCAAGTCACATGATCACTACAAGTTCAAAGAAGAAGGGAATATAATCCTCCTGTATGTGTGGAAGAAGAGATGTGGGTGAAGAGTCATAATGCTTGCAATAACACTTGCAATAGATTTAAGGAAAGTAAAGGTAAGTGTGCTAAAAATGCTAAATATCTGAAATGCGAATGCATTTTGCTGAAATTTTTGGACCCACAGTCTTATGTGATTTTTATGCAATCCCTGAAGGGATTCTAGTCCACAAGAATGTAAATAATCAGTAAAGCTGTGTTTTTCTAGTTCTCCATATGGTATATAGCTCAAAGGGAAATGCTGAAAAGGAAAAGTACCTTTTAGATCAAGAAAAGGATACATTTTATGACAACATTATGCCAAATAAACAAACATAAATTTAAAAGATACCTATTTTATCAAAATAAAATTCAAATTTACCTATGGGATAGAAACATAAAGATTTACTTGTTTTCCAAGTCAGGGAACCAGACATCATTATATGTAGTTAAAGGTGTGTGTATTGTATATGTTCTTTCATTTGTTTAAAAAAAAAAAAAAAAAACTCATGTTTGCAGTTTATGTTCTTGAAAATTTTTAAGAATTCTTAAAACATTGTCAGAAGTAATATGCCTATATCAACTTAATTATGGTTAATTTCTAATCTCATAGGAAATTTTTGCAAAAAGGAAATTGGAGTGAAAACAAAAGGATGTGAAGTTTGAATCTTGAAAATTCAAATATTGATTGAATAGCCACAACATCAAAGCAAATTACTTAAAAATCAAAAAGTCCTGCTGATCATCAAGTTGTTTGTTGCCATGCTCTCTTAATGGCCATATTTTATATATTCTAGAAAGTTAATGGAATGTAGCAGTACATATTTAATTATTTATTTCCATATTGCAAAAATGTCAGAAGCTGCTGGGTGCGATAGTGCACACCTGTAATCCCAGCAGCTCAGGAAGCTGAGGCAGGAGGGTTGTCAATTTAAAGCCAGCCTGAGCAACCAAGTGAGGCCCTAAGCAACTTAGTGAGACCCTGTCTCTAAAAAAAATATATATATTAGAAAAAGGCTGTGGGTGTAGCTCAGTGGTTAAGTGCCCCAGATTTCAATCCCTAGAAATAAATAAATAAATAACAAACGTCAGAAGCTATGATACCAACTGGGAAAAGTATAGTCTATTTATTTACACAGACACTATATGAGGCTGACATTTTGCAAACATCATACCCTAAAGATCCTTCTCTGAGGACCTAGGAGAGAAGCAGTATAGGGTCTTTCCTGGAACCCTGCTTGCCTATGAGGGCTACTCGTCTGCAAGCAATGAATGGAATCTTCTCATGTGTGACTACCTCTTTAGATTACAGCAGGGTAGAATATGGAATCCTCCAGTGTACCTGTGGAAAAAAAAATTTAGAGTAAAATTCCTGAAGACAGGTGTTGTGCACATACAGATTGCTTAGCAAAATCAACTTGTTTTCCAAAGTGGATTGGCCAATTTCCACTCCCTCCAATGGTGTCTGAGAGTCCCTTTGTTCTGTGAAATGCAGAAGGATAACTGACCTAACAGTGCACACATCAGTCCTACTGAATAAAGTTTCATTGAGAGAAACTCACAGAAATGAGATGTGCAGTGGATGTATAATGCACAGAAAATTGACAGCCTGAAGCCAAACTCTGGGAAAGGAACCCCTCATTTTGGTCATAAGTTTTAAAGAATCACTACTGGAGAAACATGCTTCTATGGTCAGAGCCTCCCAAGCAGCACAAATAAGATGTGGCAGAATCCTGGCCCCAGTCCTCTCCTGTCAATTCAGGGTTTATAGCAAGGGTTGTAGCAGCTGCTCCTCCTTTGGCATGATTCGAGAGCACTGTCCCCACCTATAGTTGACCCACTACATGCTCAGCCAAGCCAGTTTCCATGGATCTCTGAAGGAGGTCATATTCTTTCCAAATGACCAGTCCTCGGGATACCAGTCTTGGACAAATTAATCTTTACTTCTTATTTCACATCCCTTCCTTTTGGCTATTTCTAACTCAATTCTGCTAAATAAGCAAAAGACAGCCTGTTTTCACACTTTGAGTTCCTGTATAACACACAACTACCTACCTTCGTAGATAAGCAAAGAAAATTCTAAATTAGGAGTACAAGCCTTTATAAACAAATAGTCTCATTTTAGCCAATCATAAACAGCCAACCTTCAGCCAATCACAGGAAGCCAACCCATCAGACCATGCATAATTAAGGCAAATGTCTCTTCAGACCATGCCCAAATACACAAATGTCTAGCTGTAGCCAGTTCATGATTTCTGTACTTTGTTCTCCTTTTGGGCTATAACAACTCACACCTCATGCTGCTGTGGATGGCTCTCTAAATCTCTTCTGGTTCTCAGTGTTGCCTAATTCATGAGTATTTCTTTGCTCAAGATAAATCCTGTTAAATTCAATTTGTCTAAAGCTTGTCTTTTTAACAGTTTCATTGAAGTTAGACTATATTGTATGTTTGACTATAAATTATTGAGAGTGAAGTTTCTTTCTGACCTAACATCTCATTAATTTCCATAAATTTTATATATATATTGGCAGGAAGAATATTTTAAATGTATCTATTATTCACTAAACTTATTAATTACATTGTTGGAAACAATAGACTCGATTTTGCTTGACAACTTTAACTTGTCAACCCCGTAAAGAGGTGTGTTGTAATCTCCCTATATACTAATGACTTTCCAAAATCCTCTATGTAGTGTTATATATTTGTTTGTTTATTTTATGCTTATTTTGCAAAGTGCATATAAGTTATTCTTTTCTAATACAGACAGAAAAAAAAATTGTGAGGCATTTGGCTCCTCACTGATTATAGTTGCAGATCTATTTATTTTATTTTTCTCATTGTACCCACTTGTATTTGTTTACTCCTCAATGTCATTTAAACTGACGTTTGTTTTCCCTTTTCTTTCTTAGCACTAACTTCAATTTCTATCCTTGTAGGAATTCCTCTGACCATTTTAACATGTATTTGTAGCTTCAGATGTCTAATCAATATCTTAATTCTTTTTTCTATATTTATGATAAGAACTTTAGAACAATTAACTCCAATCACCACTTATTTCAAATTAAATTTTATTGGTGTCCAGTATCCAGGTCTATCTTGATTTTTTTAAACTCACAAATTATTGTTTTTATGTCTAGTCAGCTATTAGATTTACTAATATGATCATTATTTAAATTTTGTCTTTTTCCATTTTCAACTCAGATATACATTCTGGAATTATTATTTTCCTACCTGAATATATTCCTAATGAATCCCCTTATTGAGGGTCTGCTACTTGTAAATTCTCAGTTTTTGCCTGAAAATGTCTGTATTTTACCTTGTTTTTCCTCAGGAAATAACTTTGTAGATAGACAAATATTTTCTCTCAGAACTTATGGACCTTGCTTACTGACTCCTGCCTTCCACTGTTGTGAGAATCCAGTTTTTAGTCTAATAGTTATTCCTTTGTAGGCAATCTTTGCCTTATTTTTCTATAACTGATAAGATGTTTTGATTCAATGTACTGAACTTACTACAATCTGTCTAGACAAATTTTTTAATAATAATTTTTTAAATTAATTTTGGGGGGCTTCTTTTGAAATTTTTAATCTGAGGATCGATGTCAATCAAATCTAGGGACAATTTAGGTATTATCTACACCAACAGTCTCATTCCCCGTTTCTTTGTCTAGGTTTAGACATACGTAACAATATCCTTCATGTGTCTTAAATGTTCTTATTTTCCATTCCTTTGTTTCTCTGCATCACATTCTGGTAACTTCTTTAGATCTCTTTTCTAGTTCACTAAGTAGTTCTTCAGTTGTGTCTATTCTGCTATTAAAAGCACCCATTGCACAGCAAATCCATATCTGAAACTCTTATGCTTTGAAAATATGTAAGTGCACATAGGTTTTCTATAAACAATGTTTCTTAAAACCTTATTTGAAATAGTAAAAAAAATTAATATTTCTCTGTAAGAAAATGATTCAATAACTCCTTGGTCTATACCCAAAGACTTAAAAACAGCATACTACAGGGACACAGCCACATCAATGTTTATAGCAGCACAATTCACAATAACTAAACTGTGGAGCCAACCTAGGCACCCTTCAGTGGATGCCTGAATAAAAACAATGTGGCCTATATATGCATTGGAATTTTACTCAGCAATAAAAGAGAATAAAATCATGGTATTTGCAGGTAAATGGATGGCATTGGAGAAGATAATGCTAAGTGAAGTTAGCCAATTCCCCCCCCAAAAAATGCTGAATGTTTTCTCTGATATAAGAAGGCTGACTCATAGTGGGACAGGGAAGGGGAACATGGGAAGATTAGATGAATTCTAGATAGGGCAGAGGGATGGGAGGGGAAGGGAGGGTGAAGGGGATTAGCAAGGATGGTGGAATGTGATAGACATCATTATCCAAAATACATGTATGAAGACAAGAATTGGTATCAACATACTTTATATACAACTAGAGATATGAAAAATTGTACTCTATAAGTGTTATGAGAATTGTAATGCATTCCACTGTCATTTAAAGAATCAATAAAAAAGAAAATGATTCAATAAATCATACATATATGTTCCATTAAATTAACACTATAGTGGATGCCATGGCACGTGCCTGTAATCCCAGTGACTTAAGAGGCTAAGGCAGGAGGATCGCAAGTTCAAAGCCAGCCTCAGCAAAAGCAAGGCACTAAGCAACTCAGGGAGACCCTGTCTCTAAATAAAATACAAAATAGTGCTGGGGATGTGGCTCAGTGGCCAACGACCCCAGTGGCAGTGTTCAATCCCCAGTAGCAACAACAATAACAAAAAGTTAACAGTACTGAGACACATAACAATCTGAATCAAGAATGGTGCTTTATATATTACAACTGAGGCCAATGCCCATGGATATTACACATACTATACTATGGTGAAAGTTCTGTGTGTGTGTGTGTGTGTGTGTGGGTGTGTGTGTGTGTGTGTGCATGTGTGTACATACAGAATGGTCTAAAAATGGCTACTTCAAATTGATACATAATGAAGGGTAAAATACACCCAAGATATTAAAGACTTACATAAAGAAAAATGTAAATTTTCTCATTTTATGTTAACTATATGTTGAAATTATAATAATTTTAGATATTCAGCAAAATACACTATTAAAATTAACTTCTTTTTATTGATTTTTTTAAAAAAATAAATGACAGCTGAATGCATTCTTATTATACATATACAGCAGAATTTTTCATATCTCTGGTTGTATATAAAGTATGTTGACACCAATTTGTGTCTTCATACATGTACTTTGGATAATGATGTCTATCTCATTCTACCATCCTTGCTAATCCCCTGCCCCGTCCTCTTCCCTCCCACCCCTCTGCCCTAAGGAGACTGATTCATATTGGGCTAGGGAGGGGGAGCATAGGAGGAATAAAATTAACTTCAATTGTTATTAAATAACTATTGATTTTCTAATTTAAAATTTTATTTTATATTTCTGGAATTACTATTTGGTTCTTGCACTGATAAAATAATCATAATATTTACTTGTCACACTTTTGGTACTATTTAATTGAGTTGAAAATATCTGTCACCTGTATATCCTATTTGTTATTTAATAATTATTCAATAATTCCATTACTGACTGTTATTGTAAGTCAGATCTGAATTCTGTTGCTTCAGTTGACACTCTGTCATGAATTCTCATTTCCTCTGGTATCTATTAATTTTGGGAATTTATCTGCAAAAAGTTTGAGTTTAATTTACATTTCTCCAAATTGGAATTTTTTCCAGGAAAAAAAAATACTTTTACTAAGGTATAATGTATATGCCCAGAAATGGGCACATATCTTAATTCAAAGGTACAATGAATTTTTTACAAACTAAATACATCTGTGAAATCAATTTAAAGCATGAAGAAATAAAGAATTACCTAGGAGCCTGTCACAGACTCTGCAATAAACATAATACACACATGCGCATATTGGCCTTCAGAGCCAGGACTGAGTTCAGCAGATTCCTCAAGGTTTCCTCTCTGAGTAGAGCTCATCTTTCTTCAGACTTGGCTCTGTTTCTCATTTGTTGGGGTTCCAGGCTTTGCCCTCTGTTTTCCTTGTTGAGTGGCCAATTCAATCCAGGTTCCAAGCAATTAGAAAATACAAACATACCCAAAAGGCAAATATTGCTTCTAGCACTTTAATAAATTTTCTGTATTTGAGTTTTCTCTCTTGCTTCTGGCCTTAGAAAACAAAAGTTCTTATTTTCCCACAAGCTCAGAAATTTATCAGAGCAAAAAAGAGAAAGAGGGAAAGGAAGAAATGAGGAAGGAAAGATACTGATTTTAACATTTAAACCAGAAATAGGGATTTGGTTTAATGAATTATCATAAAGGACAAAGATAAAAATTCTATATTTTTAAAAACCTTGTTATTAGTGAGTATTGTGATATGTGAAAAGGTCCAAGATGTTATTAAAAAGAAGACAATGACTCAAACCTGTGAATTATTAAACTGATTTTATAAAAAAACAGATTTGAATTCATACAGTTCCAAAAATATAAGAAAGAAATGAATGAAAGTAGTAACAATGATTTTCTGAGAAATGGATCCATGCTTCCTTTCATTCTTAAGCCTTCCTATATTTTCTGCCACATATACATCCTCATTTATAATATTAACAAAAATTATGATAAGGATTAAGAAAAATCAGGAGCCAGGAAATAACTTTTCTCCACCCACCTGTCCTCCTTGTCACACACACAGACTCTTGTTAATGACTTTAGAGAAACTGAAAAAAAAAAAAGGAAATAACCTCAATACTGCTCAACAACAGAAGTCTGCAGCCAAGTGGGCATGATACGAGTCTGCCTTCCACACATGTTGGTTCCCATCAAGTAGAAAGTGTAGCTTTATCCAGGAGAAATTTCATTGTCTCTTTCCATTCATGGAGTTTCTTTTATAGTACAGCATTAAACTGCCTTCCTCCAAGAAGCAAACTATATGTATGGAAGGGTTATAAAACTCTTCATATTTTTAAACTTCAGATTCATAATATTGACTGTGCATTATTGGAAGGCCTGGGACTTAGGGAAGGAGAGAAAAGCATTAGTACATTTTACTAATTCATATTAATTGTCGTAAAAATTATTTGGAAGAACTGCACCTTTGTTTCCATCCAGCACAGTTAAACTGCAGTTATGTTTTGGCAGCAGTAACTTAAAACCAGAACCACTTTCAAGACAAAGCAAACAAAAATTAATTTGCCTGTGAGAATTTTTTTGTGTGTGATTCTCTCTCTCTCTCTCTCATTGCAAATAGGGATACATCAATCACTAAGGTCTTGCCACTGAAAAGGTGGTACACAGACTAACAGAAAGAGCATCACTTGGGAGATTGCTGGTAATGTAGCTTCTCAAGCCAATCCAGACCTATAAATCATCACCTCCAGGTATCTGTGGTCTAATAACCTCTCCAATGATTTTTATGCACACTAACATTTCAAAACCGTTTTGAAAGCATTCAAAAATTAGTATCAAGCAATCACAGTTCAAATCAGAAAGAAAAGGAGGCAATTTTATTTCTCTGAATATCTGTCTCTCATCTGAAGGGGAAACGTGCTTTAAGACTTCACCCTGGTAGCAACAATTAAGCGGGAGAACTCTTAAGCACATCAATAAACAGAGGTCAGGGCTGCATTTAAGCAGCCTGGTCCATAACTGCTACCTATCCACGGTCAAACCCCAGGAATGGACTTTTTGTTCAATTTCTCCTTTTATGCTCTTTGAAGAGATGCAACTTTGAACTGACAGTGTCACTGTTGGGGACTGTTTTGTTCCTGCCATCAATTGCGTCTTCCTCTTTGTGACTGTCTGGCGAGACAGAGAAAAAATCGGGACAAAACCAACAAAAAAAAAATTCAAGGCAACAGGAAACTCTACTGAACAGAGTTTGCAAGCTTAAATATTTTTTATTATGGATTTCTATGCTATATGATCTTATAATCTTCCTTTTGAAAGTTATGGTTGATTGAACATAAAAAAATGTTTTGACAACATAGATACACCAGACTGCGGAAAAAATGAAAAAAAAATCTGTATCTATGCCTTTGGAATCTTCTTTTTCAGTATCATTCACTATTAAGGACCAACACTTCTATCAATCCAACTTTTAGTAATTGTCTCCTTATACTGTGTTAGCAAGGCTTCAAAGTACAATTGTCTCCCATCAAAATTCAACGATTCTATTTCCCTACCTTTGAACTTCTGCATTATGATAATATATTAAATTCTGCTAAAAAGAGGAACTTGGCATTGATGAAGTCTTAGTTTCTGTGGCTTATGAAAGAATATCATGGAGAGTTGTTATGGTTTGGATGTGAGGTATCTCTTAAAAGCTCATGTGTGAGATAATGCAAGACGGTTTAGAGGAGAAATGATTGGGTCATTAAAGCCTTAATCCAATCAGTGAATTAATCCACAATAGGGATTAACTAAGTGGTAACTGAAGACTGAAGACGGGTAGGATGTGGCTGGACTAGATGGAAATTGGGGGGTGTTGTGGGGAGGGGTATATATTTTGTATCTGGTTATTAGAGTCTCTCTCTTTGCTTCCTAATCATCATGTGAGCTGCTTCCCTCTGCCATACTCTTCCGCACCATGATATTCAGCCTCACCTCTAGTCCTGAGGAATGGAGCCAGTGTCCTATGGACTGAGACCTCTGAATCTATGAGCCCTCAAATAAGCTTTTCATCCCTTAAAATTGTTCTTGTCAAGTATGTAAGTCACAGCAGCGAAAAAGATGACTAAAGCAACTGTGTAACTTAAGCAAAGAATATTTATTTCTTACAATTCTGGAGGCTAGGAAGTCCAAGATAAACGTGCCAGTACATCCAGTGTCTGATGAGAGACCACTTAGAAGCATGCATATAAATAATATCTGATTATTTCAGGTGAATGACAAAAAAAAATTCTCATGTCTCTTATTCTAAGAATGCTAATCTTATTCACAAGGTCATCACCCTCCTGACCTAATTATTTCACAAAGGTCCCACCTCCTAATACCATCCCAAAGAGGATTAGGATTACAACAAGTGAATTTTGGGGGATACAACATTCAGCCCATAATAGATGACTGTTTTAAATATTTTCCCTTGCTCCTGTATCCGTTTATTGTTATTATTATTATCATCATTATTATCACCAATGCTACATAACAACAGTAAAACCTCAGCAGTGTGGTACAACTGCATTCATTGCTCATGCATGGGGACGACTTGGGGATCTGTTGGGAGCTCTGAAACTTTTGAATGGGCTTGTTCACTTGGCTATGTGCCAAATGTCTGTGCATTGATCTAGACCAGCCTCCAATGGGATGCCTAAGCCATTGGTTCTGCTCCATGCATCCATCATATTCCAAAGGGCTGCCTTAGGCATGTCCCCATGGAGACAACAAGATCACAGGAAAGAGCAAGACCTTTTAGTCATAGACTAGAAATCTCCATACTGGCACTTCTGCTTTTATTGGCCAAAGGCAGACATTCAGTCAAGTTGAGACACAAGAGGACATTTCAGTCACATGGAAAAGATAGAAGAGCAGGGTCATGTTTACAACCAATCTACCCTCTCATCCAATCCATCAACAAATCCTGTCAGTTCCACCTTAGAAATACTTTTCACATCCATCAGATGGTCTCTATTACTTCAGGGTATGATTACCTCTTGCCTGTAGCCTCTCAACTCTTCTGGTTCACATCTTTTTTTGTCTATCTTTTTTTAGAACATTTTCAGCACAGCATTTAGAATAACCTTTGTAAAAAGGAAAACCAGCGCTTGCCACTCATTTCCTTAAATTGTCTCAATGGCTTCCTGTTGCTCTCAGGATAAAAACAGAATCCTGAATATGGAGTGTTCTCTCTGCCCCACATGGATATAGAGTCTGCCTCTCTCTCTCCAGTCTTATTTAGCTCCCCTGAACCATCTGGTCTGTACCCGTCTGCACTGGTCCAGTCTTAGCTCCCCTGTACCACCTGGTCTGCACTGGTTTTCCTTCACTTTCTCCACCTATGCTTCCTCATCCCACAAAACCGGTGGGTCCCCTGCCTTAACTCATGTTTGCATAGTTCAGTCCCCGTGAGTTCCTCAGTTTGCCATTTAAATATCGCTTCCTCCTCCCACTCACTCCACTGGCACTCTAACAAGGTGTCCTCGTTTTATGATCTCAAAACTGCTTGTAATTTTCCATCACTGTCCTTACCACAGTTTGTAACGAACAATTTTCAGTGTTGTTAACTGATAAATAACCACCTCCTACTAACCTAGAAGTTCAATATGATTTCTTAAAACATTTACCAAATTATACAAGCAAAAGAAATTACACTTTCTTTAACTTTGAAAATGAGTGGATTTTTTTTTTGGAATATTAAATGAAATGAATCTTTGCAGTAATGTTTTGTACCTGGGCTCCTTTAAAAGGGCATTTCAAAGAAATGTAGCAAAATAACAATTATTCCTCTGCTTTCCAAATTTATCAGCCAAATCCTTTCTCTATTTTGAGCACATATGCCTTGCCCATGGGTATGAAACCATGAAAAAGATTAGTCAGATTGATAGAAAAATTATTCCTGAGGGGGTTGTGTTTATTTCTTGACCATTTCTTTAATGACTCTCTTGCATCCTCTGTGGGGTGAAAGCATATATTAAAGTCTGTGTCTAAAAGATATAAAGCAAGTAAGTGTTAGATTTACATTCTCACAATTGTGAAGCACTACCTTCATATTCAACATAAACAGTATTTCCTTTCTTTACAAAAATCGGCATTATCATGAAAGCTATATAAATTGCATGCAGTGTTATTTAACAGTGATTTGATTTCTACCCTTGACCAACATTATCCCACTTTTTCTACTAAACCAATCCCTGGAAACTACCATTCTACTCACTCTGTTGCTCTCGGTTCAGTTTTTTTTATATTGCATGCATAAGAAAGACCATGTGGTATTTTTCTTGGTCTGACTTATTTCACTTAGCATAATGCTCTGTAATTTCATCGAGGCTATCACAAATGGTACGGTTTCCTTCTTTTTTATTGAACACTTAGGTTATTTCCATGTCCTGATAGTTGTAAATAGTGCTGCAATTAATGTGAAATACAGATATCTGTTCAAGATAACTGATTTTGTTTGCTTCAGATATATACCCAGAAATGGGATTGCTAGATCATATGGGAGCTTTATTTTTAATGTTTTTAGCATTAAAACTCTACATTATTACATTTCCACCTACAAAAATTCCCTTTTCTCTATACCCTCAGCAAAACTTTTGTCTTTTTGATGACAACTTTAGCAAGCATGAACTGATGTTTCCTTGTGGTTTTGATTTATTAAAAAGTTTCTGCACAGCAAAGGAAACAATTAGGAATGTGAAGAGAGAACCTACAGAATGGGAAAAAACCTTTTGACAGAGGATTATTATCTAGAATATACATAGAACTCAAAAAGATTTATATCTTATGGTTTACTTCATCTTTACATATACCTATTGTCAATTTTGCATGTCTTTGTTGAAAAAAAAATAACTGTTTGTGACTTTCACGTATTTTAATCCAAGTTTGCTCTTTTTCCCTGTTGAGTTGTATGAGTTTCTTATTTACTTTGGGTTAGAAGCAAACAACACATAAGAAACCAAATCTCTCAAACACACGGCACAGGAAAACCTACAAACAGGACATACGTGTTCAAGGTCAGTTATGATGTAACAAACATTGAGCAGAATTTGATGGTTTGCAAATATTTTCACCCATTCTGTAGGTTTCCTTTTCATTTTATTAATTGTCCCCTTTGCTATGCAGACACTTTTTTGTTTGATGTAGTCGTACATGTTTCTTGCTGATGTTATTGCTTGTGTTTTGAGTGTCATATCTGAAAAAAAAAAATCATTGCCAAAATCAGTATTAAGAAACATTCTTCAATGGTTTATTTTAGGAGTTTTACAGTTTCAGACCTTACATTTGAGATTTCAATCCAATTTCAGTGATCTTTGTGAGGAGTCCAAGAGAGGGGTTAAATTTCAATCTTCCACATATAGACATCCAGTTTTTCTGACATAAATATTGAAGAGACTATCATGTCCCCCATTGTGTATTCTTGGAACTCTTGACAGACATTAGTTAACCATATGTGAATGGATTTATTTCTGGCTTCTTGATTTTATTCCATTGGTGTATGTGTTTATTTTTAGGCCTACTGTTAGTTTGAAATCAGGAAATGATTTGTTCTTCTTTCTCAAAACTTCTTTGGATATTTTGGGTCTTTTGTGGTTGCATATGTATTTTAGAATATTTTTTTCTATTTCTGTGGAAAATTCCATTGGAATTTTGAGGGGATGGCATGAAATCTCTAAATCATTTTGGGTAGTATATATTTTTCCATTTAAGTGCATCTACTTTGATTTCTTTTATGAATTGTTTTATGGTTTTCAGTGTGTGTGTGTGTGTGTGTGTGTGTGTGTGTGTGTGTGTGTTTCACCTCCTTGGTAAATTTATTCCTAAGTATTTTAATTACTTTCAATGCTATCGTAAATGAGATTGTCTATTTTATTTTTTTAAAGGAAGTTTGTTGTTAGTGTTCAGAAATGTAACTAATTTTGTATGTTGATTTTGTGTTCTGAAACTATACTGGTTCTTATAGTTTTATGGTGGAGTCTCCAGGGTTTTGTATGTAAGAGGTCATGTCATCTGCAAACATTGACAAGTTTAAATTCTTCTTATTTTTAATTTAGATACATTTATTTCTTTGGGTTTCCTAACTCTTCTGGTTCAGATTTCTACTACTGTGTTGAATACAAGTGGGCATCCTTGACTTTTTCCAAATCTTAAAGTAAAATGCTGTTAGCTTTTCACCATTGAACGATGTTACCTGTGGGTTTGTCATAAATGGACTATGGATGTTACCTGTGGGTTTGTCATAAATGGACTGTAAGAAGTTGAAGTCCATTCTTTCTGTACCCAATTGGTTAAGAGTTTTATCACAAAAATATGTTTTATCAAATACTTTTTCTGCATATATTGATTTTTTTTCATTCCACATTTTTTATTGGTCCATTATAGTTGTTTTATCAAATGCTTTTTCTGCATATATTGATTTTTTTTCTCATTCCACATTTTTTATTGGTCCATTATAGTTGTACATATTGATGGGATTTGTTGATACATATTTATACATGCACACAGTATAACAGTATAATCTGGCCAATAGCACTCCCCAACACTTCTCTGATCACTCTCCAACTCCAACCTCTTGGTGCCTTTCCTCTGCTGATCTCACTTTGATTTTCATAAGGTTCCTGCCCCTAACCTTTCTTTTCATTTTCCTCTCTAGCTTTTAAAATTTAACTTAATTGTATTTATTTATTTACTTACTTATTCATTTATTTATGTATTGTGTTGCTGGGAGTCAAGCCTAGGGCTTCACGCATGCTAGGCTAGCATTCTACCACTGAGTCACATTTCCAGCCCTAGAGAAGTTTTATTCTGCTGTTCCTTCATTTTGTTAATGTTGTGCATCACATTTATTGATTTGCATATGTTGAACCCTATTTGTATCCCAGGGATAAACCCCATGTAATCATAATATATGGTCTTTTAAATATGCTGTCGAATTTGGTTTGCTGGTATTTTGTTGAACATTTTTGTATCTAGGTTTATCAAGGATTTTGACCTGTAATTTGTTTCCTTATAGTATCCTTATCAATTTTTTTGGTATGAGGGTAATGCTGATCTTGTTGAATGAGCTTAGAAGTATTCTCTACTCTTCAGTTTCTTAGAACTGTTTGAGAAGTGTTGGCATTAATTCTAAAATGTTTGGTGGAATTTGTCACTGAAGCTATCTGATCTCTGGCTTTTCTTAGAGGAAAGACTTTTTATTACTAATTAAATCTTCTAACTCATTATTGGTCTGTTTCGATTTTCGATTTCTTAATGATTCAGTTTTGGCAGATTCTGCATTTCTAGCAGTCTATCCATTTATTCTAGATTATCCAATTTGTTGGCATATAATTGGTCATCACAGTTTAAACTTCTATGAACTTTAAATAAGTTTCAGGAATTTAAATTATATCATGGTGACTATAGTAAACAATACTGTACTATTTACTTGAAATTTGACATGAAAATAGATCTCAAATGTTCTTATCTCACTAAAAAATAACTATATAAAGTGATCAGCTGATTGTGACAATTTATAATATATTAAATTATCAATTTGTACCTCCTAAATTCATATAATCTTGGCAATTATAGCTCACTAAAGCTGAAGAAAGCAACAATGATCTGGCATACTCATATTTTAAGTATTTCAGAAATTTAATTGACACTTGTTTATCTACTCACCAGACCCAATGTAAATATAATGTATTGTTCTCGAAGAGTCACCCATTACATTCATAAATTATTTTCTACAATTTCACTTCATTTTGGTGAACCTGCTTTCAGCTCCAGAAGGATCAATCCTGTAGAATATGAAGGCTCTCTTTGTCATAGCTGGTTTGACCTGGATCAGAGTCCTCCTAATAGTTTGTAGTTAGGAAATATATATCTTAAGTTATTTGTATCAGGAATGTCAGGTCAATTCCTGTACTGAATCTACCCTTTTTGAGGGGCTACATAAGATAATTAGAGGAAGGCAGTCTATAGAAAGGAAGAAAGTAAAGGATATGCCCAGTGAAACCAGGGAATTCTTGTGGTGAGAAAGAGAATGTGAAAGAGAAGCGTGTTAGAGCAAACAAGATACTTGATCCTGATTGCACTTGTCTCCAAGTCCATGCCTGGTAAAGCTCAGCTGAGTTTTCTGTCATACTTTCTGAGATAACTCCTTAAATTCATGTGATATATCCTTTTACTTATATAGTGAGTTTCTATTTTTTAAAATAATAACATAAAATAATAATAATTATCATTATTATGGGTAAAACAAAGATCAAGAGAAAAGGAGAGTCCAGCAAACATGTGGGCCCAAAGTCTATTACCTTTTTTAGATTTCAGTATAGAGTCTGGGTCCCTTCATTCCTAGGATGCCCAAATATACTTCTGACTTTATCTAGGCATTTACATATCATGTGCTTTTTTTGGTGGATTATAAGTTTAAAATGGAGCCTCTTATGGGAGAATCATATACTCTATGCCAGAAGAAAATCTTCAATGAATTCTTAGCTAGGCATCAGAGCCATTTGTGAAATATATAAAAGCATAGAAATTAGCCCAGCCATGCTACTTCAGTCTGTCTGTAATATAAACCTAGGAGCTAGATTGACATTCACAGGCAATTATGATTCACAACCTTGACCACAGTGCTTTAGATGTTAACACACCAATCATTCTTTTGAATGCAAAGTAATTGAAACCATTATCAGTTAGCTATTGCTGTGTGACAAACAGCTCCAAATCTCAGTGACTTAAAATAATAAGGATTATTGCTCATGAGTCCATGGGGTCCACTGAGCAGCTTTTCTGGTCTTGGTTGGACACATACATTCGTATCAGATCACCTCAGTGCTCTACTCTCATAGTTGGCCTCTCTTACATGTTTAGGATCAGCAGGATGTCTGATTTAGAATAGTAGGGCTGGAGCAGCTGGGCTTCCTGACATGAGGTTTCTCATGCTCCAAAGTGTACTCCTGTATCTAAGAGAGGGGAGAAGAAGTTTATAGAGCCTCCTGCATTCAGTACTGAAATGTTGGCACATCTCTGAATTCTATTGGCTATGGCTGGTCCATAGCAATGGGGAAATAGACTTCATTTCTTGATGGGAGGAGTGGTACTATCTCACAAGTGAAGCAGCTACAGGAAGGGGTGAATCATGATTTCAAGTTTTTGCAATAAATCTACAGAGGAACAGGAAGAGTTAAGAAAGCCCAAGATTGCAAAGGAACAGATTCCCTGAGATTTAGTTGAGACTTTTCCTATCACTCATGCTTAAGATTCCTTTGACAGAATACGGACATGGGTTATCCTTTCCAGCTTCCCTCCAAAAAATATCTGCAAATACTGATGGCAAAGGTTGGCTTCGATTCCCTTCTTGTTTCATGCTTCATGGCAGTGCTCATCAGCTAGCACTGCCAGGTCCTGCCACTAACTGCCAGGTGGCTTAGAACACAAATCCAGGAATGCTGCTCAAGTTCAGGCTAACTGGGTTCGTCACCTCCCTTAGAATGAATGCATCTTGGGGATAGTGAAAATTATGAAGATTTGATTCTGTTTTCCAATGCAATTCCTAAGAGTGTTTGCTATGCCTACTAAGCAGTCAGATATAGTCATTTTAGTTAAAGGCAGAACTGGATCCAAATCAAGTGAAAGCTAGATACAGGTACTGGATGAAATGGCAAAAACAAGAAGAAAGTGGAAAATCAAATGGAATAAATAGGATTTATTATTATTGCCTCCGGTAATAGTATGGAAAGGGAAACATACCATAATTAACATTCTATGTCTTTTGACATCAATGTTACTATAATACTTATTACTTCCTGTCTCCCAAATCCTATGTCATGAGAATGCAATCATGTTTTAAGCAGGACCAGCAAGTATTAGAACCTACCTCCCTTAAAGCAAGAATTTTCAACTTTGGTGGCCCTGTGGACTCATTTTGGCAAGCTTTGAAAATACTGATGCCTAAATCCAGCATCAGTGGTTCTCACTTAAACCAGTCCAGAATGTGACTTGAACATTGGGACTTCTTTGAATCCCCAGGTGATTTTAATATATGCCTAAGGAAGAAGATTTAACTAGATGTCTGGATAACTCTTAACTCATGCAACCAACATATTGTTTTAAGAATTACTTGTGTATAGAGCTTTTTTTTTTTCAGATGTGGTGATCAAGAAAGGATAGAACTTTAACTCAAAAGAGAATAAAGATGCCTCTGCAGTTGAAACCACTGCAAATTGAGCCACTGTAAAAGTAAATCCAGTGCAAAAAAGTGATAAATAGCATGCTAGGTCAATACAAAGGAAGGGCAACATTCCACCTACTTCTAGTGTCCCAAATTATTCAGAATTATCCACATATTTCCACTGAAAAATCAACTACAGTTTCAATTAATGAATCCCTTGAGATCTAGAGCCCCGAATCCCAGGTCAAATCTTCGTTCAACCCCAAGCCATGTGAGTGACCCTGAATAAATTATTTAAGTTCTCAAAGCCTTAATTGACATTACTCTAAAGTGAGAACAATTGTTTCCCATTTCACACAATCTTTGTGAGGTTTAAATGAGATAATTTAAGTAAGACAGTAAGCACAATGCCTGACATAGTAAATGTTCAATATAGATTAACAAGTAATCAGTAATTTGACATAAATAATAACATGTGCTCTTCTAACCTTGTCTTGTGGGCATTTTTTTGACCAGGAGATATAAAAAAATATATACTCTCAAAGACCAGAAGTGAGAGGCAAAGTGATAATAGAAGGGAAAAACAGAGAAAGGAACACAAAATTGAAGTCAGTAGATGCATATTTTGTCTATTTTCATCTGTGCTGCAAGAAAGCTAAGCAGTCTTGGTGAGTTTATCACCTCTGCCTGAACATGATGCAGTTTAAGATTTAAGGAGGTACCTTGGGTCCTCCTTAATGTTTGGCATGTCACTCTTCACTCCCCACTAAAACCTGTCTCAGAGATCAGGCACCAGCAGACATCAGAAACAATCCCATCATGCCTTGTTTTCTTTTTTAATTCAGTCTCCAGAGTTGTCTGGGTGATTGGGCATGTCCTGGCCTCTCATCCTTAACTAACCCTGCTTATTTTCTTACCTAACCCAATCGGAAGCTCCCCAACCCTCTGTTGTCTTTAGTTCACACAGTGCATCAGTAGCAAAATCCACATTTCCTCGTCTTTCAGAAGTGAGTTCTTTTCCACCTGACTCTAATTGGATGCTATTCCCTGTTGCTACCCCAGAACTAGTGGCAATTTAAAAATGCTCACTCCATTCACTACTAAATCTGAAAGAATTTTATTTCTTATTGTTGGTTCCAAATAATTATTTTGGCCTCTCCTAACAAGTCCATCTTCTTGGACTCTGTAGCCATTAGGCCATACCTGCTGTTGTCCCTTCATGTTACTGACATGGACAGCTTTACCAGAAATTTTCTCATTAATTGAAGATGTTAGCAATTGCCTTACTTCTTGACCTCTGACACCATTTTTTTTTTTTTTTTTTTTTTTGGTGGTGGTTCTGGGGATTGAACCCAGGGCCTGATGCATGTGAGGCAAGTACTCTACCCACTGAGTTATATCCCCAGCCCCATTTTGGTCATTTCAAGACAGGTGTTACACAGGTCATGGTGTACATGTCCAGGTAGGTGATTTGTCCATAAATTCTCACTCATCAGATCTTCATCCATCTTCCATAATCTTTCCTGTTTTCTCTCCTACCTCAGTCACACATAACCATAACCACGATCTGTACTTTATCATTTTCTTCACATTACCAATGACTTGGCCCCCGCAAAATCTCAAGTTGAGTCATTCCATTCTCTATCCCCTACATCCTGTCTCTTGAGCTCACTCCTACTGCTAGCCTGACTCCTTTTGTGATGTGACTTTCAATGCATTAACACTGCCACCTTGTCATGGTCTGTTTGCTTCAGAGCTCTACTTCCTCCTCCTCTGGTTTAGATTTCATTCACTATTATGATGACACCCTCATATTATCATAGGCATGCTTGTACTCCCAAGTATTAATCAGACTTCTGATGAAATGATGTCCTATGATTCAAAAATCTCTGTGGCTGATAAGAAGAGGCATGCATTTCTGAGGCATGCATCTGCAGGACAGCCAGGAAGCGATGTACCAGGCTCCCAGTTTGGTTCAAGTCTAAGCCAACTTCCCTCTTTCTGGGACAGGCAGCTGTCTGGACCAGGCTTTTATCATGGTAATGGCAGAATCTAAACAGAACCAGACAAAGCATGCAGATATGTTTAAGGTCATATGACAATGTCTCAGATTCTATTGGCCAAAGCAAATCCTATGACCAGGCCCACAATCAATGAGACAGTGTTTACTGGCAGATGCTGCAAGTCACATGGTAAAAGGTATAGATTTATTATACTATTTTCAGAGGCAAAAATGAAAATTTGGAAGAATAGAATAAGCCAATTGCACCATCTCAATTCCATGATATCTTTCTTCCTGTATTGTAATAACCAAACTCTAAGTTTTGGTTTAAATTCTCTGCACCCATTCTCAAATACTTGTACACTGGCATTGATAAAGAAAAACTGAATGGCTCTACCTTATCTCAGAGCCTTATATTCATGACCACTGACCTCAAGGGATAAGTGATGTCCAGAAATTCTGCACTTTTATGTCCAATTTCTTCATCCTCCTCCTTCTCCTCTTCTTCTCCTTCTCTGTCTCCCTCTTCCTCTTATTCTCCTTTTGCTTCCTCGTCCTCCTCCTCCTTTTCCTCCTCCTCCCCTTCTTTCTTCAGGAAATAACATTTCACACCTCATTTCCCTCACCCCTAGCACACAGCTCCTTTGTCTCTCTGAGTGACTTCTTATTGCACTGAAAAAAAGAAAAAGAAAAAGAATCAAAGAAACCCTCCATTTTCTACAGCATCCAATTTATCAGTCTTTCTGTACATGCACTCTGCCTTCCCTATATGTCCTCCTCTTTGTTCCACATGGCTACTTGACCTCATCACTACTTGCCCACCTAAGGATTTAGCTCTTTCAGGTATTTGTTCCTTTCCTGCATCAGACATTTTCTCTTTTCCTTGAATTCTTAGCAGCATATAAATACTCTATGATATGCTTAATATACTTAGTATCAAGAAAATTTCCTTTAAGTCACAAATCTCTCCCAACTACAATACCATTTTCCTTCACCCTTTCACAATAGGGGTGTTGTCTCAACAAGCAGCCTCCTTTTTCTATTTATGTTTCCTCTCTTGTTCAGGCCCTGGTCTCTGTTAATACACTGGAATCACCCTCCTAACATTACCACAACTTTGGCGTTGACAGATGCAATGGTCCATTTCCATTCCTAAACTCTCTGGATCCATTTGAATATCTGCTCAATGGTGTCCTCTGTAAGTCATTTGCTTCACTGACTCCTGGGACATTGCAATCTGCTGGTTTTCCTCCTACTTTGTGATGTCAATTCAGTGTTCAATCCCTGCAAATTTGGTACTAAATACTACAACTCTAAACTATTGATATTCAGATCAGAATAAGTCTTAAGGACCAATAACAACAGCATCACCTGGGAGCTGGTTAGAAATGTGGAAACTCAGGTCCTAGCCTGAACCCACTGCATCATAATCTGCATTTTAACAAGATCCTCAGGTGATTTTCATGGACTCTCAAATTTGAGAAGAGCTGATTGTGATAATGTCTCTGGCAGCTGACCCTGTTGAGTAACTTGGCAGAGAAGAAATTACTCTTTGGTTAGATCTAAATTATCTAACATCACCCAATCAGCATTTCAATTCTTTTCTACTGACCTCTCACCCCACATGTCAGAATCTAATCTTTTCATTTGCCCCTAATAGCTCCTTTGATGTTAGTCCACCCCTGACTGAGTATACCAGTTTGGGATTATTCTAAGCACAGAGTCAGTGACTACATTTAATGACAGTCTCTTTGTGGCTGTAAATCTACTAGGGATGGCAGTCTTGAAAAGCATCCAACTTGGCTTACCCAGAGTTCTGTCCCTTGCTGCCAGGATGCTATGAAGGAATAGACAGCTTATCCATAGTATCTCCAACAGCATTGAACAAACTGGGACAACTGTGGGTCAGATGTTTTCTATGTTAAAGGTAAGAATGTGTGCTGATTTTACAAACAATTCCTGAAATTCCACATCTCTCTTTGACTAATATCATGATTTTTAAACAACAGAAGGTACAGAGTGGTTTATATTTCTTTTTTTAAATTTATATTTTAGTTTATCTTAGAGCAAACTGTAGCATGTTCTTTCAAGGACATTCATTATTCATTACAAACTATTCCAAAGCAGTGCAGAATAGACTTTCATGTTTACCAGGAAGTGATTGTCTCTCTAAAGGATGCTCCACTCTTAGTTCTTTTCCTGTTAATATGGGTAGGAAATTTCAAACAAAACATGGCTGATATTTACAGTGTTGGGGAGTTTCCTATTTTAACTTCTCTGTCACCAAAATTTCTGTGTCTTAATTTTCCAACTGAAAAACAGACTATAGAGACTATATCTAAATATTGTAATTTTAGTCAGAAACCTTGACATCTACCTTGTCCTTATGGCCAGTGTATATTAAATAAAAATATGCCATGAGTACTATAAATATATTCAGTAAAAATGTATCATGAGTACTATAAAATGTTTGATAAAAATATATATGAGTACTATTATTATATTAAATAAAAATATATCATGAGAACTATTAATATATTCATTCTTCATGTATCTATGGGATTCCTTTAAGCAAAGGACATGTCTGAATGGAAGGGAGAATACAGTAATACATGAGACATGAGCCCTGCCCTCCAAAAGTATGCCACATACCAGGGACCACACATAGGGCAGAAACATAGAGAACCAGAACATAGGGCAGAAAATCAAATGTATGAAAAAAGTGTTTCAACATGATAACAGTGAAGGGGAAGCAAGATAGTTTGGTAGGGGTGTGGGATTAAATGGTATAAAGACATTGCTTATAGAAAGTGGCTTTTGAACTAAAATTTGAGGCTGGGAAGAATTTCAAAAAATATGACAACTTTGGGACACAGAATTCAGTAAAACAAGCCAGGTGTGGGGTGGTGCACACCTATAATCCCAGTGGTTTAGGAGGCTGAGGCAGGTGGATCTTGAGTTCAAAGCCTGCCTCAACAAAAGTGAGGCGCTAAGCAATTCAGTGAGACCCTGTCTCTAAACAAAATACAAAATAGGGCTGGGGATGTGGCTCAGTGGTCGAGTGCCCCTGAGTTCAATCCCCAGTACCCTCCCCCCCCCCAAAAAAAAGAATTCTATAAAACAAGAAAAGTAGTGAAGTAGGTGTTTAAAGAGTCATGGAATAGGGTAAATAAAATATTAATCAACTTCCATACTAGGAACAGTTTTATTCACATTATCCCGGGGGCCTAGGGGGTTGTGAACAGATCAATTACAAGTGAGAACCAAAGAAGAGAAAAATGAAGTTGAACTGTAAGGAACAACTCTTTGTAGCTTAAGTTTCTGGGGGAAAAGACAGATTTAGTCATTTTACTTTTAAGGAAGTAAAATATTCTCCTAGCACTGAACAACCTGCTGACAAATATAAATGCATGACTTGTACAGGTTTCTATTTTTATTTAGATTTTATTTCCTAATGTAGATTAAGAAAACAGTTATAGTTTAATATAATTTCAAAATTATTACTTTTTTGTTCCTTAGTGAAGTTTTAAAAAATAAAACAGAAGAAGGAAGCTATGGATCAAGAAGAATTTGAAGACACATCTTCTAATAATTAATTTAGAGAAACACAGGTATAACTTTTGGAAAACCATCAGAGTCCTAATAAGAGTACTAACACATTCTCTGAAGAGTATTCTGGTAATGTGGAGGTCTTTATGCATCTTTTAGGAGAAACTAACTTTTGACTAAGTAAGAACTAAGACAAATTAACATTTTAAAGTTTAAAACATGTAGGTGTGATTTATAATGTACATAACATAAGCACCTCTTTGGGCTTTTTTCTTACAAAAATAAAGTAATGCTAAACAATTTTTTCAAACTTCCAAATGTACTTGTCTTTTTTCTTCATATAATTTTGGCCTTTTTCTTTTTTTTTTTTTTTTTTTTTTTTTTTTTTTGCCAGATGATGTTAAAAACAGAAAATGTTTAGTTTACCGCTTGGACAGCTGTGAGTTCTTTCCATTTCTTTCTATTAATGATTAAGTACTTCCTTGCAGCAAAGTATGGAACTGAAGTTAGCATTTAATTGACAATGTAAAATTTTTGAGTAAAAACAAGAATCTGAGTGGGAAGAAAAATGCCCTCCAGAAGTATATTACATTTATGCATCTCATGGAGACATAGCCATTTTGCACCTGTTTCAGAAGGGGAGAATTTAAGGTCATATACAATGAATAAACTTCTCCTTTCAAGTTGATTGTTTCTAAATGTAGCTCAACATAATGGATCCTCACAGTTTGTATTTTCCTTTCAACAAAACACAAAAATGTGTATCAGTTTTAATTTGCATGTATGGTCACAGCTAGTTCAGAGTATGTGTATTTTTTTTCCCCAAAGTTTCCTTATTAACCAAATAGTTAACTCTCTCACCCCCTCCTGTCATTAGCTCTGTTCAGTTAATATCATCTCTTGTTGAAGTCATTAGTAATTTTCTTAAGGTATGTGTGGGGAGGGGGGTAGGGAGGTATCCTCTCTGCTTAAGTAAATGGCAAGTTCAACAGTAATTTCAAGGTCATTCTCACCGTGTTCCTTTGGAATAAGACTGAAGGCACATTACATTTGCAAAATGCTGCATCCACAAAAAGAAAAGGTGTCAAAAATGAAACTACCTTATTTGTCTAAAACCTTGATTAGTTTGAAATGTCTGCCTTTGGCAGTTTGAAAGATGTTACCAATAAATGAGTAGTTCCAGGCTCTACTCTGAAACTTGCCTCTAGCCCAGAACTTTTAATATTTATGGGGCATGACCTCCAACTGTCAATTATCACTTATTTTCCACAAAGCTATTCTGGGGCAAATGCCAGTTGCTGCAGGAGCCAGGAACACATTAGGCTCTGAATTCAATATCGTGCTTGTAATAGTTGGGGATTTTACCTTCATGAGGACAGCCATCCCTTAGTCACCAATGGACCATTTGAGATTTATCACAAAATGATGACTATTCTAAGACTTCATAACCCTCCAACAACCATCCAAACTGTTCAATACAGAAGTGCCATCATATCACTTATAAAAATGGTATTTGGACATATATGAAAACTCAAACTTTATGATTATATAAGTGATTGAAAACATATAACTGAAGAAGAGTGTTTGTAATAGAATATTTTAACCGTCTTTGGGGTATTGCTTCCTTCTTTGAGATGAAAGAATATTTAAGTTTTAGGGAATATTTAAGTGTTCTTATGTTTAAAAATTGAGGAATGACCTACGAAGGTGATTGAAACTTTTGTTCAACAGAACACAAAATGTTCCCAGAGTCTATAAAACTCTTCAGAAGAGGTGTACGCCAGAAATCAATATCAATATCAATTCCCTAGAGTCCTACCTCTCAGAGAGAACATTGTGGTATTTTGAGAAGATTCCCTCCAGTGTTTTTTTTTTAGTAATGCCTATATATACTTGAATGTTTTTTATGAAATTAAAATGGCTTACTATGATATAATTCCTTCCTTAGCAACTTGACACTAGACTGATGAGCAAGCAAAATGAAAATAGGTCATTAGCATTTTAATCCTATGGGAAATGTGGATTTTGTAGCACTGTATGAAGTGTGGCTCTCTATTTTTGTGTAGGAAGGACAAAGTGTCCTTTAACAGTGCTATGGTTTGAATATGTGCCCCAAATGCATGTAAGAAACTTAATCCGCAATGCAATAGAGCTAAGAAGTGGGGACATTGAGAGGTGACTAGGTTGTGAGGATTCCACCCTTATGAATAGATTAATGCTAATTATAAAAAGGGTTTGAGGCTGCAAATTCAATCTTTTGCTTTCTCATGCATGAGCTTCCTTGCCCTTCTGTCTTTCACCATGAGATGGGGCAGCACAAAGACACTCACAAGATGACCTTGAATTTCTCAACCTTCACAACTACAAAAAAAAATATTTTTCTTTGTAAATTCTCCAATCTTTTACATTCTGTAATAGCAACATAAAAAGACTAAATTATTTCAATAGTCATTGAGCTCTACACCATTATTCTGTACAGTTCCCAAGCCAATCAGAAAGTGCTCAAAATGAAACAGGAAAGTTTCATTCAACAAACGTTTGTTGAGTGCTTTTTATATGCCAGTCTACTCTAGGCACATGGAATACATCAGTGATCAAAAAATAACAAAGATCTCTGTTATCATAGAATTATATTCTAGTGGGGCAACGGAAAGAAAAAAGTTAAAAATAATGAATATCATTCAAGAAGGTAAATGCTATGGGAATAAAAGAAAGCAAAATAGGATAAAGGAAATCAATTTTTAGTTGGGGGGATCATTTTAAATATAAAGGTGATATTTGTGCAAGCACTTGAAAAAAAAATTGACAGAGAAAGTCAAGTAGATATCTTAAGGAATAGCGAGCCATGCAGAAGGACGCACCCATGCAAAGGCTGTATTGCAGAAGCATGCTCAGTGTGTTTGAAGAGCATCAAGGAGGGTACTGTGCAATGAGTGTGGGGGTGGACTTCAGAGAGAGAATGGAAATGGAGCAGGACATGTTATGCATAGTTTTTTAGGTCACTTTGAACCCTGCCTTTTACTCTTTTAGGAACTAAGAAGCAACAGAGTGATCTTCCTATCTTATACTTTAAAATGATTGCTCTGACTATTGTATTGAGAATTAGCCACGTAGAGGCAAGAGAATAGGAAAGGTGAGCAGTTGCCAGGCTTCTGTATGTTAAGGTCTGTAAATAAGTCAAAAATAACACCTGGTATTTTGCCAGAGAAATGTTAGAGTTCCTAAACAAGTCTGGATGGTGCCTGGCAAAATGTCAGAGGGAGTGGTTTGAGAAGTAACAAAAGTGAGCCATTAAGTGTGGAGATTCCTTATTGGTTGATTGATGTATCTAGTTTATGCTAATTAAGATAAGCTGTGCAAAATGTATAAATAGCTCTGTTGCCCTACAATAAATGGCTCCTATTCCTGCTGCATCAATCTACAGAAGTTATTCGTCACCCCCCGGCTATTCTGCTGCAGCCGGACTGCGGCATCTGTATCCATCCAGACAAGAGCAAATGCCAAGAGATCAGGGTGGTACTGGTGCAGGTCAAAGTAAGTAGTCAGTTTTATCATATTTTGAATGCTATTATGGTCTGGATAAGAGGTATCCGCTGAAAAGCCCATGTGTGAGACAATGCAGGAATGTTCAGAGGATTATGAGTTCTGAAACCTAATCAGTGGATTAACCCATTTGATGAATTAATATTATGAATGGACCACTGGGTGGTAACTGTAGGCAGGTAGGACATGGCTGTAAGAGGTAGTTCACTAGGGTTGTGGTCTTAGACTAAATCTTCTCCCTGGCATATCCCCCTGGCCCCTACCTCTCCCTCTTCCCTCTCTCTCCCTCTCTTTCTCCCTCTCTTTCTCTCTCTCTCCACTCCCTGCTTTCTGGCTGCCATGAGTTGATATCTTTCCTCCACCATTCCCTTTTACCATGCTCTGCTTTACCTCAGGCCCAGAGGGATAGAGTCAGCTGATCATGAACAGAACTTCTGAAACAATGAGCCCAAAATAAGCTTTTTCCCTCTAATTTGTTCTTGTTAGGTATTTTGGTTACAATGACAAAAAGCTCACAAATGCTGAACAATAGGACTTATTCTCTGATGGGTTGAAAGTAGAGTGTATGAAAACAACCAAAACCAATGGTGCCTGCAGGTTTTTGGATTGGACAGCTGGAAGGGTGGAATTGCTCTCAACCAAGAGTTAAGAGGCAGCAAAAATGGCAGCCTTCTGGGAAAATAAAAGTCATTAAGTTCAGCTGATTAATCTCAGACGTCTTGGACATCCAAGTAGAGACATTGACAGCCTAGAAATAAAAATTGAAATTCAGATATGACAATCCATAGTTATTAGTATGATTTTGATACTAAAATGCAGAGAGAGGAAAGTATTTTAATTAGCTATCAACTATGAAGAAATAGATTTGGAAAGTTAAAAAAAAATGTGAGTTTTAATATCAGTTCTTCCACATATGAGCTGGATTATCCTCAACCAGCTTCTAACTGCTTTGAGAGTCCAACATCTCATTAATAAAATGAAATGTCTGAAGTTAAAGTCCCAGGAAGCAGAGATTGATATGGAGAATTTTTTGTGAGCAATTTACTAAATGTATTGTTAAAAAAAAAAAGAGGAGGAGGAGAAAGGAAGGGAAGTGGAAGGGGCTGAGAAGGCTATGGTATCAGCCAAAGTCGAGCTTCAGCTGATGCCCCCTGCAGCTCTATAGCTAGAATCACACCAGAGTTGATCCCAACTTGAGACCATTAATCAACCATCTCTTACACGAGGGTCATAGTAAATACCATTTAAGTGTGTTGCAAAATTTAGGGGATTGTAGTGACTGTAAGTCTTCTGTGAAAGTTTTTGGCTTTCCCTTCTTTATAGCTATACAGCAATTCTAAACATTTGACAGGTGTATTCCCTTCTCTCTTGATTAACTAATGGTTTGCTGGATTCACTTATGATGTATACAGTCCTATTGCTGTCCCCTTCCATTAGCATTTCCTTATAGAGCTAATTATTCACACATTTTAAAACACAACTCATACTTCAGTAATGAAGCTATGAGCATGTTTCTTTTCCAAGGCACTGCAAAAACCAACTTTGGGAAATGTACTCTTCCCATCAGTCCTGGAAAGAGTACTTTCCTTCCAGAATCAAACACCTGCTCCACATAGACACCACTTTGTTTTCTGATGAGAATCCTGAGTCTCAGCAAAGAAAATTTAAAAATGGGTAAGGAAATGGAAGTATGCATTCTAAAACAATTTAATGTTTATTGCTAATCTAGAAACCCAGGCATCTGACCATCAGAAAAGGACACAAAGGAAAAACATTGAAAATGGAGAAGCACTTTGGTAATTAGAACCAGCCTTGATTCATAAAATGTCATTATAGTTATTTTATTCAGCTTTTTCGCTGCTGTGGCTAAAGTACACAACTAGCACAATTATAGAGGAGGTTAGGTTTACTTGAGGGCTCACAGTTTCAGAGGTCTTAGTCTATAGAAGACAGGCTCCATTCCTCAGGGCTCCAGATGAGGCTGAACATCATGGCGGAGAGAGTAGAGGAGGGAAGTCACTCACATCATGGTGATTAGGAAAAAGAGAGACTCCACCTCTCCAGATACAAAATATATACCCCATGGCCATGCCCCCAATTAACCACTTCCTCCAGCCACACCTCACCTATCTCCAGTTACCACTCAGTTAATGAATTAGGGATTAATTCACTGATGATGCTAAGATTCTAATAACCCAAGCATTTCTCCTCTGAACCTTCTTGCATTGTCTCACATGTGAGCTTTTGGGGGACACCTCACATCTAAACCATAACAACACTAGAGATCAATTTGTATGTTGCCTCTGTCCATTTTCTATGGCAAAGGGTAAAATGTCTGGTTACCTGTATTTATCCAAAAATTATCTTTTCCTCTCTTTTTTGTTGTCAAAAATTATTCTAAAATGACCCTAAATTATGCCTTTGCATATCAGCAAATAGATGCTTGAAATATTTATACCCTTAGCCCTAAGAGATGTGAGCCAAGCAGATCACCAATATGCAGTTGTGATTAGCTGCGTCTGTTTATCCTATGGACCATGGAAATACTATTATTTTTGCTTTCAAGCCTAAGTGTGCAAGGTTGAAGAAGCACTGGGAAAGGACCAAAGATGAAAAGGTATAAGAGAGGGGATTGAGTGCATATTTACCCAGTGCCTCAGATTGTTTTCCTCATCTGTAAAAATATAGAAGTATCTACTCAGAATATTCCTGTGAGAACTGAATCAGCTAATATACATAAATCGCTTAGAATGGTGTTTTATTAGTGAACTATTGTAAAATAAATATTTAGTCTTCTTTGCAGTTTCTTGACATACAGCTCCTAAAATCCTTAAAATTTCCAAAAGGATACAAGTGTCTTTTATATGTTAATGAGATGGCTGGTGGTTGAGGGCTTCTAGATGTCTTTAGGATAGGGGGCTGGTCATCAGAAAGATCAAGAAGACATGGAAGGTCCTGAAGCGTGGCTAGCACACCAGAAGAGAGCACAAAGCTCCACTCTCCTTCCCACATGACTGGCACTATGCACCTCTTTATCTGTATCATTTGTAATATCTTTAATAACAAACCAGTGAATGGGTACACAGTGTTTTGTGAGCCATCTTAGCAAGCTAATCAAACCCTAACAGGGGATTATGGGAACACAGATTTATAGCTCATGGGTCGGACACACCAGATACCTGAATTTGTCTTGTGATTGACATGTGCAAAGTGGAGACAGTCCTATGGGACTGAGCCTTCAACCTATGGATTCTGTCACTGCCTCCAGGTTAAATATTGGTAGAATTGAATAGAATTGGTAGAATTAAGAACACCCAGCTGGTGTTCATTGCAGATAATAATTGCTTGCTTGGTTTGTGGGGAGAAATCTCTGCACATCTGTAGGTAGAAGAATTCCATATTGATTATGTTGTGAGAGAAAAGAAGAAGCTGAGTTTTTTTCTATATTCTCAGAATAAGAATTTAATATTATTCTTATTGAATAAAAATCTTAATAAAGTACTTAGCACATAATGGGAGTTTTGTATGGGATCTGAATGATTCAGGAATCCTCAAATCAGATATTTTATAAAAGGAGAACCACACGAAACTAGAGGAAACTAAACAGCACACAATACACTTCATACTCATGGTCACATTTAATAATTAAATGGCCCTGGGGTGGAAATAATTGCAGTCTCCATTCTACAGATGTAGAAATTGAAGTTTAGGGAAATGAAGAGACTTACCCAAATTGATAAACACATAAAAAAATCTCTGAATTTAGATGGAAATATTTTCCTGTGCATGTTAATTCAACATCTTGTGTTTTAGATTGTCTCACTTACTTTGTCCTCCTTTTACAAATGCTGGGCCCTCCCTGGCCTCCCTCATCAAATGTACATTAGCTATGTATTAAAGTGCACTTGGGGTAACCTGGTGACTCTCCACTAGTCTTGTGGATGAGAGAAGAATCAGTTCTTGGAGAAAGGACTGCAGGGTGGTCAATCCAAAGGCATCCATGTACTGTGAGAGCACAAAACAAATAGTCCAGAATAATAAAGACAAAGACGGTCAACGAACTGGGACTTCTGCCTTCATTCAGTCACTCACAAACTTCTGAGAGTTGGATGTATGCAAGATCCTTATGATTGCTAGATATTTCTTTCAACCCTAAGAAACAAGATAAAGGAGATTTACCTGGAAGAATACGAAGGCTCTCAAAGTTGAGAGAGGGTTTAAAGAACTGGATTTTAGAAAGCAAAGAACCTCAGCTTCAACCATATTCCCTCCTTTTGTGAATCTGCCAGATTGAATTTTTGAAACAAAGAGTCTCATCATCCCATCCTGAGTTTGCTTCTGATCCCTGGACCAGATGTTTGAGTTGGGACACTCAATTGAGAATACTGACATTACAGTGTGTAAGGGATAGGGGAGCACAACGAAAGAAAAGCAAAGAGCTGTTATCATCAGATGGAAATAGGAAGAGATGCTATGAATGTAAAAGCAATAAGTATCCATTCTAAACTCCACCACTAATTCTGGAATACAAGCTAATAATAGTTGCCTTATCTTCAAAAAGATTTTAGACCCATTGTAGAAAACATGTACAAAGCATGTGTAAATGTAGTCATTGCAAAATGCTGCCAAATTTCTACCATTCTCTTAACCACGTTCTTTGTAAGCTAGTTTTGTAATCTCTTCCGTCAAGAGGTGAGACCTATTTCTCACTCCTTGCATGTGGTCTGCCTCGTGATTGACTGTAATGTCGAAGAAATGTTGATGTGCCAACTCCAAGCCTCAGCTACAAGAAGCTCTGCACATTTACAGCCTCTTTCAGAACCTTGCCTAGCTGGCATATGGGCAAGACAGGGCTAACCTGTTGCACCATAAAGACCACTTTGTAGACAGCACGCTTGGCTCAGTGGCTAAATTAGACCACCTAAAACTTGCTGTACTTCCAAACATGAGAGAGTCCCAAAAAGAAAAGAAAATCGACCTCCTGATTTGCAGATGATCACAAATGGAGTGAGTCTAGACAAGGTAGAAGACCCACAGTCTCTTGAGAAATCATAAGTTTTCATTATTTTAAGCAGCTGAGTTTGGGGGGTATTTGTTCTGCAGTTACAGCTAATGGATACAATGTCCAAGATGGAATTAGATGGTGTTACTAGTCTATCACTAAATTAATCTGTTACCATAATGAAATACCTGAGGCTGATATCAAGAAAAGAGGTTTCTTAGATCATAGTTCTATACGTTCAAGGGCATAGTACCACATCATCATGTCTTTGCTGAGAGCTTCATGGTGGATGGCATCATAGTGTGAGGGCATGCTAGACAGAGTGACCATATGGCTGGACAGGAAGCCAGAGAAACTGGGGAGGAGACAGCCTTGCTCTTTTATAACAACCCTGTCATGAGAACTAACCAAGGTCCTGTGAGAACTATATTATCCCCATTGATCTAAACACCTCCCACTTGGCCCCACCTCTTAAAGTTTCTATACCACCTCTTCACCTCTCTACTCTGAGGATGCAGCTTCTCATACATGACCCCTTGGGGGATACATTTAAATCATACACAAGCCATAGTATATGGCAACTTAAAAGGAACTGAACTAAAGTTCACCAGAATTCAGAGAGAGAATTGACTTCTGGATTAGATAAATAAGAATAAATATTATCCTGCTCAGATCATCTTTTATAGAGGAAGTGATATTCTGACTTAACTTTGAAGGTTAAGTAGTAGTTCTTCTGGTGGAGATAAAAGTAGAACATAACGTCATTATTTTTAAAAAGAGTAATTCTTCATTTGAAATTACCATTGGCTTTCGTATGCATTTAATACCTTAAATAAAGATTTGTTCCTTTTCTCTGTGACTGAGAATAAATTATATAGATACATGAATTTGTATAGATACATGAATTTGCCACTCACATGGCAAGGATCAAGACCAGAGTTATAATTTGGAAAGACAATTATATTTCCAGTGAATAGAGCAGCACTTGACAGCAAACACTACATCACCCCAGCACCTGTTGAATAGAAAGGTGCATATTTTATTCATAAAGGTCAACCAATTAGCAAGACTGAATTTTCACAAAACAAAATTTAAAAGCCAATTATTCAGAGTGGTAGAAAGCTAATGATTATATATTTAATCCATAGAGTTAGCCAGTCAAAGACAGAAAGGTGACAAGGTAGGAAGGAAGACAGGAAGGAAGACAGGAAGAAAGGAAGAATAGCAGAGAGGGTAGGAAGAAAAGTAAGAAGCATTATAACAATGTTAAATTACTCCTATCAGAATGACCAACGATGATCCCCTTTTCTGGCCCATGGTCAACTAGTAAAGCTCTAATTTTAATAATATTGTAATATAGTGAACTATAGGATAAGAATGTTTTTCAAACAAAGAACACAGCAATGAGAAGTAATTACTGCCTTAAGAAACATGATCACATCACTATTGGCAAACAATTAAATTCAGCAGTAAATTCTGGTACAATTATAATGAAATACACGCATGAAAGGGAGAACTATTTTTCCTAGATGCAATCTGTCTCCTAACAGAACAGAATTAGAATCTTAGAAACTCTCTCTCTCTCTCTCTCTCTCTCTCTCTCTCTCTCTCTCTCTCTCTCTCTCACACACACACACACACACACACACACACACATCCTCAAATTGGGAATTAAGTTATATCAGAGCATTGTTTAAAAGTAATATGTCCTTACAATGAAAAAGAAGCTAGGGGACTTAATCTCAAACTCACATTCAAAATTATGATGATGCTAATTTCGCAAAATACCATCCTGATTGAGTCACTTCACTGATTTAAATTTTACAAAATCAAAAATGCAGTCAACCTACAAGCAGAGCCTGAGACGGGGGGTTGTGCATGTGACTTATGGAGGTAAGCTCTGAGATGAAAGGGAATAAGGGATGGCGCAGGTGGAAGGAGCAAAGCAAGGACATAGGCTCAGCTGAAATCTAGGCTCCTGTGGGGAGTTCCAGAACAGGAACAATATGAAGAGTTGCCTAATCCCGAAGCATGGAGCAGTCCATTGTTGGCTTCGGAGTTTCCAAGGATTGAGGGTTATAGTTTCTCAGGCAATTCTGGGTAAGATAGTTGACTACAGAAGAAAGGAAAGTCTAGGGAAAAAAGAAGCAATGACCCATGCACAACAGCTGGAGAAGCAACACATTGGTCAGCAAAGGAGATGTGAGTGGGGCACCAACAATATCTCATATACTTTAGTAATCCAGTCTCTAACCACCTCGAAGTCCTTCAACCCCACTTCTGCCTCCAAGCACCCATCATTGGTCAGTGGTCAGTGAACAACCACACAGTACACCCTTTCACAATGATGACTGCAGAATGTCTCCCTTCAGGCTGGACTCCTCATATCTCTTCTTCTTTGAAGGAGTTACTTTATTCTTTACAACCAAGCACAATTGTTACCCTGTCACTCATGTCTCCTCTGATCCTGAGAAGGGATCAGCCACTCACATTTCTGTTATTTCAAGGCCTTTCATAGAATTCACTGTCACAGTGCTACCCATCACTTTAGATGTTTGTTAAATGGCTTAACTTGCTGGCTAGATTATGAGTCCCATGAGGACAGGGATTGCATTTAACTTTGTTGCTGACCTCAGCACTTAAAACAGGGCCTGGAGAATAGTGGATGCTCTGTGACTGATTATTGAATAAATCCATGCCTCCATGAGACAAGTGTTCTTCTTTGTGGAAGAACAAAGCCACTCATTCCAGTTCTGCTTTCTATTTAAGCTACACAATTGCGGGGAGATGTGTCACTGAAATAGCCTGTGTAAGCAGCCTGTTTACTCATAACCTGGGAGGCTTTGGGCTAACATGTGCATTGTCCATTTCAGTGACTTAGGGCATGCAATAAATAGGAGACAATAAAAGAACTTTGTTCAAGCAAATGTTGATTCAATTTCTGGGTTTCACTGGCATCAGCCACTGGATTCAATTATCTTCTAAGAGCAAAAGTTGAAAATCTAAGGGTTAAAAGAAGGCAGTGATATTAAAGTATGGAGGTCCCACTCACTCTTGCCTCAGATCATTTTAAATACAATGGCCATCTTAATCTTGATGTTCTTGTAGAGTTTTGGGTCAGTCTCCCTGTTTCTCATGTTCCTCCCCTTCATTATGAGAGAGACCTAAAATTTCTGACAATTTTTATTGAAGTATAGCCTATATCGTAAAAAGTACACAAATCATAATTCATTAATTACTAATTAATCATGTATTAATTTTTACAAAGGAGCACGCCCATATAACCAATACCCTGATCAAGAAGTGGGACACCAAGGGCTGGGGTTGTGGCTCAGTGGTAGAGTGCTTGCCTAGCTTGTGTGAGGCCCTGGGTTTGATTCTCAGCACCACATAAAAATAAATAATAATAAAATAAAGAAAGTGTGTCCATCTACAGCTAAAAAAATATTTTTTAAAAAAGTGGGACATCAAGCAGTTCAGAAATGTGTTCCCCTCAGTCACTGCCTTCTCTAGTACTTTGGTCAGTGGTTTTTGTCACTGTAACCAAAATACCTGACAAGAACAATTAGAGGAGGAAAAGTTATTTTGACTCACTGTTTCAGAGGTCTCAGTCCATAGGTGACTGACTCTATAGCTCTGGTCCCAAGGTGAGGCCGAATCTCATGGTGAAGGGCATGGCAGAGGGAATAAGTTCAGGACCTGGCAATCAGAAAGCAGATAGAGAGAACTCTACTCATCAGGGATAAAATATAAACTCCAAACGCATGCCCCCAATGATCTACCTCCTCCAGCCACAGGTCAGTGGTCAACGTACAACTACACAGTACACTCTGTCACAATAATGACTGCAGAATACCCTCTCTGCCTATAATTTTCATCCAGTTAATCCACAGTTCAGTTCACAACTCTCATAATCCAATAATTTCACCTCTAAATGTCCTTGCTTACATTATCTTACATGAGATTTTGGAGGACATTTCCTATCTAAACCATAATACCCAGTGTTACCAGGATCCTGGCTTCCAATCTTAAAGATCAGTGTAGCCTGTTTAGGTATAAGAAAATTCACTGGAGACAATTTTTTTATCTTCCTCTTTGAAAACTTATTTTTAAATAGCCATTTCATAGTTGTATACATTTGTAGAGTTACAAAGTGATGTTTTGATATCCATATATTTCCATGGTTTCAATGTCCCTTCTAGAAACCCATGTTGAAATTTAATTACCATTATGATAGTATTAAAAAGTGAGGTCTTTCAAGGGTGATTAGGTCATGAGAGCATCACCCCATAAATGGATGAAGGGCAGCATCTCTGAAGTGAGCTCCTAATAAAACAATGAGTTTTGCCAGATTTTTCTTCCTTGGAAATGGGATGCCTGCCACTATATTCTGACCCAACAAATACTCTCTCACCTGATGTGCCCCCTGTCTTAGACTTCCTAACCACCAAAACAAAGAGAGCCATATTAATTTCCTTTATAAATCACCTAGTCTATATATTCTGTTATGGCATCAATAAACATACATACAATTTATTTTTAATATGTTTTAAGTTGTCAATGGACCTTTATTTTATTTATTGATATGTGGTGCCAAGAATTGAACCCAGTGCCTCACACATGCCCTCTCTGCCTATAATTACTATCCAATTAAACCACTAATCAGGTCACAACTCTCATAATCTAAACCATGGTAAACATGGTTTGCATTTCTGTTGAATCTTTATCTAGGAATAGAATTACCAGGTCAGAAGTTATATGCATGTTTAGCTTTTCTGGATATTGCCAAAGAGTTCTCCAAAGCAATAGTATCAATTTGAACCTGGATATTCATAATCCAGAATTTCATTGTGCAGATCGACCAGTACATTTCTGCTAATAACCCAGCCTGGTTAACTAAGTGTGTGAGATAGAAACAGGGGTGATGCCTGAGCTCATCCATTCTCTGGCATTAAAGTAAATTGATCTACAGGAAAGATGAGAGCCGTTTGGGGGCACATTATTTACCGCATACATTACCCTGGGCCAACCAGAAAACACCAATTTCTATTTCCCTTCACTTTTGATCTTTTGCTAGAAAAATCTTCACTCTGCTTATTGAACCATTTTTTAGCAAAAGAGCACTACAGGTGGATACAAATATATGGTCTTGAAGGCTTATTGCATTATTAGGAAATGGCTAGAGTCCTATAATTGAGAATTGCACTGTGAGAAAACTGTAGGTATTAAGTTTTCATGGAATAAAAAAGAATTTAAAAAATAACAGCATGGAAAGGGGTTTAGTATTGTTAAGTGTCTGTTTTCTCTGTGATATTGTAAACTATGTGACATCTAGGATTACGGTTCACTGCTGCTTCTTGAACATCTTGTGAAATGCCTGACACAAATGAGTTCTCATTATATATGTTGGGACTTAATTTTTCATGATAAACATCAAAAGTTAATTCTTCTACATTTAGAATACAGTTCTTAAAGGTGGATGAATTGCTCACTGAAGTAGAGTATTTGTGTGAGAGACTATTGTGGTCACTGGACAATTTTGTTCTACTGGGTTTCACTGGTCCTGAATTAGAACCAAGGTGAGGATGTCAGGTGACATCTTTCACATGATATGATTGAAACCAGTTTTGATCCACACAATGGCACAAATAAAACAACGGAGGAAACAACACTATCCAGATTGAACCTGAGAAAGTACAGCTGTATGGCAAATCGTTCGATTTCCATGTGAAAACTAAATAATGGTAAATGACTGGCTACTGTGTACTAAGGATTGGATGCTATGTTAGTTAGCGTTCTGTTACTATAACAAAATACCTAATACTCATTAAGAAAAAAACATTTCTTTTGGCTCACAGTTTGATGGGGAGGGTTCCAAACCACGATCAATCAGTTCCATTGCTTTAGGCCTATAGTGAAGCAGCGAATCACACCAGGAGCATATCAGGGAGTGAGCCCTCTCATCTCACAACCAGGAAGCAAAGAAAAAAAATAAGAGGGGAGAAGAAAGGGGCCATAGTCCCACAATCCCCTTTGAGGGCATGTCCTCAGTGACTTAAGAGTATCCCACTAGTCCTCATCCCCCAAGTCTCCACCACCTCCCAATAACACAACCAACCATAGGGCCAAGTCTTTAACACACCAGCCTTTAAGAAATGTTCAACATCCAAACTAAAGCAGATACACTCTCCTAATCACCACAACAATGCCACAAGCAAAAAATCATGCTTCTCATCATTCAACTGACAATGAAAGCAATTAAGTTCTTGTCCAAGACCCCATAGTTAGTAAATGACAGTTGAATGCAGATCTGGGTCGATTTGATTTCAAATCCCTTGTTATTTCTGGTCTATCTCTATACCCCAGAATTACTTACTTGATTACTTAGTTGGTGCCAGGGATGGAAAACTTAGAGGGAAAAATATCTTTAAAAAATGTTGAGAACTTAAGCCTGAGAGGGATATGGAAAATGTAGGGTACAAGGTTCCTCCTAGGTGGACAAGCCAGTTAACAGTCCCACTGGGGTGCCTGAGTAACATGCAATATTGTTACTCAAGGTAATGGAAGCCCTGTTGTTGTTGTTTTTTTTTTTTTTTTTTGTGTGTGTGTGTGTGTGTGTAAGCCAGATAGATATTAAGAGAACAAAACTTTTTATTATCTGTGTCTTTATTTGAAAACCACTCTGTACGGGGACCTCTGGGGAACTGCTGCTCCATCTTTCAAAGGCAAATTTCCACTTTTGCTCATAGAAAGGGTTTGCATGTGCATGTGTGACTTGGTTTTCAATGGGAGCTCTCCAAGGCCCCTTTCTTATTTCAAGTTTTAAAATGCTATGATTCTACATCTCATCAAATATAATAGAAAAGTTCAAGTTTAATATATCTTACAAAAATTGCCTTTCTGTAGATTATGCCCTTCAGCTATCATTTTAAATTATAATTTGCGGTTTTTAAATTCTCCCATAAAAGAAGATGTTTTCTTTAGTCAAAATAGAAGTAACTTAATTTTTATTGTCTGGCTAAATTGATCCACATTCCTTTTCTTTTGTCTGAGGGACTCACCATGAATTTCTCAAGTTGCACCAGAGAAATGTATGTAGTCTTTGAGTCTCAGTGAATGAAAGAAATGTGACTCTAAACTGCATTAGGATAAAGTAACTATAATTTTATTAGTTAGTACTGAATCCAGTTTTAAAGGGACAAAAGACATTAATTAGTTCAGACAACTTTCAGTAAAACTCAACATATCTTGGAGTGTATAATAAATGTGACACACTGAATGCACTGAGATAGAATAAGCTGTAGGAACTCTTTCCATAAAGAGTTCAGAAGAGAGCATGGTTAGTGAAAACAAAGGTCTGGAGGGGTAGACTCAAGGCTCATTAAATTAGTACTCTAGAAATTGCATAAGTTGCTTGCTGTATTTTTATTAATTCAGTTCAATATCCATGCTCCAAAACTGCCTTTTAAGGATGGATAGCCCTAGTAATAGATGCCTATATTTAGTAGGTTCTAGAAAACTAGGAGATGTGCATCTTTCATCTTCACTTTTCTTAGATAACTTCTCCCTCCTGGATGAATGTGAAAGCACCTGGAATTAAAAGGCCAAAGTTTTTCCTGTGATATCGAAAAATCCTCATAAAAATATTTTTAAGTGGTCTTTAAGTGGCAGCTTTAATGATAGGGAAATCACTCATGGTTAAAGGAAAAGTGAAGCTAATGGAAAAGGTATAGATCAATGTAAATAATATGCAATGAAATTAAATGGAGAACAGAAAAGAACTTGTCAAACATGATTCTCATCACTCATTTTAAAATTCACCCAAGGGTGAATTTTATATAACAACTTGGGAATCCCTGCCTTGCTCATTAATCTTGGAATACTTCCTACTGATTGACAAAAGTAGAGTGAATGATACTAACAAAATACAATCAGGTACATGAAATAGTAATGTCCAAATGGGAAAATTGGTGCTGTTGAAGTGCATTAATCTGTTCTGACTGCCATCATAAAATACCACAGACTGGGTTTTAACTACTGATATTTATTTTCCCACAGTTCTGGAGGATAGAACTCAGGATGGAGAGGTAGATGTTGGCATAGTCAGTTTCTGCTGAAAGCTCTCTCTGCTTTACAGACATCATGTTCTTGCTCTGTCCTTGCATGACCTTTCCTCTGAGGAACGTATAATTCAGTCCATAACAGTGGGTCTTCCTGTTCCTCATTTTCAGCACTAAAAGCTCTAACATCTTAGGGAAAAAAAAAAAAAAAAAACTGTGAATTAGTTAAGGTGCCAAGGCTCCGAACCTTGATAAAGAAAACTTCCAATAAAAATTGTTAACCCAGAAGATTATCGCCTCTCAAGCACCAGCAGGATCTTGATTGGAATGGTACCAGCCTGCTGGCTAATTAGTTGAGCAATTTCGCATTTATTCTATCCAGCAAGAGTTGGTTTAATTTTCATTTGGACATAATTGTCTTCCTCCTTTTCCATCTTCCTCTTCATTCAATTCATAAATTTTACCCAAGTTGTTCCAACATTGACCACCTTTTTCACTGGAACGGTTCCAGCTCCTGCAATGCTTTTCTCTTTACAGTGGAAGTTCACATAAGCAATGATCAGCATTTCAGCTTTGGAGAGTAACTTTCTTTTCCCGACTTGAGTAAATGAATAGAAAGCAATTGTTACTTCAGCTACTCTCCTGTAAATTACCACTCAAATGGCCTTTTAAGTCAAATTTCTTTTGTACTCTCTTGTGCCCTATTCATGCAGGTACTTTTCCATTTTCCAAGGTCTCTCAATGTGATATTTTTAGGACTCAGTTACACGCTAACAGTGGAGGTTCATTTCATCAGGTCTTTGCTTTTTTTGTTGTTGTTTTTTCTTTGAAATGTGTTTTTGTGATTGCTGTATTGGCTTTGTTTTTACTCATTTAAAATGGGTATACAGACAGTTTGAAGGTGCAAGTAAGAAAAAAATGTTTCTACAGAAGACATGGGACAAAGTATACTGGGATGAGAATAATAGTTTGAGTGAAGGTCTTGAGTTCCAATTCTGATTCTGACAAATATTAGTTGGGTGTTCTTAGGAAAATCTTTTTCCATCTTTGAGCCTTTTATGGTTTGGATCTGAAATGCTCCCTGCAAACTCAGGCATTAAAGGCTTAGTCCCCAATGCAGCAGCGCTCAAGCATGGAACATTATTGGATTATAAGGGTACTGATCTTGTCAGTGGATTAATTGACTGATGGAGTCATAATTTAATAGTTTATTGGAAGGTGGTGGGAACTCAGGAGATGGGGCCTGGTTGGAGGAAGCAGGTCCTTGCCTGCACATCTATAAAAAATAACTGGGTCCTTCCTCTCTTTTTGTGTCTCTATTTCTCTCTGCTTCCTGGCCACCACAAGGTAAGCTGTTTTCTTCTATTACACACTCCCGCCATGATGCTTTGCCTCCCCACAAGCCCAGAAAAAAAAAAAATGGAGCCAAGTGACCATGGACTGAAACCTCTGAAACCATGAACCAAAATAAATCTTTTCTTTTTGAAGTTAACTTTCTCAGTTACTTTGTCACAGTGATGGAAAGGTGACAAACACCATCCATTAATTTTCTCATTCGTTACATAGAGAAAGTAAAAGTGATCTTGAAGAATTATCCCACAGATGAAGAATGTACTGCATTCCTAGATGTATAGAAGAGCCAAATAAATGGAGACTATCACAGTGTTTCCAATTTTCATTTGTTTATAAATATTAAAGCACTCATTTTCACTGGGAAAAAAATGCAGATTTTCCTGATTGCCGCATAATGTCATGATGACATAATGTAGACCCTCAAGTTCACCCCTTAAGTTTCCCACAGTTATTTCAGGATTCTCTAGCAATGTACCTGACTTGAACTCATGCCTGCCCTTTGAGTCTTCCATTCCCTTCAGTGGATGGCCTCTACCTGAGAGGCAGCTGATGATGTCTACTGCAGGCCAGTGACAATTCTGCTGGCACAGTGTCAGAGGTAAAAATAACACAGGACACTAAAACAGGAAGGGAAGATTTTAATCAATGGTAAGTACTGCAATAGGGAAGAGAGTGTGACATGACCTGAACTCATCTTTACTTGTACAGATCTGAATGGTTGTTCTAAAGGGACGCCTGGGGGGCAGGGAGAGGGCAAAGGGGGGGCTTAGTAGTACTAATTTACTCAGTAGTCTTCATTTTTCAGGGAAAAAATTATAAATGGTTTGTTAGGGGAAAAGCCAGCCAGCCAGCTGTGCCTGCAATCTGTCAATGATTGAAGTTAGGGGCTCTACAGTCCTAACAAAGCTGAGAGACAGAGGCCCCAGTCACGGGGTTTGCCTGGAAGAAACAATAAAGTTACTTTCAGCCTTGAGTTTTCTCAAGCAAGCCTCAGGCCATCTTAGGGATGTGGTCGTCTTGAGCTACTGGAAACAGTTAGCATTTATTAAAGCATTTAGAGACTAGAGCTGAGACCTCCTGGAGAAGAAGGCTCAGAGGAGCCTGGCTAGTTTGGTCAAGGAGGAAATTTTGGTCAGGTGTTCCCTTCTCTTTTTTTTATTTTTTAATTTTTTTAATTGTAGATGCACACAATATCTTTATTTTATTTTATTTTATTTTTATTTTTATGTAGTGCTGGGGATCGAACCCAGTGCCTCACATAGACTAGGCAAGTGCTCCACAACCCCAGCCCGGGTGCTTCCTTCTTGAGCGTCCAAGTCTTCAAACTGTGGAGCCACTTGGCATTACCTGAAGACTCCCAGGGAGAGGACTATGCTCTGCTTCCTAACCTGGGCACCTGGACTCTTATTCAGGGCGCCTGGGTCAAAAGGAATACCTTGGCTTGTCCCTTTCTCTCTAAGCATCCTTGTAATAATCCACTTTTGTGTTTCCCTCCATATTGAAAATAAATACAAACCAGTTGTGCACATCCACTCCTGGCAGCACAGTCTGCCATTTTGTCGGGGTTGCCTCTTCATGTCTAAAGGCCAGTTTCAACCGAGAGCTAGACTTTCATTTCACTGGTGAGGGTAGACACCTGTCTTGTATTATTTACTCTATAAGACTACTAGATCTATTCCAACATGGATTTTAGGTCAATTTGTCATAGATTATTGAGAGATACTATTATTTGAAGTCACTTTATTTTCTTAAAAATTAGAAAACTCTGCTTCTGTATCCTGCTCCCAAAAAAACACTTCTGCCACCCCTTACTACTGTTTCTCCTCAGAGGAAATATGTCAGTCCAATCCAGACGTTTCTATCCTCCCTAGACTGGGGGGTTGTTTTTATTTGAATGAGGTAGATAAAATGACATCATTCAGGAAGCTCTATAATTTTCTGAGCTGAATCGGTTCCCATTAGCAAGCTGACTATGGATAGCCACAGTTCCCATAAATAAGGCTCACAAATAAAAACAGAAAGAGCATTTTCCCACTCAATTAGGTTATTAAGAGTAAAATAACTTTTAATTTAAAAAGGTAAAGTTGAAAAATGAGAAACCCTACTTGTGGTTTGGTAAAGATAATAAATGTCTCCCCAATCACTGCTTAATCTAGCCTACCTTCATCCCAGACTTGAATAGAAATTTTCCATCTGTAGCAGATTACCCTGGAGTTTAAACTCTCTGAATTGGTTTTATCTATTGTCTTAATTCTATGAAAATACATCATAAATGTTTTCCTCAGTTATCACTGGTCTTATGACACTGCAGCTTCCAACAGTCCATTCTCTGTGCTCCAAATTGAAGAAGAAAGAAGCCTTCTTTTTGGAGAGAAGAGGGGAATAATGATAATAATGGCTAAGACTCATATACTTATATGTATATCATACTTAATAGGCATGCTTGAAACCCTTATAGATATATTATACTCATTAAGTCTTTTGTTAAGCAAGCATAGGCATTAATAGCGTGCATATTTCACCCTGAGATATCTAGGTTTGATTGAGACTTTCCAGATGAAACAGTGAAGGAACATCAGCCAACCTCCTTCTCCACAAAATAAGGTACATGCAGGAAAAACAACCCAGGTCAACATTCCTTACAAACAGTGGGTCTGTGTCCTTTTCACTTGGAACTATTTCCATCCCCGGCTCTGTTCCCAGCTCCGTGTCCAGATGACCATGAAATGCCTGCAGCCTGCCAGCCAACAGAGAAAACTGACCTCTTTGGAGTGTCCTTAAAAGCTGCATCTTCAGAGAGTAGTCAATACCTTGATCAAATTATCAGTTCCTGGAAAATCCCCATTCCCAGGCAGGTTGTTGTTTTCTGTTTGATATGGCTTGAAGTTCAGATCAAATGAACAAAGTTCTTTCCCCAAGGCATGAGAGAAAACAAGGGCAATCTACAGGTAATAGTGTCACATCAAAGCTGCCTAGGGGCTGGAATTTCATTTGGAGCCAACAGGAGACTGGACAAAAATGTAAAAGGAAGACTCTGAGAACAAGATGGTCATAGGGAACTTTGAAAGGCTCCAACACATTCCTGAGTATTTAGCTGACCACTCATATGACAAGGGTCTTGTGCAGGACCAGGGCATGCTCAGGAAAAGACCTAGGAAAGAACGAAGTTCCAGTCATTCACCTCTGATGGATGCTGAAACCCTGCATAAGTAGGAAGTAAAAGTTAAAGCTGATTTTTATACTGCCTAAAGTTTGGAGGTGAACCATACATGGATCTTTGGCAGAAAGTAGAACAATTACTGGCTCAAGAAAAATATGAGAATCTGACCCACTCATCACTGCTCCCTAAACACACTGACCCCGGAATGACCTCTAGGTCCTAGTACTAAAAAAACGAAAACAATGTTTTTCTTTTCAAGTTGGCACAGAACCCAATAGCAGCACATTGCAAGAAAAACAGAATCTACAATATTCATCTAGAAAAAAATGCTGAATAATTAAAGAGAAAAATTAGCAACAAAAATAAAATTGTGCGGGGAGGTAATAACAGAGTTGTTACATCATCTACGATGTCCAGATTTTTACAACAAATTATGAGACGTATGCAATGGTTTGGATATGGTGTGTCCCCAGAAGTTGGAAGCTTGTTCTCCAGTATGAAGGTGTTGCAATGGTGGGATCTTCAAGAGGTGGGACCTAGTGGAAGGTCATGTGGTTACCACCCTTGAGAATAGATTAATGCCATCTGCAGAAGAGGGTCAGACCTAGTAGGAGTGGACTATTTCCCGCAAGAGAGTTGTTATAAAAAGCTTGAGCCTAGCCCTTCCTTGATCTCTTGCTTCCTGCCTCACTCTATAACCAGTCTCTCTCTTACACATGCTCCTACCATGAGGCCCTGCCCTGTTGTGATGCAACCTGAAAGCCCTCGCAGAGGTCAAATAGATAAGACCTCCAGATCTTGTACTCTCAGCCTCCTAATCTAAGAACTGAATAACTCTTTTTACTTATAAAGCATCTAGCCTGAGGTGTGTTGTTACAGCCATAGAAAATAGACTAAGATAGCATGCAAAGAAAGAAGTTTTGTGTTATGACAAAACATAGTAAAGAAAAACAGCTAGCAAAAAATGACCCCCAAATGTCACAGATGTTGGAGTTCCAGGATCATCTTCCTATTTTAAAGTCAGACAATTAGAAATCTTTTTTTTTTTAATTCTAATTTTTTATTTGTTTTGATTAGTTATACATTATAGGTCGATTATCTCTGGTATTTTGTCACTGTAACAGAGGTTGAACAGTGCATGTCTCTCAAGGTTTTAGGTTCCTGTATCACCACCTTATATCCAGGTCGATTACTGGCTGGCTGTGGGCAATATTGGGAGAGGGAAGAGGAAAAATTGGAGATGGGGGATTGTCCCCACAATCTCCAGCATCAGAGATCCCATTTACTAGTTCTCCAGTGGGTAAAAAAAAAAGATGTTTTTCCTGAAAATTTTAGCTTCACCCCTGCTTTGCAATTCTGGGGTCCAACTCACCCTTGTGTCAAAGCTGGGTGACAAAACAGAAAATAAACAAATTTGAAACTTGTTTCCATACGTATTCTACCACTCAGCTCTACCCTAACATGGGCCATTACTCATGTTTTGACTTTAATCCCCAACCTACCTTGTAATTGTTACTTTTCAGAGATCTAAGGCCACTGCTTTCTATATTCTATTCAGATAGGTTATAATTAGAAGAGGTGAGTTACATTAGGCTTACTCGTCTTGGCCATCTAACTTATATAATTTCAAAGTTTCTAGTAACCACATTAAACAAGCAGTAATGTACAGACAAAATTGCTGTATAGAATATATTTAATTTAATCCAGTGCTGTCATTTCAACATGTAATCAACATAAAAATCATTGAGATACTTCACAGTATTTTTCTTATACTAGGTCTTTGAAATATGGTATATACATTTTTATTTATAGCATGTTTCTTTTTAGACTAGCAACATTTCAAGTGTTCAGTAGCCACATGTGGCTAGTGGCTACTATCTTGGATGGCATGGGTCTGTTCTCTAGTTATGCTTCTCTTTAAGGTGTACAGGGTGTCTTGTTAAAATTATTGATTCAGCATATCAAGAAAATGGCCCAGGTGATTCTAATGCTACTGGATGGACATTTTCTTGGCTAAATCTATGATTTCTTAAACTGATTCTGAACTCTAGCTATCTATGTAGACATATATGATATATCCTAAACGAAGACTCTGTTTCTTTTTTTTTCCACATTTTTATTGGTGCATTCTAGTTGTATATGATGGGATTTGTTGTTACATATTCATATATGCACCCAATATAACAATATAATTTGATCAATATCATTCTCCAAGATTTCTCCCCTTCATCCTCACCTCCCATCCCTTGGTTCCTATGGTCTATTGATCTCTCTTTGATTTTCATGAAATCCACTCCCACTTTTCTTTTCCATTTTTCTCTCTAGCTTCCACATCTGAGAGTAGACATACAACCCGTGACCTCTGAGTTTGATTTATTTCACTTAGAATAATGGTGTCAAGTTTCATCCATTTTCCTGCAAATGACATAATTTTATTTCTCTTCATGGCTGAGTAAAACTCTATTGTGTATATATACTCTATTTTCTTTATCCGTTCAACCATTGATGGACACCTAGACTGGTTCCATATTATGACTATTGTTTGAAGATTCTGTTTCTATATTTGTATCTCAGAAACAGCACATATGTGAGTACCTCAAGACCTTTTTCATCACAGGGGATATACTCCTCTGGATCTGGTCACACATTTCTTACTTCCATACTTTTTTAAACCAAATAAACCACTTCTGAATACTAATTGGATAAATTACTTCTGTGGATGCCCATTTTTAATCCTTGAAACTTTCATCTCCCTGACCTTGGCAGTCACTGAACACTCAGCAAAAGGAAGAGACAACCTAATAATTGGATTTTAGGATCTGTAATAAGTCCTAGCTCCATTGGGGAATTATTTCTATAAAAGACAGGTAAATAATTTTTATTTCCTTTTCTATTTGGTAGCAAATCATCAAGAATCATTTTGAAATATCTCCTGGGTAAACCATATGAGTTGGTGGCCATAAAATGAGATCTCAAAGTAAACTGTATTTGGATATGAAGTTAGTTTCACTATTAATTATTTTCCTTCATCCCACAAGCTTCTCTTATTTGAGTATGACAATCACTTCGGCAAACTCCACAATGCAAGGAAAATTACAACAGAAGGGAACAGACCTTTGTCATGATATGGTAAGCACCTCCATCCTGATCTCTAGTGGAGTACCCATGCTCGGGGGATGACTTTCCACAACATGCATTGCAGAAGATCTCAATTAATTATTCTGTAAAGGAAAAACACTACAACATTATGCTATTCGTGTTTCCAGAACAATTCTTTCAAAATTATTTATGGATTCCCTTAAGTAGAGTCTATATGTGTGAATACCCTGGCCATTTTAGACCACAAAAAAACTTACCAAATTTCTAGAAGATGTGATATTTTCACCTCTAAAATTTAAGAAACTGTATAGAAACTCTTTTACTAAATTACAAAGGTCCAGTTTTCATGATATTTTTCCAGGTCTTTTTAAGCAATATGATATGTTTCCAAAAATAATCTGAATGTGTTATGAATATTGCTTTGAGGAAAGAAGAAAAGTACAATTATAAAAAAACCAAAGAGCTCCTTTATTTCTAAAGCACTACAATCCTCAGAGTGACAATAACATTCATGTGTTATTGTAACTTATTTGGGGACAGTCCCAGGAAGCATCAATAGGAAGAGACACAGCAAGGACGGAAGCCAATCCCAGGTACCTGGTATCACCTTGAACAATGAGGACTCCATCCTCCCGGAAGCTCTGGGAGAGTGTGGAGAACATGGCTCATTCAGAGATGTCTCACTCAGGGGGAGAAAGCAGGGCTGCTCCATGGACAGCACCTGCCCTAAATTCCATCCCTCTCATCTGCCTTGTGACTGGGGTGACCCTGCCCCATCAACAGAACAAGCTCTCAGGCAGACACTCAAGTGCTCACAGGGCATGCTGAGGGCCACCAGCTTTGCTCTATCCTCCTCTTGATTTTCAGCATGCATGACAATTAGAGAACACTGACTCAGCCCTGACCACAGGCCACAAAGAGAGTGCTAGAAGGAGGACAGTCATTCAAGTGATTCTTCTCTCTGTAATCTTGCTGAGTATGAAATCACCCCTGAAAAACAGATTGCCTCTCTTTTCTGTCTACATACGTGGCCCAAAGTTCTGTTCTTTCTTTTCTTTTTTCCCTCGTCAGTGGATATTTTTACTGGGATTCTGTTGTTTCAAGGTATCATTTACAACATTTCTATTCTAAGTCAAAAAAAAAAAAAACAGCAGTTTGTTCTGTCTTTTATCTCCATTATTTCGGTTAAAAGGATCATCTTTCTCTACACCCTACAGTTTCCCTTGGTTCGGAAAGCAACCAACCCCATTGGTGGCCTATTTAACACCAGTACAAAACCTAGAAGGTTTAATTGAAAGCACAGGCATTCAAACTGTGCTTAGTAGCTTTCAGGGAGGAAAAAAAAAACTGTGTATTTAAGACCAGTATAGTGGAACCCCATGGGTCTCAGGGCACAGAGCCTGGAGAGCAAGATTTAAAAGAGCTGAGAGGATGTCCAGTTGCCAGTGACCACAATTGGCAACTTAACCTAATAATACAGAGGAAAGAAATTGTTAGCAGTTTAGGTAAGGCACTGTCAAAATAAGATTAAAATAGTCTCTCTTCCAATTAATAATAAAAAGGGATTATAGCACCAACCTATTCCTTTTCTATAACTAGGAATTATTCATAGAAACAAAGGAGATTAGCAAGGGGATTTTTCTGTCACTGTACTGCTTGACAACACCTCTCAATTATTATCCATTGTTTAGGATTAATGTCATTTTTCTCCCTACAATACACAGAGTGAGAAAGGTTTTTATTGCTATAATTTCTAGCACTGTGAAACTGAAACAAAGCCAGCACATTTTTATATAATTATACCTGCAGTGCTTAGAATGCCCAGTTCTGAGTTGCTAATGAGATTTTATGCATTTTTAAAAAAATAAAAGTAAATGCATTAAATAAGAGTCTCATAAGATGGAGAGAAAGAGGTATTGCTGTCGTCTACCTTAAGTAAACCAGGAGATTGTTTCTGTGTTGACACTCTATTTTCCAGCTAATGTTTCATGAAATTACTTTTTTAGAAGCACTATGTGTGTGTTGGTTTACATACATTTATATGCATAGATAAATATGCATACATATATGTATATCTGTGTAAATGTGTGTACATATTGCAGCATACCCCCAAACACACACATATGCATACACACATATATATTCAGAAATCAGTTCTCAGTATCTACAGGTTCTACATCCATGGATTCAACCACCTCCAGATTAAAAAAATTCAAAAGTATTGCATCTGTTCTGAACTGCATGTGTATACCAAGCTTTCTTTTATATCATTATCCTCTAAATAATCTAATAAATATCTACATAGCATTTACATTGTAATCCAGAGATGATTTTAAGTATATAAGAGGATGTCCACAGATTATGTGCAAACACTGCACCATTTTACACAAGGGATTTGAGCATCCACTGATTTTGGTATCTTCTCAGGGTTTTAGGATCCAGAACCAATCTGTGGAATAACTCTGTGTGTGTGAGTGTGTGTGTGAGTGTGTGTGTGTGTGTAGCCCTGAGGGATTACAAATTGTCTCTAAATGATCATGTTCCTAAGCTCAACATCCAACATATGGAGCTGTTAAAAGTCCTTATAAGTAAATAAACAAACCATTAAAATAAAAAAAATAAAAGGCACAAATACTCCAAAGAGACCCAAAATGCATTAGGTGGTCATTGATAGATAGTAAACATCCAGTGAGTGACAATGTGAAGATCAATGTTCTCTGTGTTTAGAGGCTTAATAATGATATTCACAAATATTTATTGAGCCCCCAACTTTGTGTGTTGGATTATTGCAAAGCTTTGGGGAGTTACAAAACACATGCTTTTCTTTGTGTTTTCACCATAACACTTGTCATCATCATATATACTATACATTGTTACTTATTTTGTTTAAAATAAAGTTGGTTTTCCCAATAGAATTTAAATGCCTTGAAACAGATACTACAGGTGGGCAGGGCATGATGGCTCACACCAGTAATCCTAGTTGCTCAGGAGGCTGAGGCAGGAGGATCGTGACTTCAAAGCCAGCCTCAGCAATTTAGCAAGACCCTAGGCAACTTGGTGAAACCCTGTCCCTAAATAAAATATAGCAAAGGGTTGGGGATGTGGTTCAGTGGTTAAGTGCCCCTGGGTTCAATCCCCAGTACCAAAAAACAGCACCCCTACTCTTATCCCCTGAGATGAGTTAAATCATGCCTCCCACAAAAGTTATCCAGACACCCTAACCCCCAGAACCTCAGAATGTAAGCTCATAGGAATAGGATCTTTACAGAGGTAATTAAACTAAAATGTATTTATTAGAGTGGGCCCCAATCCAAAATAAAAGGGGGGGAATTTGGACACAGAGACAGATAGGCACAGATGGAAGACAAAGAGAAGTCCGAGAGTGAACATCATTGTGTAGATGGCGAATCAGCATGAGACTTCTATAAAGCAAGGAACACAAAAGGTTGTCAGCAAACCCACAAAGCAAGGAAAGATTCTTCTGTGGGCTTCAAAGGGAACATGGTCCTGTGTAGACCTTAATTTCTAACTTCAAACTTCCAGAATTGCGGAATGATAATTTTCCGTAATTCCAAGCACCCACTCCATGGTACTCTGTTCCAGTGGCCTTAGGAAATGGATACACCTCCTCACCTCTCATTGTTCCAGTCCACTCTAGTTTACCTTTGACCACATTAAGTGACTCACATGAGAGTTTTCTCTAGCTGCAGAACCCACTTTTGCAGGGGTCTCAGGAATTAATGTAAGTCCTTCTTCATGACCATCCTTGAGAGGAGATGGTAGAATATAAACACCCCAATTCCTTCATCTTCCAGGTGCAATAACTCTGAAAAATATGTTCTGCACTCTTCCTTAGGGTTCACCAGCAAGATCAACCTCCAGTTGTCCAGTGCTTATCTTGCTGGGAAACATACCCTTTACTGGCATCTCCCTTTTTGATCCCACTTTCTCACCTCCTATTGCTGTTTTCTGATATCACCTCTCAAATAAACTATTTTCAAATGGACTCATATCTCCAGATCTGCTGCTGGGGGTGCCCTGCCAAAACACGAGCTTTAATAGCTCATTATGAATTCCCAGGGCTGAGAACAGTGCCTGGAAAGTGACACATTCTAAATATATGTAATATTGCTAGCTGAAATAGTTAGTGACATAGAGCACTCATCACTTGTCCTCAAGGAGTCTACGAGCTAGCAAAGAAATACAGAGTGAAAGAGCAAGAGCAGATGCCTACTTGAAGCAATTGAGAAAGGATGTGGGAGAGTTTGAGGTGACATGCTAGTGGAAGAGCACAGACAGCAAGTACCAGCAGGGTCTCCTATGGAAGGGGAAAGTGTAGAGGGCATTGGCAAGCACACAGGCTCCACTGTGGTCTCCCATTGGAAGCCATATGCCACATACATATGAAGCACTATTAGTCAAAAAGACTTTTGCTGACTTAACCAATAGATATTTTGCAGTGGAAGAGGCCAACACAAAAGCAATCTTATAATTTGTGCAAAATGCACAAAGCTTGCCAGTGATTCACTGGCTGAACCAGGAACAGAAGTAAGGTATTATTTTTAGAGAGAACTTGATTTGATTCTGTTTAATTCAAATCAATGTGCATTCATCAGATATGCCTGAATTGCTAAGCACTAATGCTTATGAGCTTGGGTGCTATAAATTAAAAGCAGCCTACTTATTGTGAAATTTAGGGGAGAAGCAGAAGAAAATTTATTAGTATGATTCAAAACAGACAAGTTTTAGTACTTCGCTGTTTTTAAAGTATTTATTTCCATCTCTATCACTATTTCTCTCCCACTAGAACTAGTTGTTATACGGGCAGTTACCCTGCTCGGAGTTTTTATGAACAATCTCATTTAATCACCATCACTACCTTGAGATAAAAATTATCTTTCTCATATAAAGAAATATAAGTTGAAAATAGCAGTGCTGTTTCTTTCTGTTTCAATTGCAACATCCATGTTGAAAACATTGGGCTTGATATGTAATATGAGTATTTTCTTAAGCTTTGAATCATGTCTAGTTATTTTGTTCAAGGAGCCAGAGTCAGGCTTGAAGTCTGTGTTATTTTTTTTCTATTGGATGATGAAAAAGAAGTCATTGGTCTACAGTTTAGCACATTTCAGAAAACTCAATATGGCAGACAGTATGGCCCATGGGCTTATCCTACAATGTTATATTGACATTCCTTCAGTGAGAATCAGAAGCTATGTCTACCCCCCTTGAACCTGGGTGGCCCTGTGTGACTTCTTTGGTCAACAAACCGTAGCAGACTAAATGTGGTATCATTTCTGAGGCCAGGTAATAAAAATCAATATGATTTTGCCTGATAGTATCTTTATAGAGACCATCTTGAGCTGATAGGTAAGGAATTCACCTATGCTATAAACTTCCCTTGGGGGAAGCCATAAGGAGACCTCCAATAGAGATAGAGAGCCATACCCAGAGAACCCCAGCCTCATCAGCACCAGCTATTGGTGTCTTCCCAAAATCACCCACCAGATGAGTCAAGGAATGGGCCTTCAAATGACTCCAGCACCCCGTACTATTCCCCATCAAGATCTGGTTATATTGATGATGATTTTTAAGTAAAATACCCTTCCTTCCATTGTTGAAAGCCACTGCATGTTAAGGTAATTTTCTAAGTAAACATTATGACAGGAACACAAAAGAAAGGTACATGATTGAAAATAAACAAACCTACTGTGAACAAATTATTACTCTTTAAGTTGTTTTTTATTTCCTGAAAATATCTATAAGGAAGATTGCACAATGGGCTTACTGTATGTAATCTTCTTCTTTCTGCTCCTGGTTTAAGTTACATCCTAGAAGTCTACCTTCAATCAAAAGTAAAATGGATTTGGAGACCTCTCAACGAGGCCTCCAGGGAACGTTCTCCTCCTCAAAGTTACTGAGTCTTACAGACTTTGATCAATTCTGAGATAGATGGCAATGTCTCAGGTCAAGAATCAAATCTATTTTTTAGCTCTGAAGAAAAGGTTCATGGCCTCTAGTCACAGAAACAGCTGGTTGGGGTTAATTCTTTTATCCCCTGGTTTCAGGAGGATTTGTGTCAAGCTTCAGGTTGGTTCATCTTTGAGATTAATAACATGAGAATGCAGCACCAGGAAGATCTAACCAAAATGTGATGACAGTTGCCTCTGTGCCTAATTCAAAGAAGATCATTTTGACCTTTCCATACTACCTAATCCAGTGAAATGTGCCATCTTCATATCTACTTATTTTTAAAAAGTATAACCTTGAATGTTATTCACATGTACAATTTTCTCTTTAACATGCAGGTCCTGCTTTATTATCCTGTCTATATTAATAACATTAAAATGCATTAAAAATTTTAAGATCCATATAGACATTGATTACAATATGAAATATTACATTTCTACTAGCCATATGACTTCTATTTGGTCCATTTGTTTTCATATCCACACTTACTCCCTAATTGAAGAAGGGGAGATGGAGATTTCCTATGTGAACCCCTTTCAGCTCTCGTCATTCTGACTCTCACTCGCTTTATGTGAGCCCTGCTAGTCCCAAGGTTACTTGAACATCCCAAGACAATGTTTGTTTCGTGTCTTTTGTGCATGCTCTGCTCTCAGCTAGGAGACCCCCTTAGTTTGCTTTCTGTCTTCATAGTTCTCTATCTGCAAAGAGCCTACTGTTTTAGTAGGAAAGATGGAGGGTATGTGGGCTACTTTTCACCAAGGTAGAAGGAAAACATGTGCTACCTAATTTGTTATCCAAAAGCAAAGCCTGAAACAATTATTTGAGTTTATTTGGGAGAGGAAAATATCAGGAGGAGAGTAGAGAGTGAGATAGGGAAGGGAAACCAGGCAATAAAATGAGTCTTACCAGTCAACTGAGGCTTAATCTCAGTTGGGAACTCTGGGTAAACAGTTATCCTGTGCAAGGAGTAAAAAAGCTGGGGTGCTTATTCACCATTGGTTAAGGGCCCAGAAAGAAGCCAGAGAAAATCTCAGACAGGGAGGAGTGCTCCTGGCACAGAAGACAGGCTCAAGGAAATGCCTAGTGTCAAATGGACAATATCTATCAGGATGCTGCTGGGAACTATTTTTTAAAGTAGTATGTCAGTTTGAAGAACTAATGATTGTGCATATTTTGTAAGAAAAGTTGAGGCTTCCTGTAAGATCTGTTATTTGATCCCAGTCCTGATTGATGTTCTGACTCTCCATCAGTAGCCAGAGCATACAGGAGGTAGAGTGTAGGTAGTCGCTTTCCAGGCAGAATGAAAGGATGAGCAACATAAAGGAGTTGGGAAGGTAGGGGCCCCCAGGGAAACAAGTGGAAAAATTGCTTATGATAATCAGAAATAACAACCCAGAAAGACTGAAACAAGGGGCGGGGGTTAAAAACTTATTTTAGAAGATGCTAAAAATAGTGAAGAAATTTATTAGGCAAAAGAGCAAAACTAAAAACACATAATGAGGGAAATGAAGAGATAATTCACTGAAGAGACTAAACAAATGGCAAATAAGCTCATGTAAAGTTGTTCCAAATCACTAGTCATAGGGGAAATGTGAATTAAGACCACAATGTGGTACCATTACAGACATATTAGAACAACTAAAATTAAAAATAATGATAATATTAAATAATGGTAAGAATTAAAATAGAGAAACTGACTCACTCATGGAAAATGTAAAACAGTTTAACCACTCTGGAAAATTGTTTGACAATTTCTTTAAAAGTTAAACTTAATCTTACCATATAACCCAACAATTGTACTCCTGGACATTTATCTCAGAGAAATGAAAAGTCAAGTCTGCACAAAAACCTGTACATGATTGTTCACAAAAGCTGTATTTAAAATATCCAAAACCCAGAAATGGTCAAACTGTCCTTCACCATGTGAGAGGTCAAACAAACTGGTACATTGTACTGTGGGATACTCCTCAACAAGACAAAAGGAGCAAAGAATTGACACAAACAACTTGGATGGTTCTCAAAGGCATTAATGTAAGTTAAAAAAAAAATAAAATAAAATAAAAAGTTAATCCAAAAGTGTCACATACTGACTCCACTTATATGACATTTCTCAAGATGGAAAAATTACAGAGATGGAAAACAAATCAGTGAATATCAGGAGTTACAAATTGAGGAGTTAAGAATCAGATGACTCTAACAGCATGAGAGAAGTCTTATTGGTAGTGGAATTGTCCTGTGTCTCTGGGGTGTTCATTAGAAGAATCCATGTGATTAAAACCACACATAACTAACTATATGTAGTCATCAGAACAATGTGAATTTCCTGGGTTTCTTAGGTGAAGGCTACCTGGGACCTCTCTGTGCCATCCTTGCAACTTCCCATGAATGTATAATTGTTTCAGTATAAAAGACTCAAAAGATAATACTAAGGGTCATCAGCCAGTTCCCACAACCAGATCCCAAAGTGAACAGCATTGCTTACATGTAACTGTAAGCTTTTTACTCTCGTTATTGAACACAAAGTAAACTTCCAAAAGTGCATCTGAGAGGGCTACAGTTTGCCAGTCTTCATAAAGCACAGCCCAGCGAGTAGCACCCAAAGCAAATGGGTGCTACTTCTAACAGCATAGGTGAGTTTTGCACGTTTTTGCATTTTATAGAAATGAATCAATTTACTTTTTAAATGAGGATCCCAGTTCTTTTCAAAGTACCTATCACATTTTTGCATATAAAAATGCAACTTCCTCCTCAGCCTCAACCCATATCTTCAAAAAGAAAAGGTGCCTATCCAGGATTGAGTATTAAGTTATATTTGTATTCAATGATGTAAAAGCCATTTGCAGTCTTTAAGGTGTGTGAAGTGCTATCTCTGTACCTCCCACACATGGGGTCAGGCAAGTGGAGAGGGGGAGTTCTGAGAGCCGAGATTCTTGAAATGAGTCTCAAACCAATAAAATGCTGCTTTTGTGAGATTATTGTGCAAAGTGCATGTATCTGCGCCTTCACTTTTTCAGTTCAGTGATGGGAAGTGAATCACGAACAATGCTCTGATTGGCTAAAGGAGGTCCAATTTCAAGCTCATCTGGGTAATGTGCATGTTCTAGATGCAAATGAAATTTCTTTTTGAGCCATAACCAATAATGGAATCTCTCCATAGAAAGGAATGGTCAGATTATCTCTCCCAGGGAAATGAAGGCTCAAGTATGGTCCTTGGTCTGACCCAGTGACTTCAGGTTGAAAACACCCTGGCTAAGGTTTCTTGTCCACTACTGGAGTCCAGATATAACTCACTGAAATGAAAGACCCTCAAAGTATTCTTAACAGACCTTATGGCTGATGTCATTCAGCAAAAATAAAATAAAATAAAATCCCTTCCCTTGGAGTAAATATTAAATCAGAAAAGTTCATTAGGATACGGGGCTGTAAAACACTTTCAAGCTCATTGGAAATTTTCACAAAAAAGTTTTTTGTATTTTGTTGATATATGCAAGTAGATACTGGATGGTTTTGATGACTTTGTGTTTTATAGCCTATAATCAGAGATACATTTTAGATCCCTATAACTCTCTTCCATGTGTGAGCTGCATTTGTTTTACAGCAATGAAGAATAACAGGAAATTGTACTCAAGGTATGCACCCATATGGTATGTATGTGCATCAAGGAGATAAGCTCCCAGTTGAATTTTAGTTAAGAAATCAAAACATCTTTGATCAGTCACTTCCTTCCTGCCCCTACAGCACTCATGCTATAAATAAACACATTTGTAAACAACTGTCAAAGAAGAGTACCCCGTGTCAACTTTATGTTTTTATTTTAATTTTCTGACCATCACCTTAGTGGGGATATATAAAACAATTGGTACTTCCCTTTGTTTATCCTTTATACCCTCTCTTAAAATCTTTTATAATAATGCATTTATTTCACCTATTGGTCAAAATATAATTTGAGGCACTCCCTTCCCCCATCATATTGAAAAATCACTGTTTTTAATTAGCTTCTGAGTGACATATTCTATGCAGTTGACAAGCCTGGATTCCTGTCTTTGCATTTTTCCCTATTATTATTCCTTCATGTTTTAAAATAAGTTGAATGAAAACAAGCAAAAGGAAATACCATAGCAATAGACTAATTGATACTAAACTTGTCTTGTTATCAAGCAGATGACCAGAAATATAATATATCTTGTCCACTACTGGAGTCCAGATATAACTCACTGAAATGAAAGACCTAATACCTAATACAGCTCAAAGAAAAATATCCCTATGAAATACATTTTTTTCTATTGTTGATCAAGAAAAAAAATCTATTCATGAAAAAAGAAAATCAATGTCAGCTCTATTTTTCACTGCTACAATTTATTTGGGGCAATGACAAAAAAAATGACTTGGCCTTTTAGGACCATTGATTTCATTTGGATGTATTCATTATATTTGATATCAGCTATCTCCTAAATTTCAATAAAAATGATAATCAATAGTGCATGGGTGTGTATGATTCAAAAAGTTTTCCAATTGGGAAAATACAATAGTCATTGTTACAGTTAATAATGTTATGAATATTATAGGTTTAATCATTGCCTCATGAGGAAAAATATATCCTACCTTCTCCAAGTTCAAAACCTGCTTCACTCTGATGGAGCTGTAAGAAAAACTGAAACAACCTGATCATACAGTCACATGAAACCCACTTCAGGATACATTTTCAATTTAATACAGGAATAGGAATTATTTCCAAATGAATTATTTCTTCAGATCAAAAAATTGTCAATGGTTTAGTTTTGCTTCTATCTAATAGATTTGGAGAACATATACTTTGTTCCTAAATTTTCATCTTATTAAATATATCCATTTCATAGTGCACTTTATAACATGTCAGTATCTATTTAAAATAGAAGTTCAGACAAACTTTGCAAAGGTTTGCATTTGTGTCTGCATCTAAAGGAAAAAGTTTATATTAATCTTCCAGTCATCACGGAATTGTGTGTGTGTGTGTGTGTGTGTGTGTGTGCATGCATGCATGTGTGCTAGAGAAAGAATTTATGTGTATGCAATTTTTTGTATGCAATTTTTTATGAGAGAAAACTAGTTATTTTTAGTGAATGGTCTCAGTGAGGCCTCAGGGCTCCATCTCAATGTATTATGGTTTCAAAAACTTTATTTTAATCCATTACATCTTATAGCCTATTTACACTAAGAATATTTTCCTTTCCTTCCACAGGGCTATGAGAATAAAAGAACCACCACCACAACAAAGAGCTGGATCGAGTAATGGCTCTTCTTGTGTTCCAAGAAGGAAGCTATTACTCTCCCTGAAAGACTAGGGGCTTCATACAATACTACCATGTGTCCAGGTTTCTTGAGTCATTAATATTTTGGTAACTTTTCAACTTTTCTTTCCCCTTTCCTTGCACTTCAGCCCTTCTCATTGGACAATTCCATTTAGTGACATTCTGAAAGGAAATCAAAATCTCAAACTTTGTAACATACAGCTTAGTTTAAAATGACTCCTCCAACCGGCACAGTGATGCACACCTGTAATCCCAGCAACTCTAGAGGCTGAGACAGAAGGATGGCAAGTCAGGGGCCAGCCTTAGCAATTTATCAAGGTTCTGTCTCAAAATAAAATAAAAGAATTTTAAAGTGCTGGGGAGCCCAGTATGGTGGCACATACCTGTAATCCCAGCCACTTAAGCCAGCCTCAGCAATTTAGTGAGACTCTAAGCATTTTGAGACCCTCTCTCAAAATGAAAAACAAAAAGGGCTGGGGATATGGCTCTCTAATAAAACACCTCTTGGGTTCAATCCTCAGGACTAAAAATAAACAAACAAACAAATAAATAAAATATTTTGCATTTAACTGTATATACAGGTTTATTATATTTTTGACAAGGTTTTGAATCATTTTTGCTCTTATTTGATTGTGTGCCTTTGGATCTGAGGTCTATCTTATGAAGGTTATGTTAGGATACACAATATGTGAAATCAAGCTCAAGATTTTACACCTCAGCATTTTATTATACTCTTAACTGTGTTCTTAACATTTAAAGGCATTTCATTTATTTTTTTTAAGTATCCACAGTATTTCTGTACTAAGTTTATCACCAAACCATATGCCAAGCTTTTTTTTTTACTTTTTTCTCTATAGAATTTGACGTTATAACTCAAAGAGAACACTGCTTTTTGATAAAGAAATTGGGAAGTAAAATATTGACTATGACTCATTTAATGGGCACAGTTCATTAACTACTTAATAATGCCAATAATTCTTTGTGCATAAGGACCTTTTTTAAAGAAAAATCAATTGAGTGTCTTGTACATGATAGTGTTATAATGTAATATTTATTGATTGGTAAAATCGAGGATGACAAAAAAGATAATATTCAATTCACTCAACAAAATAATTGGAGTCTTATTGATCACAAAACGTATTTTTGAAAACTAACATGCAAGCAGTATTATTTATTCATTTCATAAATAATGTGGTCTTCAAGTACTTGCAAACTCTTAGCAATGATTTGTTTAACCCCCAATGACCCACTGCTTAACCAGCTCTACAAATTCCCATAAACACACACACACACACACACACACACACACACACACACACACACGGGGGGGGGGGCAGACACAAAGAGAGAAAAAGAGAGAGCATTCGCTTTAGAAAATTTATAATTGCATTTTTTCTCTGCTCCTTTGAAATGTACATAAATCTCCCTCAAAGTCTCTTGTCTTTCTCAAGGGCCTGGGAGAGATTCCCCAGAAATGTAAACATCAAAGAAGATAGTGCCCTATCTCCCAGTCCCTGTGGGAGGGTAGGAACCTGACTCCAGCCATGTTCCAAGTCTTGAAGATACAGGAAAGCTTCCTTTTTTGGTGGAGATGGGAGGGTGATAAAAGCAATTAGCAAACACAGGCCTCGTCCTAGATCTTGAAAACGCAACACTTCCGATTCAGCTGAGTTGAGTTCTGATCTCTCTCCCCTACTGTAGTACTAGTCTTCAATAAGGTCTTCCTTTCTTGTTTTTCCTTAGTCCTGTGCATGTTTAATATCCCACAAGAAAAATAGCTGGATCCAGTGATAGCTTTTCCTTGTACAAATAAAAAACTAATCCTTCCACACAGCCTTCAAAGATTACTGGATGTTAGAATTGTTGCATCTTTGAGGTTTCTTGAAAGATTCATTAACGTTTTGATGACTCTTCAACTTTCCTTTTCCTGCATTTTGTTTTTTATTATATATAAGATATACACAGCTGATTCTCCTTATTCATAGAAGTTATGTTCTATAAAGTCTCTGTGAAGACTGAATTAATGAATACCAACCCATTTCTCCTAGGGAAAATTTGCCTAGGATTAAGTTCCTGAAAGTCTCTGCTCACCAAGTTTTCTTCAACCAATCAATACATACCTTATTTTGTGTGTGTTTCTGCTTAAAGACTCCTTATTTAATAGATTTTGTTGATTCATTAACATTGAACTCACAGCTACAGCACTGTAACTCATGCCTGATCAAAGCTTGTCGCACACACATATGTTCTCCAAAAGTCTCATCCCAGCCTTCTTGCACTGAAGAACACTAGACACCACTTCAGCGTTATGCCTGGGATCCATTTTAGGCAGTGACATCACCAACAAAAAAGCACATAAATGAAAAAAAAAAGAGCACTAACTAGACCATAAAAGGCCTCTTGTTTATAGCATGAGAACTGAAATAAGAAGGCAGAGCACAGCCTACTCCACCCCCAGTGGAGATGTGCATGCTGAGCGACCCAGATATGCTGCGGATCTGTGCATGTCCATAAATGAGTGCACAAGTGCTTTGGGCATTGATTCAGCCTTACAAATAAATTTTGGGGAACATGTAAATTTACCATGTGGAATGTAGAAAATGTAAAGATCAACTTAATAGATGCACACAAAGTGTATATGTGTGTGTGTGAGTGTAATAATTTGGATATAAGGTGTTTTCTAAAAGTTCCTGTGATCATGTAGGAATATTCAGAGATAAAGTGACAGAAATACAAGAGCTGTAACCTAATCAGTCTATCCTAGTTTGTGTGAAATAACTGGGTAGTAACTGTAGGCCAGTGGGATGTGGCTGGAGGAGGTGGCCACTGGGGGTGTGGCCTGGAAGGGTGCATCTTCCCTGTGCCCCTTCTCCTCTTCCTCTGTCTCTCTGCTGCCTGGTCACCATGATCATAACAGCACTTCTCCTTTTGTCATGATGTTGTACCTTACTGTGGGCCTAGAGCAATATCTGACTAACACACACACCACACACACACCCCACACACACACGCGCGCTAGACACACGTATATACGTATATTTGTAATATATATTTATGTTATATAAAAGAAACACGTGTGCACATACAGATATTATGTTTTATATAGTTGTTTTATTATATACACATGCACACACACTCAGGGATGGTTTTCAACTTACAATGGTTTGGGCTTACAGTTTTTGCAACTTAAGATGGTGCAAAAGTGATATGTGTGAGAGCCAGGCATGGTGGCATATGCCTGTAATCCCAGCGGTTCTGGAGGCTGAGACAGGAGGATCATGAGTTCAAAGCAATCCTCAGTAAAAGTGAGG